>NW_028136103.1:0-534000 GCF_964662115.1 Mustela nivalis | reverse complement strand
GGGTATTATATACATATTAAAGGAAAAGATTGCTCTAGGCAGAGCAAGTAAGTATATAGACTTTGTGTGAACAGCTGGTCTGTTACTTTTGAGGAAAAGCAAGGAGGCCAATGAGGAGTTCATAGTGGTGGAGAGAGGAAGAACGTATTGATGCATGACCTTCTAGTACATGGAAACGCCTTCAGTTTTTATTTAATATGAAAGGGGAAGATACCAAAAGACTTTCAACAGCAGAATAAAATCATCTGACTTGATTTTTAGGTTAAGTTGCTTTACCAAAATAAATTTGCAGGGAGAAAGGAGTGCAGTATGTGTGGAAGTGGGGTTATCAATCAAGTCAAAAATTCAGGAACATATGATGGTGTTTTTAGCATGCTGGGTGGTAATAGAAGTGGTGAGGTATGGTTTTTATTTGTATATATTTTGATGGTGAATATTCTGGTGAACAGGATGGAGTATGTGCAGGACAGACAATATCAACATTTATTTTACCTGCACAAACAGAAGGGTGGAGTCTTCATTCCCTGATATGGAGAGAACACTGAGTTCAAATGCTCTTTCTGATTAAATGGCATAGTGATGATGAGGATTTAGTCAGACAGTGAAAGAGAACAGTAAGCATAGTGTTAAGCGGTAAGACATTATAACATTTGAACAGCAAAAAACGTTGTGTTGGATCATCTGTTTATGTGAGTAAATAAATAAATAAAGCTTCCTGGGGTTCTGATAGAGGTAAAGAAGACTACTATATGATCCAAAGGGGCACGTGCACCAAATGTTTATAGCAGCAATATCCACAATAGCCAAACTATGGAAAGAACCTAGATGTCCATCAACAAATGAATAATATATATATATATATATGTGTGTGTGTGTGTGTGTGTGTTTGTGTGTGTGTGTGTGTGTGTGTGTGGGTGTGGGTGTATACGATGGAATACTATGCAGCCATCAAAAGAAACGAAATCTTGCCATTTGCAATGACATGGATGAAACTAGAGGGTATTATGCTTAGCAAAATAAGTCAACCAGAGAAAGACACTATCATATGATCTCCCTGATATGAGGAAATGGAGGTGCAATATGGGGGCTTTGGGGGACAGGAAAAGAGTAAATGAAACAAGATGGGATCGGGAGGGAGACAAACCATAAGAGACTCTTAATCTCAAAAAACAAACTGAGAGTTGCCGGGGGGGTGGGGAGGGTAGGGAGAGGGTGGTGGGGTTATGAACATTGGGGAGGGTATGTGCTGTGGTGAGTGCTGTGAAGTGTGTAAACCTGGTGATTCACAGACCTGTACCCCTGGGGCTAATAATACATTATATGTTAATTTAAAAAAAGAAGAAGAAGAAGACTACTATAAATCAAATGCTATGGTTTTCAGCAAAGAGTGTGTAATCAGGCATATTTTATTAAAGTAACCAAGTAAAATGATGGTCGAAAATTGGAATAACAGAAAACATAAAAATCAGAAATTTTAAAAAGAGATATGGGACAGTGTAGAGAATATAGTCAATGATATTATAATAATGTTATATGGTGACAGATGGTGGCTATATTTGTAGTGATCATAGAATAATGTATGGAGATATTGAAAACCTGAAACCAATGTAACACTGAATATCAACTATACTCAAATAAAAGAATAGTAAAAATAAAATATTTTAATTTAAAAAGATAAAACGAGGGACAAGAATTTGAAAAGTGAATTTCAAAAAGAGTAAAGATGAGGCTAAGACATACTCTGAACCTTGAGGAAAACACCATTTTGAAAATTCTTCCCATTTTGAGAAAGCCCAAATGAATCAATACCATAAAAGAACCCATTTTAACTGAGAGATGTAATGAATGCTCAAGAAATAATTTTATGACAGGATAATTCTTCCCTATGAAACAGCATACAGAAACCAGGGGAAACACCTGGAAGCAAAATAAACTATACTGAAAATAAGAATTAGGAAAATGATAAATGATGAAAGATAAGAAAATTAGGCCTGCGACAGAGACCTAGTGAAGAGAACTTTTAGCTTGTGGTTTAATGTTTTTGAGGATAATCTAGAGTTCATAACTGCCTTGAGACAGGCTGGTTGTAGGTAGTTTAGGCAGACCCCTAGGACAGGCATACTTTGGGCAGGTGGTGTTGGAGGAGGCCATTGGGCTGGACAAAGAAAAATCCAACCATTTGACTAAAGTGTCTGTGAAGATGTTGAAGTCACATGCAACAGAGAAAGACCTGTCAAACCTAATCTCAGAAATGGAGATGATGAAGATGATTGGACAGCACAAGGACACCATCAACCTGCTGGGTCCTGCACACAGGATGGTCCTTTGTACACTCTCATGGAATATGCCTCCAAAGACAACATACAGGAGTACCTGCAGGCCCAGAGGCCTCCTGAGCTGGAGTACTGTTCCAATATCAGCCACAATGCAGCAGAGCAACTCTCCTCCAAGGACCTGGTATCCTGTGCCTATCAGGTAGCCTGACGCATGGAGCACCTTGCCTCCAAGAAGTGCATACACCAAGACCTGGCCACCAGGGAAGTGCTGGTGACAAAGGACAACATGATGAAGATCTCAGACTTCAGCCTTGCCAGAGATATCACCACATCAGTTACTATAAAAAGACAACCAACAGTGGACTGCCTGTGAAGTGGATGGTCCCTAAGGCCATGTTTGAACAGATCTACGTCCACCAGAGTGACTTCTGGTCTTTTGGGGTGATCCTGTGCAAAATCTTCACTCTGGAAGCCTCCCATATCCTGGAGTGCCTGTGGAGGTGGTTTTCAAGCTGCTGAAGGAGTCATTTGATGGATAAGCCAATAAGTGCACCAGAGAGTTATACACAATAATGAGGGGTGGCTGGCATGTGGTACCTTCAAGCTGGTGGTAGGAGACCTGGATCATACTGTGGCCTTGACCTCCAACCAGGAGTACCCGGACCTGTCCTTGGCCCTGGAACAATACTGTCTATGCTTTCCCAACACCCAAAGCTCCACCTGCTCCTCAGAGAAGAATTCCACCTTCTCTCATGTGCCGTTGCCCAGGGAGGCCTATCTGCCCTGACACCCAGCCCAGCTTGCCAATGGTGAACTCAAATGACTAGTATCCCTATTACTCCTGTCCAGATTCCGTCATAAGCTGTAACCCTTACCCCCCACCCTCCCTGCAAGACTCACTGCCTTCTCCTTTGTCCCTTTCCTACTGGCAGGAGCCAGCTGCCTACCTGAGGCCTTCACCCCTTGAAGTTTACCTCTCTTCCCCTTCCTCTTCCTCCTCCTTACAACCTGCTCATGAAAGAAAGGCACAGAGAGGCAGGTACTTGCTCGTGGCTACTTCCTTCCCTCCCATATGTTGGACCAAGGCCCCTCCCTGGCATCTGGTACTGCCTGGACGTCGAGGGAGTGGGAGATGAGGCATGCCAGTGAAAGCTGTCAGAGCTTTCCTGTTTTGGTTTTGTCTGCTTAGCATAACATGTAAGACTGAGTTCTGATGGCAGGGACCTAGTCCTTGGGGCTATAGCACTAGCGAGGGGAGGTCAACTGCTCTGGGCCTTGGCTAAGAGCAACCCCTGCTCCAGAGATATGGTGCCAAGGGCTTATTAATTTTGATACTAATTTGCTTTGCTGACCAAATACCTGGTATCAAAAGATGGGAAGGCAAAGACTGGAAGCAGTGTTGTGACCATGGGGTCCAGCCCCAAACTATGAAGAAAACACAAAGTGTATAAATCTGAGTAAGTATATATTTACACACCTCTTTAAATAGGTTGTTATCAAAGATTTAATCAATGGGTAATATGCTCCTCGTGGCTGGGAAGCATCAGTTGCCATATATTAAAAACAAAGAAAAGAGGTGTCTGGGTGGCTTCCTCCATAAGTGTCCCTTCTTTTCAGGTCATGAACCCAGGGTCCTGGGATGGAGCCCCACATCAGGCTCTCTGCTCAGTGGGAAACCTGCTTCTCCTTTTCCCTCTGCCCTGCTTAGAGTTCCTCTTCCTGTCTCTCTGACTGTAAAATAAATAAAATATTAAAAAAAAGAAACAAACAAAATGTTTTTAAAAGGTCTTTTTTTTTTAATTTTCTAGGGGTGCCTGGATGACTCAGTTGTTTAGGCAGATGTTTGCCTTTGGCTGATGTTATGATTCCAGTGTACAGGGATCCAGCCCTGCATGGGACTACTTGCACCCCAAGGAGCTTGCTTCTTCCTCTCCCTCTGCACGTGATTAACCCCGCTTGTGTGCTTCCTCTCTCTCCCTCTCTCTCTCGCTGTCAATAAACAAAATAAAATCTTTTATTAAATAAATAAATAAATAAATAAATAAATAAATAAAGTTCTAAACCTACTTTCAGTTTAGGTCCCTTAACAAAAATTACTACTGATTCATTAAAAAAAAAAAAAAAAAAAAAAAAAAGAAAAGATAATTTAGAAAGATGCTTCCAGAGCTAAAAAGCTGTTTTTTTTTTTTCAGGATTGAATATAGAAGTGCTTTATAAATTAAAAGAAAAACTATGGTATATTAACACTAATCACACTATAACTTTGGTGGTTATGTCAAGATAATGAAAAGTGATTTTAAAGCAAATTTCATTATCAGACATAAAGATCAAGTCAAAATTACAGAAGAGTAAAAGGATGAATTCATCAGGGTGTATAATAATTCTTGACTTTTAATACTTAATAACAGTTTTGGGGATATATAGGGAAAAACTAAGAACAAAAATCATAACTTATACCTTAGAAGAGAAATGGAAAAATATTTCAACACCTTTATTTTAAGATTATATAGACAAATGGTCATCAAATTGATAAGATATGTAAGACTTGAACAAAATTATCAACTAACTACATATGCTTGATATTACAGAACCCTCCCAACAACCGCAGACTACATATATCTTAAGCCATGATTTTCTTTGCAAAGGTCAACATTGATAATGTTCTAGTCATACCTCCGTGTACCAGGAAAGAAGTAGCATATTTCTTGAAAGACACAGCTATCAAAGCTCCATTGAGAAACCGTAAAGATGGAAAAGGGGTTTGCAAATTATATATCTGATAATGGACATCAACTCTGATTATTAAAAAATGAATAAAAATAAAAAAACCTTACTAATAACCAAACAGAGTATCCAATTTTACATGTGAAGAAAATTATTGAAGAGACATGTCACCAAAAGGATATGGATGGCTTATAAGCACATGACAAATTTCTCAACATTTAGACATTAAAGAAATACAAATTAAAATCATAATGAGACATGCCTCCATATCTATTAGAATGGCTAAAATTATAAAGGCTAATTGTACTTCGTCTGAGCTAGATTGAAAAGCAACAAAAAATCTAAACTCTTATTGACATATATCATGATACCACCACTTTGGAAAATAGTTTGGAAATTTTTTTAAATGCAAAATATGTTGCAGTTACACGAATAGCCATTTTACTTCTAGGCATTTAACCAAGAGAAACAAACCCTATGTTCGTACAAGGACTTGTATATGAATTTCATAGCAGCTTTATTTTTAAGAATTGAAAACAGTGGAAATGCTCATCAATGTCCATCAATAGAGCAAAGACAAATTATGATCTATTCATTAAAGAAATTACTGTTCAACATCAAAATGAACTATTTACAATTGGAGATTCTCAAAGTAATGGTGCTGAGAAAAGAAAAGCCAGGCAATGTATAGTATATACTGTGTGATTCCATGACTATAAAAAAATCTAGAAAATACAAATTTATATATAGTCACAGTCATCAAATATATTGGTGTGATTTTAGTGCCTTCTTCTGTGCTCCCATAGCTTCCTACACTTGGATCTCCGAGCATTTGTTACACCATGTGAAAATTTGAACTCTTTTTCTTTATTCTGTCTTACTAGAAAAAGAATCCTTGAAATTTTATGGACATTTGAACTCTCAGATATTAGCAGAAATTCTATCACACAGTAAATTTCCAAATATAAAAGCCAGAGTTTTACCATGACTTCTAAGCTTTTACATGATCTAGCCACTCATTTAACCTCTGTGACCTCTTTCCCTGCTACTCTTCAGTCCCTCACAGTGGCCTCCTTGCTATTCCTCAGAAATGCCAGGCACGATCCAACCTTATGGCCTTCAAGATAGCCAATTCCTTTGTCTGGAGTGACCTTATTGCTGATAGTTCTGGGCAAATTCATCACCTTTCCATACCTTTGTTCAATTGTCAGCTTCATTGTAACTACCCTGATCTTCCTATTAAAATTCTTACTACCTCCCCATCCCCTGCCTAGCAACCTTGATTTTTCTCACCCTGATCTAATTTTTCTTTTTCCCCATTGTACTGATCATTTTTGAATGCACTATGCAATTTTTATTAAGGTTCATAGCTTTTAATTGTCTCACCCATTAAAATAAAAGTTCTACAAAGCCAAGTATTTCATTTACCAGTGTAGTCTGAAGTAATATCTGCCATATAATAGGTTCATGTGACAATTGGTAAATTTCAGAATAAATTAATGTTGAGAGTATACTGAATTTCATAAGTCATTTCAATATTTTTTTTCCAAAAAATAAACTATGTAAAAAATACCTTAAATTTACTTTCAAAATATTTTATAGCATATAATGGACAAAATAAGACAAAAAAAAACAAAATAAGACAAAAGCATAAAAGAAACAATCATATAAATAACCATTTCAAACCTACTTAAAAATTGCATAATACCACACTCCTAGATCCTCTCTGAATGCTCTAAAATAACCCTTCAAATGAAATACATTTTTAAAAATAACAGATTTTTTGGCAAATAATTTAATAAAATAAAAGTTTCATTCATCTATATAGATCATAATAAATGTTTTTAATAAGCATGAAATTATAACTCTGAAGTGTGCTAAAATGAAACCACCTGCTAAGGGTGAGAGAACAAAAATAAACATCATTTTTCCAAATAAGAGGAATTTATTACCTTTGAATCAAAGCATGTGGATTTGTTCAAACTGGCAATAAAGGAATATGGAAACACAAACCATAGAAAGTCATATTTTAGATTTCTAAAAGACTTCATAGTGAAGAGTATACATTTTTTAAATGCTACATAATGCTACATAATGACAAGATGACAGGGTGTGACAAATAGCATTTTAAAAGCTCTACTCATAATGGAACGGAAGGTGTCATTTCCCGATAATTTTATATATGTCATTAATTTACTATATCTGGATACAACACATTACCAAACAGATGTTCATCAAAGACTAAATCATTTTTAATGGAACATAATAATTTGAACCTACATTTATTAATCATTTATTTCGATCTAACATTTATAGTCTCGCTAAACATTTTATCAGTTGTCGACAAAAATAAAAAAAAAATAGGATAAAAATTCGTGTTTGGAAAAGTAGATTTTCTTTGAAATTTGCATTTAAATGAAAATATTTGCTGATATTTTTAAAACTTTAAATGTAATTTTATATATATCTGACCTATCAGATGATATAAAATTTTTGGAGAAAATATGACATATTTTTTTGATCTTGGTTGAAGGTATTAATAAAGAGCAACTGTTTGTATTATTTGTATTGTGATATCTTAGTTAATAAACATGAATAACTGGTATAAAATGTGTTTTTTTTTTAATTTTATTTATTTCCTTGACAGAGATCACAGGAAGGCAGAGAGGCAGGCAGAGAGAGAGGAATGGAAGCAGGCTCCCTGCTGAGAAGAGATCCCACTGTGGGACTCAATCCCAGGAACCTGGAATCATGACCTGAGCCGAAGGCAGAGATTTTAACCCATTGAGCCACCCAGCTGCCCTAAAATATGTTTTTTTTAAATATAGAATTATAGTTCTTGCCAAAATATGGAACTAGCTGGAACTGAATGCCTCCTTCAAAGTCAGCTCTGGAGAAATTATGCAAGTGTAATATGGAACTATTTCAGATATTAACCAAAAACATAGAAATGATGATAAATTCCTTAAAAGACTCAAAGTTGCTCTTGACTGGTATGTTTCAAGCTCTATTCCTGGTTTGAGGACAGTTTTTAACAGGCCTGTCACTGTAGAAATCAGCTGGATGTTTAGAGGCTATCAGAACTGTACAAAAACCTTGAAGGGGTAAAGAATTGAAAATTCTTTAGAGAGATTAGCTCCCTAAGGCATTATTCATCCACACATTTTCCTCCAAACAATTAAGACTGATGGATGAGGGGCACCTGAGGGGCTCTCTCATCACGTGGATGGTGGGATAAGCCTCTGCCTTCATCTCAAGTCATGGTCTCTGGGTCCTGGGATCCAGCCCCACATCGGGCTCTGCTCAAAAGGAAGACAGCTTCCCTCCCTGCTTGCCTGCCTCTCTGCTTACTTGTGATCTCACTCTCTCTCTGTGTCCAATAAATAAATAAAATCTTTAAAAAAAGGCTGATGGATGCTAAATTATGAAAACTGCTCCCTCCAAATGATGCTTCTTCATAAGGATTTAAGAATTTAAAATTGTAAGAATTTAAAATTGAAACTTGATCGTAGGATTTATCTTATAGAATAACATCAAGTGCAGGCAGTTATTATTAGTTCTGAAGTATTTGTGATTCTGAATTCTTGGCCTCATTAGTAAATTTATTTTTAAATTCTCCCATGGAGTGGGGATTGGCCTTCAGTCTTTCATTGATGTACATCTTTGGGTCAAATGAGATGTGTGTGCCCAGAACTATATATACTCTTCTTTGTATTTCACTGGAGATGGCATTTCTGAGTTTTGTTCAATTGAATTTGGATAGATGTTTTAATAGTCACTTCTAGAGTTGGCCCTGGAGAATATCTTCCTTTTTTTTTTTCTCTTCCCGATTCTCTGAAAAACCTGGAGTAATTCACATTATCACAGTGATATCACAATTCAAGTTTTACCAAACACTATAGTTGCAAAATAGAAGGGAGCTACTCAGAATGTAATGCTATTGTGAATGATTGAGAAAGAGAACATTATTATAATTAAGCTACCAGGTTTCAATGTATTTTATTGTTGCTTAGACAATCTTAGCATACCCAGACTTTACAGAGATTTTATGATCCTAAGAGGAGCTGAACTCATGGACCAAAATAACTATGCACATATAAAGTACAATTACTTACCTAAAAAAGATGATGTGGTTAACTTTATATGGCAATCCAAGTGTTATTGGAACAGGAATTTAAAAAATAGCTTAGGGGCGCCTAGGTGGCTCAGTGGATTAAGCCACTGCCTTCAGCTAAGGTCATGATCTCAGGGTCCTGGGATCAAATCCTGCATCAGGCTCTTTGCTCCGCAGGGAGTCTGCTTCTCACTCTCTCTCTCTGCCTGCCCTCCATCTACTTGTGATCTCTCTCTGTCAATTAAATAAATAAATAAAATCTTAAAAAAAAAAGAATGACTGTACTTTTAAAGAATAGCTTAAAAGGGGCACCTGGGTGGCTCAGTGGGTTAAGCCGCTGCCTGCAGTTCAAGTCATGATATCAGGGTCCTGGGATCAAGCCCCACATCAGGCTTTCTGCTCAGCAGGTAGCATGCTTCTCTGCCCGCCTCTCTACCTACTTGTGATTTCTCACTGTCAAATATATAAATAAAATATTTTTAAAAATAGCTTAAAAGTATATGATAAAATAATGATATACATATACAAAGAAAAGAAAGATACTATACTGTGAATATAAATTAAGTGAAAATTGTTGAAATAAAGAATACAATAAATGGAGACTAAGATGAATATAGCTGTAAAATGAATAAGTGAGTTGGGAAAAAAAAAACAAATAAATTAATGACTTCTGCCCAAATGCAGTAGAAGAGAAAAAAAATAAAGAAAATATTTAAATAAGTACTGAGATAAATTTTGGAGAATTAAAGAAAGATAAAAGATACCAGACTTAAAATAATGCCAAACATGTGAAATCAGAAACAAAACAAAACAAAAACCACACACACACAAAACAACTCATATAGGGTGCCTGGGTGGCTCAGTGGTTTAAGCCGCTGCCTTCGGCTCAGGTCATGATCTCAGGGTTTGGATCGAGTCCCACATGGGGCTCTCTGCTCGGCGGGGAGCCTGCTTCCTCCTCTCTCTCTCTCTCTGCCTGCCTCTCCAACTACTTGTGATTTCTCTCTGTCAAATAAATAAAATCTTAAAAAAAACACTCATATATATTATGGTGAGTTTTAAGAATATCAAAAACAGAGAAGAGCATAAATAATGCCCAAGAGAACAAATCACATAAAATGTACAAGAATAATACTGACAGCAGAATTCTCAATAGTAATAGCATATAAAGGAGACAGCTGGGTGTTTGTATAGATGGAAAAGACATTTGAAACTAGATATTATACATCAAGCCAAATTATTGATTAAATTTGAGAGCACAGTAAAAATACAATGAAGCATGTTAGGTCTTAGAACATTTATCACACAGAGACACACATTTTAGAAAACTTCTTTGGAGGACAGCTCAATTTAGATAGAGAAAACAGAATTATGTACTCAAAGGCACATTTTGAAGGAAGGATTGAATATAGTCTGCACTGCAAATATTCTTTAATCATATGTTCTGTATTTCCTAAATTTAAAAAGTATTTGTTCAAATATTTTTCTTTAAATAAACCCTAGGAGACTTTTTCTCGGATTCTGGAAAATCAGTCCATTTGGATACAAATCTTTTTGTCACTGATGGAAATTATGATAGCCCTTAACTGTGGAATGTCTAATGTATTGTTACAGCAATTGTGATTTGCCAATACATGGTTGATGTGTGTGTGTTGTGCGTGTTTATTTTTATTTTTGATGGTTTAACTCTTCTATGAGATTTTTAAATAGACATAATTTTAGTAAATTATGATTTGTTGAAATTTATCTGAGGTTATATATAATAAAATGAAATTTGTGTGAACTGAAGAAGTGCGTCTCCATTTTTTTTTTTAAGAGTAGACTGGTCTTTAAAAATTGTCCAAAGAAGTACATTATATTCATTATTAAATTTGACAATATACAATAAAGTATTTATGGTCATATGGAACCATATCAAATTCTACTATTAATTCATATTAATAATTACCATAAGAGGAAAAAGGGATATTTTTCAAAATGAAAATTAGTGTATTTTTCAAAATATGATATAGTGTTATTCACTGAACAGAGGGAACGAATGTCAAAGTTTAACACAGTTTACAGAATATTTTAACATAAATTGAAATTTAAATCTGACCAAATTTCACAGTTTTAAGTAAAATGATAGCACTTTAAATCCTTGAATAGTGTTAAGTAACCCAAAACATTGCTTAGAAAAACAAATTTAACACTACACTAGTCTGAGATGGTTAAGTTATGGTACAACTTGCCATTGTGTATCATCAAACGGTATATTTTTTTCTTTTGGACTTGTCATTATATTTTATTTTAGCCATTCTGATAACTGTGTAGTGATATCTCAGTGACATTTTAATTGCATTTCCTTGATGTCTAATTATGTCAAATTATATTATTTTGATGTTTAATGTTCTGAGCTTTCTCAGTTCAAGACCATGAAGCCACTTAGGAAAAATACAGTTGCAGATGCACTCATAGACAAAATCTTATTTAGAAATATGAACAAACATTACTACCCATTCCAACAAAAAATAGATTTGTTATGCAGTAGGGATTTTATAAATTACCTGACACAACTTATATAGTAAGATGAAATGGGACAGGTGGCTTCTTGCAGCTATATACAACATCATTTTAATTTCAATTTTCAGTATAATTTTTCCAAGGTATAGCCAGCATATATAATTAATGTAAATTGTGAACATTTTAAACTCTGTATATGGAAATTAATCAATTTTAAGTTTATAACAATCAAAATTAACGGAAGTTTATTTTAAATTAGTTAGCGTTCTCTGCATTGCAAGACAGAATAATCAAGAATTGGTAAGAAAAAAATAATCTCTGTAAAATTACCGGGGGTGCATTATAAAGTGTTCGGTAACCGATCAAACTCACAATTTTGATTGAATGGCAAGTGACTTTTAAAATCTGGAACTCATTGTCAATTTTTTTTCTTCATTGTGTCTTAAATGTGGAACAACAGTGAGGTATTTCAAAGAGGTGAACCACAGATAAATTTCTCTAAGGGTGGGGTGAGGGTTACTCAAAAAGGAACTTGACAAGGCTTTTAAAGATATCGACAATCATTATAACATAACGTGACTGATTGTTACTGTGCTCTTAACTGGGAAAAGACTTGTTGGCTTCCATGATAGACTAACATAGTTGAGATGGATCTAGCGGCCTTCTAGCACAGGGTGTCATGAGGCAGGGATTCTAGCCACTGGCTGTGCAAGGCATGAGGCCTGTTAGTGATTCTATTTTTTCCTCTGCAGAATGGGTCTTTCTACATTCCAGGTCCTTTCTACTCCAATAAATAATGCGGCGATTCTCTCAGTGAGTTGTACTTTTGGTTTAAACAGCCAACTGTCTCTTAAAAAGAAATTTTGTTTAAATTCCTTTAAAAAATATTCTTTCAAAAAAATGTGTTTTTTATTTTTTATTTTTTAATCCCATATGTTTACTCTGATCCTGGAACTTTGTCATTTTGACCTTCTCTGCTGATTAAAATATTCTTCATCATCAGCACCTACTGCTCTCCTCTCCTGGTGGTCTCTCCGGAAGGGGTCTTCTCTAGCTCTTCTAGCAGGAGATGGGCACTTCCCCTCTACCCCTGTTGCCAGAACAACCTAACCTGTCCTGCAGGGTCAGGTCGGCCTGGCCTTTTATCTGTTGTTCTCTTCTGAGTGGTTAGTTTTTCATAGATACCGTGCTTTGCTTTTGTCAGGATTTACCCTGGACTATCAAAACCCTTTTCTTGTGCCAGTGAAGCCTAAGAAACAGTCCTGATGAGAGAACCAGGAACTCGAACAGATCATATTTATCCTGAATGTTCCGTCCAAAATGAAAAATACATTTCTGAGGAGCCTCAAGATCTCTGAGAAGGGAAGTTTCACCAACTCTGTCATGTATGGGGCATCAATTCCGATTCTGTGTCAATTTTCCTACTTTCCCAGCTAGTAATTCTCTACCTCAGAAAGCCCACTCTCAACCGTTTCCTCTCTCAAAGGCAGTTGCTCTTAGAGGCTGCACATGGCACTTGGGGCCTGCTGGTCATTGGCTACTGCCCTCTGTACCTTGGGTCTAACAGCTGCGGGGCATCAAGATGAGAATGTCTCTTGTTCTAAGACTTAATATAGGTTGGGGCACATGGAAGGATTAATCACTTTTTTTTGTTGATCCAAGTGTTTGAACTTTCTTAATTATTCTAGTACCAATGTTTACTTGTTCTAAGATTTCTCCTCCCCCCCCCATTTTAATATCTCTTAAGGTGGCACTCACCTTGCACTTGAGGACATATCCTAGTTTAACTGACAGCATTTCTCTTTATTAGTCTAACATAAACTATAGTGCATCTTACTCTTGATGAAAGCTAGGATGCAATGAAATACTCTATTATGGTTACGATTCTGATATTTGAAATCCTCTGGTAGCTCCCTGTGCCCCCACAGTGTAGTACCTCACCTCCTCGGCATAGTATACAAACCTTCTCACCCCCAGTGTTAACCCCGGGGCTCAGCCTCCATCCCCAAGTGATGCTGCCAGATCAGCTGTCGGTTGACATGAACTTGCTGTAGTTTCCCGAATGCACTGTGCTGCCTCCTGGCACTTTGAAACTTGACACACTCATCCTCATTCTTCGCATTGCCCTTGTCTATCACCTCCCCTGAAAATCTGTTCCTAAGTGGCTTTTTCCAGCTTCAACCTCCATTGGCAGTCTTTATCTCCTTGTGGTAAAACCTGTCACACTGCAACATGGACATGCCCGTTGTCCCCCTGAGAAGAGAAAAGGGACAGTGAGGGCCCCCAGCATTTGCAGCTCTAGTGCAGAGCCCTATGCCTGGCTTGCAGGAAATGCCAGATCATGAAGACAAACGGAGATCATCCTCTGGATAAAACCAGCTCTTCTTTGCCTACCGCATGATCTGGATCAATAAAGAGCAGCCAGTTATTATGGCTGTTTTTCTAGGGATTTTTTCCCCCATATATTTCCCAGGTCTTTACTCTTTGTATAGCACTTTAATTCAGGCTTCAACCACTTCCTAGTCAGATCAGGTGAAATCATTTTCCTTCCCATAACCCCGATGTATTTCACACCTAGTAATTGTTTTTTTTAAGGATTTTATTTATTTATTTGACAGAGAGAGATCACAAGTAGGTGTGAGGCAGGCAGAGAGAGAGAAAAGAGGAAGCAGGCTCCTTGCTGAGCAGAGAGCCTGATTTGGGACTCGATCCCAGGACCCTGAGATCATGACCTGAGCCGAAGACAGAGGCCTAATCCACTGAGCCATATCTGGTAATTTTTAATCAACGTGGATTTGTCGCATCAAATAGGTCCTTCTTCTTCAAATATAAATATATAAATATACTGATCAAGTCACGTGCATGTTTAGGAGAATGTCATACCTTTAGTAGCAAACTTGAAATCTTGGCCATTGCTTTTGATTTTTGTTTTGGTTTGATTTGGTTCGGTTTTTGTAATTTTAAAAATCCCTCCAGCCCTTGGCTCTGTCTGACCTGATTGCTTTCAGCTGTTTCTGCAACAAAGTTGTCCCGGCAGCGAAAACTCTCATTGTTTACAGTGGCGCCCCTTCTGACACTTTGTTAATAAAAAGCTTTTTTTTTTTTTTTTTTGGCTATGGTAAATGTGGAACAACAGTGAGGTATTTCAAAGAGGTGAACCACAGATAAATTTCTCTAAGGGTGGGGTGAGGGTTACTCAAAAAGGAACTTGACAAGGCTTTTAAAGATATCGACAATCATTATAACATAACGTGACTGATTGTTACCGTGCTCTTAACGGGGCAAACACTTGTTGGCTTCCAATAAAGACTAACATAGTAGAGATGGTACTAGCGGCCTTCTAGCACAGGGTGTCATGAGGCAGGGATTCTAGCCACTGGCTGTGCAAGGCATGAGGCCTGTTAGTGATTCTATTTTTTCCTCTGCAGAATGGGTCTTTCTACATTCCAGGTCCTTTCTACCCCAATAAATAAAGCAGCGATTCTCTCAGTGAGTTGTACTTTTGGTTTAAACAGCCAATGTCTCTTAAAAAGGACTTTTGTTTAAAGTCCTTTAAACAAAAGTCCTTTCAAAAAAATCTTTTTTTAAAATTTTTTATTTTTTAATCCCATATGTTTACTCTGATCCTGGAACTTTGTCATTTTGACCTTGCCTGCTGATTAAAATATTCTCTCCAAAATGTCAGTTATTTGCAGGTACTTGCACTGTAGACATTCTTTACATATTTTTTTAAAAATCCATTCACGATTCTTAGTGAAAATCCCGGGAATCTGAAAGACTACCATTTGCTATTCATCAGACAGTTACTGTCTCCACTAAGTGACAGTGTTTCAGAGAACGTGAGCTCACAAGAGATGTAACCCTTTCTCCACTTTCTGCTACCATGTTTATTTCTGTGTTACTCAGAGGAGCCTTCTTTGTAGAACATATTATCCAATCTTTTATAAAGCTGAATTTAAATTCTGTCCCTTCATTCCCCACAAAGCTTAAGAAGCCAAGCAAATTTTGTTCCATTTTTTAATAGCCCATAGATGGCATTTTTTTAATGTTGCATTTTTGAGTTTTCATCACTCTTTATGTTACTTCTACTTCACAGATAAACAATTGCTAATGACAATGTGAACTTCCTACAAATGTGCAATCAAAATCCCTAGGTACACATTACTGAAGTTCTTCGTTCCCTTTAAACATTATTTCTCTCTTGATATGCATTCTTGTTTTGTATTATATTGCATTATAAGGTTTTTTTTTAACAGACTGAATTTTTTAGAGTAGTTTGGGGATCAAAGTAAAATTCCCTTTCCCCACATACACAGCCTTCCCCATTATCAACATCCTGTACCACGGTGATAATTTTTCATGCTCACTGACCCTACACTGACACATCATTATCACCCCAAAGTCCACAATTTACATTAGAGTTCATTCTTGGTGGGGCACCAGGGTGGCTCAGTGGGTTAAGGCTTCTGCCTTCGGCTCAGGTCATAATCTCACGGTCCTGGCATCAAGCCCCAGACCAGACTCTCTGCTTGGCAGGGAGCCTGCTTTCCCCCAACCCCTGCTTTCCCCGCCTGCCTCTCTGCATGCTTTGATGCCTGTCAAATAAATAAATAAAATCTTAAAAAACCTTTTCTCATAGAGTTCACTCTTGGTATAGTATCTTATGCATTTTGACAACTGTGTAGCGATATATATCTAAAATATCATACATATCATACAGAACATTTTCACTGGCCTAAAAATCCTCTGTGCTCTGCCTGTTCATCCTCCTCCTCTCCTAACTGCTACAAACCGCTGACCTTTATACCATTTGCATAGTTCTGCCTTTTCTAGAAGCTCATATAGTTGGAACCTTGCAACATGAAGCTTTTTCAAATTGACTTCTTTCACTTATTATGACGGATTTTAAGTTTGTTCCATGTCTTTTCATTGCTTGATAGCCATCTCTCTTTATCGCTGAACCATATCCCATTGTTTCAATGGACCACAGTTTATCTATCCATTCTCCTCCTGAAGGACATCTTGGTTACTTCCAACTCTTGGCACTTATGGGTAAAGCTGTTACAAACACAGGTTTATATGCAGGATTCTGTGTACACAAAGTTTTCCCTCTTTTGGGTGAGTACCAAGGAGCACGATTGCTGGATCATATGGTAAGAATATGTTTAGTTTTGTAAGAAATTGCCCAACTGTCTTCCAAAGTGGTAGCACCATTTTGGTGTTCTCACCAGAATGAATGAGAGTTTCTCTTGTTCCTCATCATCAAAAGCATTTTATGCTGTCAGTATTTTGGATTTTAGCCATTCTAAGAGATATGTAGTGATATATCATTGTTTTATTTATTTATTTATTTTTTAAAAAGATTTTATTTATTTATTTGACAGAGAGAGATTACAAGAAGACGGAGAGGCAGTCAGACAGAGAGAGAAAGAGAAGCAGGCTCCTGCTGAGCAGAGAGGCCAACGTGGAACTCGATCCCAGGACCCTGAGATCATGACCTGAGCCAAAGGTAGCCGCTTAACCCACTGAGCCATCCAGGTGCCCCTCATTGTTCTTTTAATTTACAATTCCTTAATTAGACAGGCTGTGGATCATCACAGCATCTTTTCATATCATTATAGTCATCTCAATATCTTCTTCAGTGAGGTGTCTGTTCCAGTCCTTGCCAATTTTTCAATCAGGTCATTCATTTTCTTGTGTTTCAGTTAATAAATAAATACATAATAATAATAAATAAATAAGTAATAAATAAATAATAAATAAATGAATGAATTTATTATATATATTATATATGTTATATATGTTTCATATAGTATATTATATATATTATTATATATTAAATAATATTTATTAAAAATAAATTGACTAATGAGGCCAAGAATTCAGAATCACAAATACTTCAGATCTAATAATAACTGCCTGCACTTGATTTTATTCTATAAGATAAATCCTATGACCAAGTTTCAATTTTAAATTCTTACAATTTTAAATTCTTAAATCCTTATGAAGAAGCATCATTTGGAGGGAGCAGTTTTCATAATTTAGCATCCATCAGCCTTTTTTTAAAGATTTTATTTATTTATTGGACACACAGAGAGAGTGAGATCACAAGTAAGCAGAGAGGCAGACAAGCAGGGAGGGAAGCAGTCTTCCTTTTGAGCAGAGCCCGATGTGGGGCTGGATCCCAGGACCCAGAGACCATGACTTGAGATAAAGGCAGAGGCCTAACCCACCATCCACGTGATGAGAGAGCCCCTCAGGTGCCCCTCATCCATCAGTCTTAATTGTTTGGAGGAAAATGTGTGGATGAATAATGCCTTAGGGAGCTAATCTCTCTAAAGAATTTTCAATTCTTTACCCCTTCAAGGTTTTTGTACAGTTCTGATAGCCTCTAAACATCCAGCTGATTTCTACAGTGACAGGCCTGTTAAAAACTGTCCTCAAACCAGGAATAGAGCTTGAAACATACCAGTCAAGAGCAACTTTGAGTCTTTTAAGGAATTTATCATCATTTCTATGTTTTTGGTTAATATCTGAAATAGTTCCATATTACACTTGCATAATTTCTCCAGAGCTGACTTTGAAGGAGGCATTCAGTTCCAGCTAGTTCCATATTTTGGCAAGAACTATAATTCTATATTTAAAAAAAACATATTTTAGGGCAGCTGGGTGGCTCAATGGGTTAAAATCTCTGCCTTCGGCTCAGGTCATGATTCCAGGTTCCTGGGATTGAGTCCCACAGTGGGATCTCTTCTCAGCAGGGAGCCTGCTTCCATTCCTCTCTCTCTGCCTGCCTCTCTGCCTTCCTGTGATCTCTGTCAAGGAAATAAATAAAATTAAAAAAAAAACACATTTTATACCAGTTATTCATGTTTATTAACTAAGATATCACAATACAAATAATACAAACAGTTGCTCTTTATTAATACCTTCAACCAAGATCAAAAAAATATGTCATATTTTCTCCAAAAATTTTATATCATCTGATAGGTCAGATATATATAAAATTACATTTAAAGTTTTAAAAATATCAGCAAATATTTTCATTTAAATGCAAATTTCAAAGAAAATCTACTTTTCCAAACACGAATTTTTATCCTATTTTTTTTTTATTTTTGTCGACAACTGATAAAATGTTTAGCGAGACTATAAATGTTAGATCGAAATAAATGATTAATAAATGTAGGTTCAAATTATTATGTTCCATTAAAAATGATTTAGTCTTTGATGAACATCTGTTTGGTAATGTGTTGTATCCAGATATAGTAAATTAATGACATATATAAAATTATCGGGAAATGACACCTTCCGTTCCATTATGAGTAGAGCTTTTAAAATGCTATTTGTCACACCCTGTCATCTTGTCATTATGTAGCATTATGTAGCATTTAAAAAATGTATACTCTTCACTATGAAGTCTTTTAGAAATCTAAAATATGACTTTCTATGGTTTGTGTTTCCATATTCCTTTATTGCCAGTTTGAACAAATCCACATGCTTTGATTCAAAGGTAATAAATTCCTCTTATTTGGAAAAATGATGTTTATTTTTGTTCTCTCACCCTTAGCAGGTGGTTTCATTTTAGCACACTTCAGAGTTATAATTTCATGCTTATTAAAAACATTTATTATGATCTATATAGATGAATGAAACTTTTATTTTATTAAATTATTTGCCAAAAAATCTGTTATTTTTAAAAATGTATTTCATTTGAAGGGTTATTTTAGAGCATTCAGAGAGGATCTAGGAGTGTGGTATTATGCAATTTTTAAGTAGGTTTGAAATGGTTATTTATATGATTGTTTCTTTTATGCTTTTGTCTTATTTTGTTTTTTTTTGTCTTATTTTGTCCATTATATGCTATAAAATATTTTGAAAGTAAATTTAAGGTATTTTTTACATAGTTTATTTTTTGGAAAAAAAATATTGAAATGACTTATGAAATTCAGTATACTCTCAACATTAATTTATTCTGAAATTTACCAATTGTCACATGAACCTATTATATGGCAGATATTACTTCAGACTACACTGGTAAATGAAATACTTGGCTTTGTAGAACTTTTATTTTAATGGGTGAGACAATTAAAAGCTATGAACCTTAATAAAAATTGCATAGTGCATTCAAAAATGATCAGTACAATGGGGAAAAAGAAAAATTAGATCAGGGTGAGAAAAATCAAGGTTGCTAGGCAGGGGATGGGGAGGTAGTAAGAATTTTAATAGGAAGATCAGGGTAGTTACAATGAAGCTGACAATTGAACAAAGGTATGGAAAGGTGATGAATTTGCCCAGAACTATCAGCAATAAGGTCACTCCAGACAAAGGAATTGGCTATCTTGAAGGCCATAAGGTTGGATCGTGCCTGGCATTTCTGAGGAATAGCAAGGAGGCCACTGTGAGGGACTGAAGAGTAGCAGGGAAAGAGGTCACAGAGGTTAAATGAGTGGCTAGATCATGTAAAAGCTTAGAAGTCATGGTAAAACTCTGGCTTTTATATTTGGAAATTTACTGTGTGATAGAATTTCTGCTAATATCTGAGAGTTCAAATGTCCATAAAATTTCAAGGATTCTTTTTCTAGTAAGACAGAATAAAGAAAAAGAGTTCAAATTTTCACATGGTGTAACAAATGCTCGGAGATCCAAGTGTAGGAAGCTATGGGAGCACAGAAGAAGGCACTAAAATCACACCAATATATTTGATGACTGTGACTATATATAAATTTGTATTTTCTAGATTTTTTTATAGTCATGGAATCACACAGTATATACTATACATTGCCTGGCTTTTCTTTTCTCAGCACCATTACTTTGAGAATCTCCAATTGTAAATAGTTCATTTTGATGTTGAACAGTAATTTCTTTAATGAATAGATCATAATTTGTCTTTGCTCTATTGATGGACATTGATGAGCATTTCCACTGTTTTCAATTCTTAAAAATAAAGCTGCTATGAAATTCATATACAAGTCCTTGTACGAACATAGGGTTTGTTTCTCTTGGTTAAATGCCTAGAAGTAAAATGGCTATTCGTGTAACTGCAACATATTTTGCATTTAAAAAAATTTCCAAACTATTTTCCAAAGTGGTGGTATCATGATATATGTCAATAAGAGTTTAGATTTTTTGTTGCTTTTCAATCTAGCTCAGACGAAGTACAATTAGCCTTTATAATTTTAGCCATTCTAATAGATATGGAGGCATGTCTCATTATGATTTTAATTTGTATTTCTTTAATGTCTAAATGTTGAGAAATTTGTCATGTGCTTATAAGCCATCCATATCCTTTTGGTGACATGTCTCTTCAATAATTTTCTTCACATGTAAAATTGGATACTCTGTTTGGTTATTAGTAAGGTTTTTTTATTTTTATTCATTTTTTAATAATCAGAGTTGATGTCCATTATCAGATATATAATTTGCAAACCCCTTTTCCATCTTTACGGTTTCTCAATGGAGCTTTGATAGCTGTGTCTTTCAAGAAATATGCTACTTCTTTCCTGGTACACGGAGGTATGACTAGAACATTATCAATGTTGACCTTTGCAAAGAAAATCATGGCTTAAGATATATGTAGTCTGCGGTTGTTGGGAGGGTTCTGTAATATCAAGCATATGTAGTTAGTTGATAATTTTGTTCAAGTCTTACATATCTTATCAATTTGATGACCATTTGTCTATATAATCTTAAAATAAAGGTGTTGAAATATTTTTCCATTTCTCTTCTAAGGTATAAGTTATGATTTTTGTTCTTAGTTTTTCCCTATATATCCCCAAAACTGTTATTAAGTATTAAAAGTCAAGAATTATTATACACCCTGATGAATTCATCCTTTTACTCTTCTGTAATTTTGACTTGATCTTTATGTCTGATAATGAAATTTGCTTTAAAATCACTTTTCATTATCTTGACATAACCACCAAAGTTATAGTGTGATTAGTGTTAATATACCATAGTTTTTCTTTTAATTTATAAAGCACTTCTATATTCAATCCTGAAAAAAAAAAAACAGCTTTTTAGCTCTGGAAGCATCTTTCTAAATTATCTTTTCTTTTTTTTTTTTTTTTTTTTTTTTTTAATGAATCAGTAGTAATTTTTGTTAAGGGACCTAAACTGAAAGTAGGTTTAGAACTTTATTTATTTATTTATTTATTTATTTATTTATTTAATAAAAGATTTTATTTTGTTTATTGACAGCGAGAGAGAGAGGGAGAGAGAGGAAGCACACAAGCGGGGTTAATCACGTGCAGAGGGAGAGGAAGAAGCAAGCTCCTTGGGGTGCAAGTAGTCCCATGCAGGGCTGGATCCCTGTACACTGGAATCATAACATCAGCCAAAGGCAAACATCTGCCTAAACAACTGAGTCATCCAGGCACCCCTAGAAAATTAAAAAAAAAAGACCTTTTAAAAACATTTTGTTTGTTTCTTTTTTTTAATATTTTATTTATTTTACAGTCAGAGAGACAGGAAGAGGAACTCTAAGCAGGGCAGAGGGAAAAGGAGAAGCAGGTTTCCCACTGAGCAGAGAGCCTGATGTGGGGCTCCATCCCAGGACCCTGGGTTCATGACCTGAAAAGAAGGGACACTTATGGAGGAAGCCACCCAGACACCTCTTTTCTTTGTTTTTAATATATGGCAACTGATGCTTCCCAGCCACGAGGAGCATATTACCCATTGATTAAATCTTTGATAACAACCTATTTAAAGAGGTGTGTAAATATATACTTACTCAGATTTATACACTTTGTGTTTTCTTCATAGTTTGGGGCTGGACCCCATGGTCACAACACTGCTTCCAGTCTTTGCCTTCCCATCTTTTGATACCAGGTATTTGGTCAGCAAAGCAAATTAGTATCAAAATTAATAAGCCCTTGGCACCATATCTCTGGAGCAGGGGTTGCTCTTAGCCAAGGCCCAGAGCAGTTGACCTCCCCTCGCTAGTGCTATAGCCCCAAGGACTAGGTCCCTGCCATCAGAACTCAGTCTTACATGTTATGCTAAGCAGACAAAACCAAAACAGGAAAGCTCTGACAGCTTTCACTGGCATGCCTCATCTCCCACTCCCTCGACGTCCAGGCAGTACCAGATGCCAGGGAGGGGCCTTGGTCCAACATATGGGAGGGAAGGAAGTAGCCACGAGCAAGTACCTGCCTCTCTGTGCCTTTCTTTCATGAGCAGGTTGTAAGGAGGAGGAAGAGGAAGGGGAAGAGAGGTAAACTTCAAGGGGTGAAGGCCTCAGGTAGGCAGCTGGCTCCTGCCAGTAGGAAAGGGACAAAGGAGAAGGCAGTGAGTCTTGCAGGGAGGGTGGGGGGTAAGGGTTACAGCTTATGACGGAATCTGGACAGGAGTAATAGGGATACTAGTCATTTGAGTTCACCATTGGCAAGCTGGGCTGGGTGTCAGGGCAGATAGGCCTCCCTGGGCAACGGCACATGAGAGAAGGTGGAATTCTTCTCTGAGGAGCAGGTGGAGCTTTGGGTGTTGGGAAAGCATAGACAGTATTGTTCCAGGGCCAAGGACAGGTCCGGGTACTCCTGGTTGGAGGTCAAGGCCACAGTATGATCCAGGTCTCCTACCACCAGCTTGAAGGTACCACATGCCAGCCACCCCTCATTATTGTGTATAACTCTCTGGTGCACTTATTGGCTTATCCATCAAATGACTCCTTCAGCAGCTTGAAAACCACCTCCACAGGCACTCCAGGATATGGGAGGCTTCCAGAGTGAAGATTTTGCACAGGATCACCCCAAAAGACCAGAAGTCACTCTGGTGGACGTAGATCTGTTCAAACATGGCCTTAGGGACCATCCACTTCACAGGCAGTCCACTGTTGGTTGTCTTTTTATAGTAACTGATGTGGTGATATCTCTGGCAAGGCTGAAGTCTGAGATCTTCATCATGTTGTCCTTTGTCACCAGCACTTCCCTGGTGGCCAGGTCTTGGTGTATGCACTTCTTGGAGGCAAGGTGCTCCATGCGTCAGGCTACCTGATAGGCACAGGATACCAGGTCCTTGGAGGAGAGTTGCTCTGCTGCATTGTGGCTGATATTGGAACAGTACTCCAGCTCAGGAGGCCTCTGGGCCTGCAGGTACTCCTGTATGTTGTCTTTGGAGGCATATTCCATGAGAGTGTACAAAGGACCATCCTGTGTGCAGGACCCAGCAGGTTGATGGTGTCCTTGTGCTGTCCAATCATCTTCATCATCTCCATTTCTGAGATTAGGTTTGACAGGTCTTTCTCTGTTGCATGTGACTTCAACATCTTCACAGACACTTTAGTCAAATGGTTGGATTTTTCTTTGTCCAGCCCAATGGCCTCCTCCAACACCACCTGCCCAAAGTATGCCTGTCCTAGGGGTCTGCCTAAACTACCTACAACCAGCCTGTCTCAAGGCAGTTATGAACTCTAGATTATCCTCAAAAACATTAAACCACAAGCTAAAAGTTCTCTTCACTAGGTCTCTGTCGCAGGCCTAATTTTCTTATCTTTCATCATTTATCATTTTCCTAATTCTTATTTTCAGTATAGTTTATTTTGCTTCCAGGTGTTTCCCCTGGTTTCTGTATGCTGTTTCATAGGGAAGAATTATCCTGTCATAAAATTATTTCTTGAGCATTCATTACATCTCTCAGTTAAAATGGGTTCTTTTATGGTATTGATTCATTTGGGCTTTCTCAAAATGGGAAGAATTTTCAAAATGGTGTTTTCCTCAAGGTTCAGAGTATGTCTTAGCCTCATCTTTACTCTTTTTGAAATTCACTTTTCAAATTCTTGTCCCTCGTTTTATCTTTTTAAATTAAAATATTTTATTTTTACTATTCTTTTATTTGAGTATAGTTGATATTCAGTGTTACATTGGTTTCAGGTTTTCAATATCTCCATACATTATTCTATGATCACTACAAATATAGCCACCATCTGTCACCATATAACATTATTATAATATCATTGACTATATTCTCTACACTGTCCCATATCTCTTTTTAAAATTTCTGATTTTTATGTTTTCTGTTATTCCAATTTTCGACCATCATTTTACTTGGTTACTTTAATAAAATATGCCTGATTACACACTCTTTGCTGAAAACCATAGCATTTGATTTATAGTAGTCTTCTTCTTCTTCTTTTTTTAAATTAACATATAATGTATTATTAGCCCCAGGGGTACAGGTCTGTGAATCACCAGGTTTACACACTTCACAGCACTCACCACAGCACATACCCTCCCCAATGTTCATAACCCCACCACCCTCTCCCTACCCTCCCCACCCCCCCGGCAACTCTCAGTTTGTTTTTTGAGATTAAGAGTCTCTTATGGTTTGTCTCCCTCCCGATCCCATCTTGTTTCATTTACTCTTTTCCTGTCCCCCAAAGCCCCCATATTGCACCTCCATTTCCTCATATCAGGGAGATCATATGATAGTGTCTTTCTCTGGTTGACTTATTTTGCTAAGCATAATACCCTCTAGTTTCATCCATGTCATTGCAAATGGCAAGATTTCGTTTCTTTTGATGGCTGCATAGTATTCCATCGTATACACCCACACCCACACACACACACACACACACACACAAACACACACACACACACACACACATATATATATATATATATTATTCATTTGTTGATGGACATCTAGGTTCTTTCCATAGTTTGGCTATTGTGGATATTGCTGCTATAAACATTTGGTGCACGTGCCCCTTTGGATCATATAGTAGTCTTCTTTACCTCTATCAGAACCCCAGGAAGCTTTATTTATTTATTTACTCACATAAACAGATGATCCAACACAACGTTTTTTGCTGTTCAAATGTTATAATGTCTTACCGCTTAACACTATGCTTACTGTTCTCTTTCACTGTCTGACTAAATCCTCATCATCACTATGCCATTTAATCAGAAAGAGCATTTGAACTCAGTGTTCTCTCCATATCAGGGAATGAAGACTCCACCCTTCTGTTTGTGCAGGTAAAATAAATGTTGATATTGTCTGTCCTGCACATACTCCATCCTGTTCACCAGAATATTCACCATCAAAATATATACAAATAAAAACCATACCTCACCACTTCTATTACCACCCAGCATGCTAAAAACACCATCATATGTTCCTGAATTTTTGACTTGATTGATAACCCCACTTCCACACATACTGCACTCCTTTCTCCCTGCAAATTTATTTTGGTAAAGCAACTTAACCTAAAAATCAAGTCAGATGATTTTATTCTGCTGTTGAAAGTCTTTTGGTATCTTCCCCTTTCATATTAAATAAAAACTGAAGGCGTTTCCATGTACTAGAAGGTCATGCATCAATACGTTCTTCCTCTCTCCACCACTATGAACTCCTCATTGGCCTCCTTGCTTTTCCTCAAAAGTAACAGACCAGCTGTTCACACAAAGTCTATATACTTACTTGCTCTGCCTAGAGCAATCTTTTCCTTTAATATGTATATAATACCCTCCTTCACTTCGTGGGTCTTTGTGCAAATAACATCTCATAAATGAGATATAACCACCCAACACAAAATAAAATTAACTTTCATCCCAGCATTCTCCAATGGCTTTTACCTTTCTTGTATTTCTTTGTAACCCTTATCACCATCAACCATCAATCATTTTTCTATTACTGGTTTATTTTCTTATTGAAGACAGAGAGAGAAAGAATTGGGAGGGGGCGCAGAGGAAGAAGAAAACACCCCACTGCCTAGAAAGCCTGCTGGGGAGTTACATCCAAGGACCCTGAGATCATGACCCAAGCCAAAGGCAGTCACTCAATGGACTGAGCCACCGAGGTGCCCCTCTATTATTGGTTTATTTCACTATTATATTTCAAAAGAATGTAAGCGCTTTGTGGTCAGGTATTTTATATGTTTTATTAATTGAAGTATTCTCAGAAAGGTAGCTGGCAGATTGTAAGGGCTCACTAAACTGTATTTTGTTGTTATTATTGGGCTCCTTTATGGGCTTTACCTCTTATGCTAAAAGTCTATCCCTCAGATGTAAGGAATAAGAATAGAGCCCTGCTGCCTGTTCAAATGAGTAAAAAGCCTGTATTAAGTGGATATTTTAAAAGCTAAATGAATGGCTTAATAGTTGTATATAGGGGGAAAGGGAACATATTTTCCATGGTTTAGAAGTGGATTTCTTTTGTAGAGTTCTTGTACAAGCCTACACTATTGAACGATAACGGGCAGTTGTACATTCCAATTATACAAACACTTTGATAATTTATATTCTTTTTTTGTAATTCATGACTGGATCATTTAATTCCTTAGGAGCATTATAGCATTTCAACTTTTCCTGTTCAATAAACTTATTGGGGTTGCTACCTTTTTTATTCAAATGGAGAAATAGTCATGATTTAATCTAAATAAAGTGTTATTGATTGTGTTGTTTTCTAGGAATGAGTCGCACATGCTAGCTTAAAAGTTTTGTTAAATTCCCAAGTCTGTCACCGATAAAAGCCTTTTGTAGATTAGTAACTTGATCAAAACAGAAAAGTTATGTAGCACTCAATTGTTATACTATCTTTGTTTCCATCTTGCATTGTAATAACACCCATCTTAACTCTATTTAAGACAAGTCATCGCCAGATGGCTTTCTGGCATTGATTGTATGATATGAAATCTAGTATAACTAAAAGTTTTTGGTTTTAGTAGCATATAAATCAATTTAGAAAAATATATGTATTTGAATATAAGGTAAAGTTTTAAATTATTTGGCAATAGTAAACTAAACTTTTTTTTTGGTAAATTTTTATTTTCTAAAATTTCATTGAGCTCTTTTGCAATAAGAAACAAGTTACAAAAAATTAAGGTTTATTTACCCCAATTCAAAATTATTAGGAAGTTAATCATAGAGGTTGAAGTATTTAAAATATTGAACCCAAAATATTTTATTAGGTAAATTCATGAATGCTGAGCATTCACTGTTAAAATATACTAATACTATTGATAGACTGGTAGAAGCCTAAAATCAAATATTTATTAAATATTTATATCCATATCTTTTCATGGCGTGGTAATTCATCTCTCTAGCATTAAATAAGATTCCATTGTTTGCATGTACTACACTTTATTTGACCTTTCACCTATGGAAGGATATCTTGGTTGCTTCCAAGCTTTTGTCAGTTATGAATAAAACTACTATAGACATCTTTGTGAGTATAGATTTCATCTTCTTTGGATAAATACCAAGAACTGCTACTGCTGAATCATCTGGCAAGAATATGTTTAGTTTTGTAAGAAACTGCCATGTTGTTTTCCATTCTTTATTCTCAATAGACATGGAAGAACATTCCTGTTGCTCCACATCCTCACCAACATTTCGTGTTCTGTTGTCAGTGTTCTGGATTCTGGGTATGTACTGGTGTCTCTTTTTCTTTTTAATTTGCATTTTCCTGATGACATATGATGTGAAGCATCTTTTTATATGCTTATTTGCCATCTGTAATATTTAATTCTGTGAGGTATCTGCTAAGGTCTTTGGCTCATTTTTAATCAGGTTTTTCCCCCATTGTTGAGTTTGAAAGACCCCCCCTCGTCGTTAAGTAATTAACTGCTCTTTTGTTGTGTAAAAGTACCCCTCCTCCCCTTGCAATGAAAAGACCCTTCCCCCAGGGTTGAATTCAATGTAACTGCTCTTTTGCCTTTCTGTAACTCGCTTGGCTTTTAGGGCATGACACTTGACTCCTGTTTGAACAAGATACCCTCTCCTAATAGCCGGGGCATGGTCACGTAGGCAAGGGGGCTGCATGGTCACATAGACAGGATGTCTTTCTGCTGAGTAATAAGGTCAAACTTCCCCTCTTTGTTTCCCCTTCCTGCCTTTCTCTTCGCGCGAGGGGGGGTCTTCCAGGGCCAATCCACTAACACCAAGTATGCCTTTTTCAAAAGTTCAAACTGTCCACCAATCAGTTGTGCCCCACCCAAAACTTGTTTGTACCTGTCTATAAAAACCCGGCACCACCCTAGCCGGGTGTGCTCAGCTAGCAGGAGCTGCTGACCACCCGCAGGCGCGCGCTGACCACCCGCAGGCGCGCGCTGACCACCCGCAGGCGCCTGCGTAACAATAAAGAACCTCTTGCTGATTGCATCCTGTGGCAGTGTTGGATTCTTGGGTAAGGGGATCCGCGGGTCTGTCATTTGGAGGTTCCACCGAGATCATCGGACTCCTGCCCACGGATCCAACTGACTCCCACCGGGAGGTAAGCTGGCCAGCATTTAACTTTTAATAACTGTGTCTTTGTCTCCTTTCTCACGTCCTTGTTTGTCTCTCGTCTTGTGAGGCCTCTGTCCTGCCTGTTCTGCGGGTAGCAGAATAGGACTGTACAACAGCGTGCGTTGTTGGTCTGTATTCTGTAGGCAGCTTGAGAAGGAGCTGACGAGCTCGGACTTCTCCCCTGCCAGCCCTGGGGGACGCTCCAGGGTGTCGAGGGGCCCGATTTTTCGGTGCCCCTCATCTGTCCGAGGGTTATATCCGTCTGTCCATTCCAGAGGTGCCTCGGCTCTGGACGGAGTCTGTCCACCGCAGGGAGACCTCGAGGCTCCCTGGGCCGGTGGAAATTTTGCTTTCGGTGATATACCGAAACCGCGCAGCGACCTTTTTGTTAATTGTCTTGTGTGTCTTGTGTGCTTTTCTCGTCGCCCTTTGTGTTTCCCTTGATTAAGGTTAACTGGAGCCAACTGGGGTTGGTCTAACTCGAGACAGAGACCATAGGGAATATTCCCAAGCAGCTGCCGAAACTCTCTTTGTTTCGGGGAAGTTTCCCTGTGTCCTCTGGCCTGACTTGGACTGCCTAACCCCTCCCCCCTTGCTGGTGGGAAAGCATGGCGTCTGCTCCTCTGTTGGGGCTTAGGAGCTCCAAAACTGGGAATCCTTTCTCTGCCTCCTGGCGGCGCTTTGTTTCTTCTGTTTCCCCCTTACGTGTTTCTGTACCAACGTGTGTGCAGCCTGCATGACTGGCCTCTAGATCATGCACCACAGCTCCTTCTCTCTTCACTGTCAAGGAGCAAGAAGAACACCCCCACTCCAGATCTTACATTCAAAGTGGAGTGGGTCCAGGTGGAACGTAAATCAGTATTGGAACTAAGTTAAGTTTGTTGGTTTAATTAAGACGTGTCTTTGAAGTTACAGCAGTAAATGTGAAACTTTTATTCTATCAGTTTACTGAAGGTCAGATAAGCTTGTGTTACTTATTAAAATTTGTTAGCAAAGAAATGACTAAACTGATGGTTAATTGTCTATCTCAAAGTTCTAATGGGTAATTGCTGAAGTAGCTTTAAGTCTTTGGTAACCTGAAAGTTTTAAAGTTTTGCTTGGATGACAAATGGAATTGAATTGTGGACATCTAGGTCTTAACCAAACAGGATAAACTGCTAAGTCGTTAATTACTGGATGTAGGTTTGTGCTTTTGACTTCTTACTGCAAAGAAACTAAGAGTATTTAAATCTGTTGGTAAACTTGTTTGCCACTTAACTGATTCATAAATTTGCCACCTGAAGAATTCTGTTGTAACAGTTCACAATTGGTTAATAACTAAAGGTGTTTCTAAGACTACAAAGTTCTGCTTAGTGTAACTAAGACTGATGGAAATAAGGGAAACTCTGTAGGAAAGTAGATGATAAGTAAGAAAGATTTAAGGAATGGGAATACATTTTGTTGAAGGTAAGGGAAGGTAATTTTGTCCTAAAGGAGATGGTTGTTTGGAAGGAAATGGCTTGGGACAAAACCTGAATGCAAAGGAAAGTTGTAGAAGGTTTGTGAACGGAAATCTTCACAAAAGAAATTTTAGATATGGTCAGGACAGACTAAAAAAGAAAGAAAAACAGCCTCCAAGGTAATTTAGCACTCTCCTGACCTGCCTCCACACAGATTATACTTCCAAGTATAAGGGCCATTTGGCCTTAAGGGTTAAGGAAACAGCCCAACCTTGAGGGACTGCGAAAACACCCTGTTACCATCCTCCATTGCCTGTAACCATAGAAACTCACTCTAATCTGTAAAGAGTGAAAGGGGAGACTGATTACCTCCCATTAGCCAGAGATGCCCAGAAGGGGAGGGTATCCAACCTGTTTGAATCTGAAGAGTGCCTGACTGTGTGAATGTGTCTGTATGGCTCCACCACTTCGGAGTCTGAGTGGGCTGCACCTTGAGTCTCGCTGGGCGTCATATGGCATAACAGTCATCTACTCCACGGAGTAGCCTGGTCCGGGGTTTAAGCGGACAGGCCTTAGCTAAGACGCTCCTAAATTCCCATGAGGGATGGGAACAGGACAGAAGGGGAAAGATCCCCCTCCTTTGTCTGCGACATCATTCATGATAGGAGGGAAACCCAGAAAACTCCTATCTTAAGACTGCACACTTAGAAGTAAAATAAAAAAAAGGGGCAAAGTTTTCTTAGCTAATTGATCTGTTAAAAAGTGTAAATGGTTTTCTCTTTGCCTGCCTGAAAAATTCAGTTCCTATGTTTTGTTTTATCAGGTGTTCAACATCCCTAATTATATTTAGGCATGTGCTTCAACACTTTCTAAGATTTTAGGAAATGTTGACAAGATTTAAATCGTAAATCTCTTTAACTCAGGCTTTTCCTTGGTATGTGAAGTTGCTCATGAAGTACTACGGAACCAATGATAAACCTTGGGTTACATTTGGGAAAATGCTATAACTATTCTAGAGATTCTACGCACTTCCTAAAGTTTTAACGTTTTGAGAAATCACCACTTGATACTGTAATTATGGGAATGTTATATGTATCACAGAAATAACCTGATTTCCTTGCAGCTAAATTGTAAACTCCCGTGTCTCTTTAGCTCTAACCATATCCATTCTGAGTTTTTGTCATTTATAATTGTTTTAATTCTCTTATTTTAATGAGTTTTATCTTCAAGGAGATTCATATAAAGGACTTTCAGGACAAATACAGATACTTGATATACTTGAAAATCCTAAAACTGAAATGGGTAAGAATTTCCAAAACTGACTAAAGCCGCATTCACCAGATTTAGTAACATGGGACTAAAAGATTATAGTGTTGTGTCTCTTAATGTTTTGTCTTACTTTAAACATTGCCGGTTCCCTCTAATGTTTGCTCTTCCAGACTAGGGATACTTCCTCCTAGTTATCTGCAACTTATAGAGATGTAAAAGTGCTCATTAGTAAAATGCTCAAAGCATTCAAATTTTCTCTCTATCTGAACCCTCTGAAACCAAAAGGTCTCAGTAAGTATTCATTCTTCCATGGCAATCAGTCATTTGCATAAGTTCAATAAGAATCTGTTTTCCTTGTAACAGGACACCATTGGAAACGGGTTATTTTACCAAGGCTTTGACTGGGATGTCATATTTGAAAAGACTCAGATATGACCAGACAGCTTTAAGGAACTAAGGTTGAGTTTATGAAACCTGGAGCCATAAAGCCCCTTGGGACTGTTGGCCTGATACCTTGCTTACAGAGTTCCCAGCAGCCCCACCAGGTGAGTAAAGAATGTCACTCCTTGGTAGGTGCAGTCTCCGGAAGAGGAATTCGCCCAAAGGCATTGCAGGCATGCCTCATGGCAAGTACAGGGCTTGGCTTCTGGCCCGGAGAGGCTAGTAAAAGTTCAACCTAGAGATTCCTTATACAAAGTTCCAGCAAAGCAGATTCTAAAAGATCTATTGATCACACTCACTGTTCTTGCTGAGCTTATGTAAATAATAGGCCAAGTTTGTTAAAACTGGACTTGTTTCACAAGTGAATTAGTCCTGATTTGGCTATCTCTGGAAATGAGGGTTATTTTAGAGAGAAAAATTGTTTTAGTAACACACCTTTATGGATGTTAAATTCTAGATTTGATTGTCTTTAAATGTTTGTTTACCTATGCTAAACAATTTGAGGTAAACTAAAGAAAAGTTGCACAATAGCTTCTTTAGTCAATCTTATTAAAGCCACCATACCACACTCCATAGGATTAACTATGGACTTGTGGAGATAATGGATGACCCCACTTTCTTTATGAGTGGATTGGATGATGCATGGCGGACTCCCCTTATCTCTTGACAAGTTTTCTCACTTGCCAGTGATCCTCTGTAATCAGGATACTGTTAAGGCTGGACCACTCAAAGGTCTTACTGGTTTTATCCCTTAGTCATATTTATCTTAGAAGTCACCTCTGTTGAGGTACAATTGCAAACAGATGCTTTAGCGAAACTTAGAACAGCCCTCCTCATAAAAAGAGCCTCAAAGCTCACTATGGGACAGTCCTTGACTGTAATGATGTCACATCAGGTCCAGATTTGTCTTAGAAGCCAAAGACCACCAATGGATGATATAGGCCAACTAATTTAAATATTGGGCTATATGCCAGAAATAATACTTAAAACTTGTCAAACTTTAAACCTAGTTACCTGTATGCCTGAACCTGACCACTGTACTTCTTTCTCTATAGAGCAAAAATGTTCAAAGGTTATTGATCTTGCTTACTCTATCTGGCCAGATTTAAGGTGCCCCTGTTAAAAATATGAATGACAGTTGGTTTTCTGATGACAGTAATTTTCATAGAAAGAATAAGAAAAGCTAGGTGTGCCATAGTGCTCACTAGCACTTTGCAATTGCCAAAGCCTAAGAATTAACATTTGTACTGACTCCAAATATGCTTTCCTGGTACTACATGCCCATGGAGCTATTTGGAAGGAAAGGGGATTACTGTCAAGCCATAACTCCCCAATCAAATATGGGCCTAAGTTACAAAACCCTCCTTATCGCTATACTAAGGATGGCATATATCAAATCTGGGATACATATCTCTGGCTTACGCCCACGATTGGACAGCTCAGTGAGAAGGCAGTTTTATGCTGGGAACAAAGGAATCATACGAGTGGTACTTGGGCAAATAACATATGATGTCTAGGATGGCTCACTAGAAATGCGTTCCCAAGTAATAGTACTCCAGGCTACTGACTGGTTTGCTACTGATTGGGCAAGGTGACCTGGCATCAGATGGCCAGCTCCAAACAGAACCCACTGGATATGTGGAACTAACCTGTGGGCCTGGCTTCCTCCAGGATGGATAGGTCGCTGTACTTTAGGATTTGCCTGGATTCATGGGCGCATTACTAAAACCATTACAACTCTAGCTAATCTCTCCAACTTGAAACAAAGATGGACACGATCTGTTTTTAAATGGTATGATTACTTAGTATCCATCTTTGTTCCATCTGCGGGACTAGAGGATGTCATGTGGCAAGTAGAAGCCCTTAATAAATATACTACAAAGGCACTCAATGATTCACTAAATGGCATCTCCCGGCTTAATACCGAAGTGTCACAGATATGCAAGACAGTCCTACAAAATAGGATGGCCTTAGATGTCCTGACAGCAGCCCAGGGTGGCACATGTGCAATTATCAAGACAGAATGTTGTGTGTACATCCCAGACTATCACAAAAATGTCACAGAAATAATAAAGGATATGAACACCCAGATTAAGGCCCTACAAGATCCTTCTCAGTAAATGGTTAAGTTCCTAATTTGAAGGAGGACTATGGCCGAATCTCCCTTTCGGGCTTCTCTTTCTTATCGCCTTATTAATCCTAATATGTTGCTTTGTTCCATGTTTCTCTGCTTGGTGCCGAGACTCCATTGCTGCAATGACTTCACCATGACAGACGATCCTTGTTGCGTGAGAGGACGCCTCTTCACTGTCAGCACTGGATTCAGCTGCCTCCACCTTTGTAACTCCCTTATACATTCCTACCCTGATCAATATTGACCCCAGTAGGTAGGGACAGCTCTACGCCCCTATTCAGCAGGAAGAAGTTACAGAAGATGAGACCTTCCACCTTCAACCCCCTTAAAGATTTCAGGGTCAAGATTGTTCAGGGGGAAATGAAGGAGCAGGAGGCTGGCTGAGGAGAAAGCAAAAGCTGGCGCCTTGCACCCCACTTAGTGCAAGAAAAGGACAAATGGATATAAGATTCTATCCATGATCAAGAAAAAGGGGGGAATGAAAGACCCCCCCTCGTCGTTAAGTAATTAACTGCTCTTTTGTTGTGTAAAAGTACCCCTCCTCCCCTTGCAATGAAAAGACCCTTCCCCCAGGGTTGAATTCAATGTAACTGCTCTTTTGCCTTTCTGTAACTCGCTTGGCTTTTAGGGCATGACACTTGACTCCTGTTTGAACAAGATACCCTCTCCTAATAGCCGGGGCATGGTCACGTAGGCAAGGGGGCTGCATGGTCACATAGACAGGATGTCTTTCTGCTGAGTAATAAGGTCAAACTTCCCCTCTTTGTTTCCCCTTCCCGCCTTTCTCTTCGCGCGAGGGGGGGTCTTCCAGGGCCAATCCACTAACACCAAGTATGCCTTTTTCAAAAGTTCAAACTGTCCACCAATCAGTTGTGCCCCACCCAAAACTTGTTTGTACCTGTCTATAAAAACCCGGCACCACCCTAGCCGGGTGTGCTCAGCTAGCAGGAGCTGCTGACCACCCGCAGGCGCGCGCTGACCACCCGCAGGCGCCTGCGTAACAATAAAGAACCTCTTGCTGATTGCATCCTGTGGCAGTGTTGGATTCTTGGGTAAGGGGATCCGCGGGTCTTTCAAGTTTTAAGGGGTCTTTGTGTATTTTTGATTAACAGTCCTTTGCCAGATGTGTATTTTGCAAATTTTTTCTCATAGTCTGTGCTTTGCCTTTTCATTCTCTTGGCATTGTGTTTCACAGAGTAGACATTTTTAAATTCAGTGCTTGTGCTTTTGTAGCTAAAGTTATTTCCAAAACCAAGGTCATTTAAATTTTCTTCTATATTACCTTCTACATGTTTCATGTTTAGGTTTATAATCCAATCTGAGTTAATTTTTGTGAAGAGTGTATGATATCTGCATGGATTTATTTTATTTTATTATTTTATTTTATTTTTATTTTATATTTTTACATTTAGCTTCACCATTACTCCAGAACCATTTGTTTGAAAGATTGTATTTTGCTCTCTTGTATTGCTTTTGCTTTTCTATTAAATATAAAATATAATTGATAATATATATTCTGTTCCTTTAATCTAGTCTTTCTGTGATATTACATTATCTTGCTTATAATTATCGTTATGGTATACTTTTTTTTAAAAGATTTTATTTATTTATTTGACAGAGAGAGAGATCACAAATAGGCAGAGAGACAGACAGAGAGAGAGATGAAGAGAAGCAGGCTCCCTGCTGATCAGAGAGCCCTATGCGGAACTCGATCCCAGGCCCCTGGGATCATGACCTGAGCCAAAGTTAGAGGCTTAACCCACTGAGCCACCCAGGCGCCCCATCGTTATGGTAAACTTTGAAGTCAGTCCTCAGTCTTTGTTCTCCTTCAACACTATGTTGACTATTGTGAGTCTTTGCTTCTCCATATAAACTTTAAAATAAGTTTGTTAATAGTAAAAAAAAAAAAAAAAAGAACTTGCTGGAATGCATTAATTGTATAGATAACCTTGGAAACCAGTGACCTCTTGAGCTTAGCAGGAGATAGACCATGGACATCAGTTGTCACAGTGGTGCCTCTGGCAGAACCTATTGCAAATCCCTAGGGAAAATGAGACCTCAAGGATCTGAGAGATGTCTAAGAAGTACTTGATACATCCGTTGGGTATGTTTTATTGAAGTGTCCACCGGTCTGAAAGCTGGGGAATCTAGATAAGGGAGGGAAAATTAGTTATGATAAAACATATCAACAAACATCAATAAATTTTGTAAAACTAATTGTCATGACTCATATACAATATGACCAACAGAGGGACCATCAAAAGGAAAGCATCCGTTATGTTTATTGTGAAATTTTTTATTCAAAATAAAGCAATTAGAGGGGAAGACACAATGAGAAAATTACCATTTTTTAAATAGTAAACTTCTTACAAAATGGAATAGGTTTTATATTCTAAGTAGTATATTGAAAAGTAAAACATTGGGGCGCCTGGGTGGCTCAGTGGTTTGGGCTGCTGCCTTCGGCTCGGGTCATGATCTCAGGGTCCTTGGATCGAGCCCTGCGTTGGGCTCTCTGCTCAGCAGGGAGCCTGCTTCCTCCTCTCTCTCTGCCTGACTCTGCCTACTTGTGATCTCTGTCAAATAAATAAATAAAATCTTTTATAACAAAAATTTAAAAAAATTACTTGTCATGTCTGGAATCAGGAGCATATGGAAAAAAAATAATATCTGAGGACAATACTTCTGCCATGTTTTGTGCCTTCTTAATATTTTTAAACAGTCAGGCAACTTTTAGCTTTATTGAAATACCTGCTAAGATACCAGCAGTGCCTTTTGGAGCCCTATGACTATAAAAATTAATTGCAAATATTCAAAATGTTTACTATGGTGTCACTATTTAGGGCCGCCACCAAGCATGTTTTAGAAGTAAGCATAGCTGTTACTCTTCCATAAGGCAAAAGGGCATATTTTCAGGAGTTCCATCTGCTGTACCAGGAGGTGAATCAAGTAATGATTTTTGTCTATAAAATAATTCAATTTTCAATCTAACATTCCTCATTCCACATTATAATAATAAAAACTAGGAGGAGACTAAAACAAACAAACAACTACAACTACAACAACCAGCTTTTCCTTCAGTGGAAAAGTAAATAGAACCTTATGAGTAGCCTGAAATTTATTTTTAAATATTTTTAAGATAAACGTTTTTGTTAGAAAACCATATATTTTATATTGCTAAGAAATAACAGGCAAAATTTTATTAACTTCTAAAAGTCTAGTTACTTTTATTTATCTATTAACTCATCTCTTTATGAAGTAGAACATGATCACACCTATTGTATCTACCCAAGTTTATATGCTTTGGTTATTTTATGTTTGCTACTTCCTTGCTTAATTTTTACAATATTTGACACATAATAGTATCTTTAAGTTCATCCACGGTTTCACAGAATTTGTTTGAACTTCATAAAAAGGTAGCATACTTTTTTCACTGTCCTTGTTTTAGTTCTCTATTAACTTTCCAAGATTTATTCACTTTAGAGTGTGTAGCTATCATTTATTTTTATTCCTCCATAATGCTATGTTTACAAATTTGTATTTATCTGTACTTTTAAAAATATCTTAATTATATACCATTTCTCTTCTCACGTAACACTCACGTTATTTCTACACTTATCAGATATTATGTAACTGAAAACCACAACTCAGCAACAGTATAGCACCATTTTTCAAAATTAAATGGCTTACCAGAATTCTTTAATTCTATCCTTTATTTGTATTAGATGACCCTTTATTCTGGTATTTGGCATTGTTCATATGGAGGAAAGCTTATAAGTTGATATTCCATAAATAGAAGGATTTATTATGATTGATGAATTATTTTCATTTAGAATGCATAGAATATGGTTGATTTAATATTTCTTTCTTACTCTCTGCCTGGAACATAGTGCTATCTATGTAATAGCCACTAAAATATTAAGTTAATTACCTAGACTTTAAACTTCATATGAATAGGAATAACATACAGAACTCTTCTCAGATTGGGACACCTGGGTGGCTCAGTCAGTTAAACACCTGAGCCTTTAGCTCAGGTCATGATCTTAGGGTCCTGGGACTCAGTTCTGCAACAGATTCCCTGCTTAGCTGGGAGTTTGCTTCTCCCTCACCCTGCTGCTCCCCCTGCTTGCGATCTCTCTCACTCTCACTCTTACAAATAAATAAAATTAAAAAAATGAATTCTTCTCAGATAGCTAATATAGAATATCGTCTTTGTATTCATCAAAGGGAAAGTGACATATAATAATGAAATTCAGACTACTTCAAATTCATTTTTTAACCAGTAAGAAAGTACTGGAAACAAGCCAAAAATGTCTTTAATGAATTAAAGAAATAGATTGATTTTCTATATCTTAATGTTTCTAAAATAAATTGCAAGCTTTTTATACTAGATATCAGTGTAAATATTCATTATACAAGGATATTCTAAAAATAAACCTGAGAAAACTACTTGACATATATGATGACAAAAACGAGGTTGACAAAAGTCAGTTTGGGTAAAACTTACAACACCTACCACCTGAAACTCTTGTTCTATAATTTAATTATTTTAATTTACAAAAATACAAAAATAATATACCAGAGTAAGTATATTGATAGCTTTGAAGGTATGCTCTGGTTGTGCACTGTTTACTATTGAAAGGGGAATCAAATATGTGATGCTTATGGTGTGACTATATGAAAATTCAACAAGTTCAGAAGCAAACGAGGAATAGGATAAAGACGAAAGATGACCCTTACTTATCCTAAAGATAGACAAAGGTATATATGTGCTAGTTGTGGAGAGAATCCAGTCAGTAGACGGAGGATGTGGTAGTGGAAAAAAAAAGACACAACGTTTTGGTTGAACGTTTAGCACTATATTTAACATAGTGAAATTGTGTGTTAATAGCCTTGAATAAAATCCAAAAAATATTTTCAATTCATTGAAGATTACTTAAGAAAAACTTGAAAAATACAACTTGATAAGGATTCCAATAAAAGATTCATAAGCAATACAAGTTTCAGAATTTTTAGTATATTTTCCCTAAAAAGCCATTTGATTTAAATTAAAAAGAATTCTATTTACCTGCCACTTAAATAAGAGGAAATTATTTGGTTTTGTAATAAGTCAATAAAATAAATTAACATATCTTTAGAAAACAGATATGCACAGTAATTAAAATAATAGTGATTAAGCTGTTCAGCAAACATTTGTAAAATTCCTTGCCATCAGCTAGCTCTGGAGTTCTGCTAGGTGAGTAAGGCCATGTATGTTACTGCTCAGAGTATTGACGCAAAGCAATTGTCCCCTTCACCTCCATTTTTTGCCGTTGATATGTCATGCTTTGTTGTTTAGAGATACATAGATGGCCCTACATAAGGCCTTTTTTTGTGTGTATATGGGTGACTGTGGTTTAACTTTCAAATCAGATGGCTCCTGATTTACAATGATTCAACTTATGATATATTTGGCAATGATGTGAAAGTGAAAGTGATTCAGTCGAAACTCTACTTTGAATTTTGAATTTGGGTCTTTATAAAAAGGGCCAGTGACATGTGGTATGGTGCCGTCTTCTGATGCTGGGCAGGGGCAGTGAGCCACACAGCTCCCAGTCAGCTAGAATTTTACAGGGGTGAACACCTGATATTCTTACAACCATTCTATATATAACCATTCTTCTTTTTTTTAGTGTAATATTTAATAAATTGCATGTGATATTTGATATTTTGTTATAAAATAGGCTTTGCTTAAGATGATTTTGCCCAAATGCAGTCAAATGTAAGTGTTCTGAGTATGTTTAAATAAGCTTAAGGTAAGCTATGATATTTGATAGTTTAGGGGTATTAAATGCATTTTCAATTTTTTATGTGTTTCTCTGTACATAGCCCCCTTGTAAGCGGAGGAACATCTCTATATGTATATGTAGCCTTGGTATGGCTTACATATTATTGGCATGAAACATCTAGAACAGTACGTGTGCCATATAATTGTCTACAACATCAAACAAGTTTCTTGAAAACTTGTGCCAAAGGGGTTATGTCTTTAAGGATTCTTATTTCAGAAGGGTTCTCTCAAACGTAAGATTTTTCAGACGTTAAGTAAAAATCTGACCAAACTAAACATTTTTCCATTTTCCCTAGTGAGCAAAGATAGCTAAAATCTATCTGCCATTTTCAACACTGTACTCAACGACTGTAATTCTAATTTAAGAACAGATTTATATCAAAACCACATGTTGGCCTAAACTTACACAATATTCATAAATCTCACTTGGAGCCTTGGACACTTATATTTGTTGAGTCTATATGGTACTATGGACATTCATCTTTTTTGACCTCATAGCTTCATGTATGTCTATACTTTTGAAAATACATGCATCCTAGTTCCATTGTAAAATGTCTGGGTTATAAAATGTGCTATGCTATCAAAATGGTAAAAGAACATACAAATGACCTGATGTAATGAACTGGAACAGATTGTCTGATATCACATTTCATACCAGAAAGATTCAGTGGTAAGTTTTAAAACGGCCAGCTATACTTTGACTGAATTATAACTCATTTAACTTCTTTCTTTGTGTGCAGTATTATACATTAGTCAGTATTATAGTAAATAAGTACTTTGGACAGATGTAAATATGCTGTAATAAAAAATGTTTTTCAGGCGCCCGGCTAGCTCAGTCGGTAGAGCATGAGACTCTTAAAAAATGTTTTTCTTCTTTCTTATAGTCCTTTTTACTTGTAAGACTAGCCACAAATACCATGCCTCCCCCCAAATAATTTGCAATCCAAATTTATCTCTAAATGAATTTATTGCCAGAAAAAAAAAATATATATATATATATATATACACTTATAGTAGACGTGTTCAAAAATAGTTACACAACAGCAGGGCCCTAAATGTAAGCAGTATAGTTGTTTTGTTTTGTTTTTTGTTTGTTTTTTTCTTTAAAAAAAAGAGGTTATGTGAAATATTGGAATTTTATTTCCAGGCCTAGTATTTCAAGACAGTTAACTACACTTACAGTGTCAACAGCCTCTTGTTGGCAGTATGATTTTATTGGCTCCATGGAATAACAGCAAGAATTTACTATTGCTTCTTTCTTTTATGACACACAGAGAAAAAAAAATGACACATTTGCTCAAGACCAACCAGAATTATTTGAACTATTCATGAAAATATCCATTAGCCACACATATAAAATGCTGCATTATGATGCTGTTGAATCAGAACGTACCACTACCTGATCCTGTAGCTCTTTGAGGATTTGCAAATCAATTAATTCTATGTTTATTGGATTCTTCCCCTACAATTAGAAAATTTATAATAAAGTCCATGAACATTATTAGTTTTACCATTTTAAACCAGCAATCATACTTTGATTTTTACAACAAATGCAGAAATATAAACACACACATTTGGATCAGTTTTGTGTTAGTCTGTCTGGACTTCAAAATCCTATTCCTCAAGATAATGCACACCAAAGTTCTGGATTAAACAAGAAATTAGATGGCACCTGAACACTTGGTTTAATATTCTCCAAAGGACTATGCAACTTATTTCTTACATTATGACATTGTTTTACAAAGATCCACACTTTTATAATGTTAGTATTTTTAATAATCAATAAAGTCAATTAATCATGATTAAAAATTAAACATAAAAATTTCTACATTTTGCATTTGCCCCCTCCATTTAGAACTTATTTATAGCCTGATAATTCAAAGGTCCCTAGGTTTATGAAAATCTGGACAGAAATAGCTCTAAGATCCCATTCAGAACTTGATATTAATCTAAGTCTTTTGGCTCCATTTATCCTGAGAGCAAAGAGTAGGACAAAGGATTTGAGTACTGTTAGTTTATCTGGGAGATTATCCAAGGGAGAAAAGAATGGGAAAGTGATACAGTGAAGAAGCAACTTTGTCAAAGAGGTACATTGTTGATATAATTGTTGTGGATAGAAAATGAAGGCTTGCTTTTACTGAAAGGTCCTGGGAAACTTCTTTAAGTTGTCCTCATGAAGACCTGAAAACTGACAATTTTATCTATGGTTCTTATTTCCACTTCACTGACAGCTGTCCTCAGAGGACATTAACTCTCTTCCTACACTTTTGGGTTGTGTTGGAGACATTCTAAAATGAGAGAGAGAACATGAGATGCTATCAGTGTTAAGTAACTGCAATTTCCCATAGAACTATCCACCACAGGTTTGGCTATAATCAGGTGTTGGGCCTTGATATCAGAGGGATTTGAGGCAGTATCATTTTAGGTTAATCATTATATCTGAAATTTCCAAAAACTTCAAATGATGAAACTTTGATTATAAATGTATAAATATAACAATAAATCTACAGTATTCTTAGTATTTTCATAGAAATACACAGAGAAAGCATCAATTGATTAATATTTAAATGTTACAAAATACTGAACTGAAAGAATTTGGTCATATAACAACGTGTAAGAAGTAGAGCTTAGGTCTAGGTTAGAACTCAGGATGCATTTGAGACTCAGTTAAGAAATTGAATGGAGGGACGCCTGGGTGGCTCAGTGGGTTAAGCCACTGTCTTCGGCTCAGGTCATGATCCCAGGGTCCTGGGACCGAGCCCCAAATCGGGCTCTCTGCTCAGCAGGGAGCCTGCTTCCTCCTCTCCCTCTGCCTGCCTCTCTGCCTGCTTGTCAACTCTCTCTGTCAAATAAATAAAAAAAATCTTAACAAAAAAGAAATTGAATGGACGTCTGACTATCTTATAGGTTTGCTAAAAATCAGTGACTTTGTGTTCACGTGTGGCTATGCAGGAATTTTTAACTTTCTCTAAGAAGTTATTAGATTTGATTATATAATGGCAGTAAAGGATGGGGAAAAGCAAAGTACAAACCCCATAAAGACAAAGACACTGAGTATGAGAAAAGAGTAATAGATAAGAAGAATCAATGCATTTGAGGAAAATGGGAATTGAAATACACAATGATTGTTGATTTTTTTTAGATGGAGAAAACAAAACTAGCTTTCAAGAAGGATATAACAGAAGACATGTTGTGATGTGAGACAGAATCCTGGAAAAGGCAGTAACGTGGAATAAAGGAGTAGGGAGAGCATATCAGGTAATTTGGATAGGAAGGAGTTAGGAGGTAATTGCTGTTAAATTTTATATGGCCCACTTAAATGCACAGATTTCTCTTCTTTAATTTATATGGAGAACAGGGTGTCCTTTCTCTTCCCTTTCAGAGCACCAGAGGTGTACTCTTTCAGACTGAAAACCTGAAAAGCTCAGGACTCAGTTGCTTAAGCACAGCTGAGAGGACATATTTCAATTAAGATTTACATTTTGCTGTATGTAGTAGACTGTCAAAAGTGGTTTAACCATATTTTTTCATTTAACATGAAGACTACAGATAGTGTTTTCTGGTGTTGGTTCAGAGTTTTAAGAAATTCAAGTGAGGGGGCCTGGGTGGCTCAGTGGGTTAAGCCACTGCCTTTGGCTCGGGTCATGATCTCAGGGTCCTGGGATCGAGTCCCGCATCGGGCTCTCTGCTCAGCAGGGAGCCTGCTTCCTCCTCTCTCTCTCTGCCTGCCTCTCTGCTTACTTGTAACCTCTCTCTGTCAAATAAATAAATGAAAATCCCTTAAAAAAATAAAAAGAAAGACATGTGAACTATCTTAGAGGTTTTCATGGCTTTTTATTCACAGTTGCAAAAATTGCTGTTGGAGTTCTCAGTATTAAGCCCACATTTCTGGCAGAAAGATAGAGGTAAAAGAGCATGATGGCTTGTACGACTCATACTTTGTCATATGATTACAATATAACTAGAAAAGAGACAATAAAATATTTGATGTTGTTTTAAGTTTCCTTGTTGTCAATCCCTCAGTGCTTTCTGATATTAAAGGAAAAAGTAGATGGATATTGACCTGGCAACTATCAACACCTGTAAGTCTCTCTTGGATAACCAAATATCTCTATAATCTCTTCTTCCCAGTAAAAAAAAAAATAAAATATATTCATAACCCACACTGTGCCATCTCAAGTTACTGCTCCAAGATAAAAATACAATGATTTTCAGTTGTCCCAAATGGACAGAATACCCTCCTTATGATATCATGTCTTATAAGATAGATAATTGGCTTGCTACCAATATACCCCGATGTGACTGTGGAAGAGACAGGAAAAAAATAATAATATTTATTTATTCCTTGGGTTGACCCTGTTTACACAGATGCATTACTATTAGAAAAGGTTGGTTTGGGACATTGGAATGAATTTACTTAATGGGTCTGTATGTAATTGGGTTGGAGGAAATTTTTAATTTCTACAAAAATTATTAGAATTCTATCTTATTCTCTTGTTAATTTTCACATGTTAACAAAGCCAACGTTATTGTCTAGCAGACAAGATCTTAAATCCTAACAAAACTCAATCAATATTTTCCTTTTTTTTTTTTAAAGTTTGAGAGCCCCATCTTCTCTCATGCTGCTTTAAATACAACTCAAAAAAAAGGAGCTAAATGGGGCAGTAAGACCAGACTTTTTATTTTATTTTATTTATCTTATTTTTAATTAAAAAATTAAAGATTGTATTTACTTATTTGACAGAGAGAGCATGAGTGGGGCAGGGGAAGGTAGCTGCAGAGAGAGACTGAGAAATATACTCCCTAATGAGCAGGAAGCCCGATATGGAGCTCGATCCCAGGATCCTGACTGAGATCATGACCAGAGACAAACGTAGATACATGTGCAAATTCCCTTTTTTTCTGGGAAAGAATACTTTACAAGAGAAGTTTGAAAAAGTACTGGGGAATCAACTTTAATCGAGGATACAAAAATTTAATTGACATTTGTATGCTACAGGGATCCAAATGATGGGAATTCCAGCCGGTTTAGGTTGTGGACCACAGAGTATTTTTCTCTGTAATATTTTATTTTCTTCCATGTCTACTAATTCCCGTCCAAGTTCACTGATCTCTTTTTAGATAGTGCACCCGTTTCTCCATGGGGCTGTTTCTGCGAGTTCCGGGTATGTCACCTGGTGACAAGCCCAAGTCTGCCTTTGCTCCCATAGTGCTGCGAATACTAGGCTAAGGCAAGCAACAAAAGCAGCCCACAGAGCCGACTCTGATTTCCCAGTGACTGCTATGCTTTCGCAGAGGTTTTCAGCTTGGCAGGAACCGCACTTCGCTGCTGCTTCCTCAGAAAGGCTTTGGGTGTTCACTCTGTCGCGTCAGGGAAGAAGAGAGGCGGGAGAGCTGGTGCCTCTTGGGGCTTACTTTTCCGGGCTTCAAGTTCACGCCCGGGGTTCACCATGCTATGCCGGACTAAGCAGACACAGCCTCAACCCTGCAGCAGCGTGCGTGTCTTAGCATGGCATTCTATGCCTATTACCATCTCCTGGGGTAGGTAAGGCTTTGCCTTTGCTCTGGCGCACAGGCAGACTCGGGGTCTAGGCCAGTGCCTTCACCACAGGAGAGAGGAGGTGACAGGATCACTGAAAACGCCCGTTCACTGGGACAGGGAACTGTGGGGGACTGTCTCCACTCCGTAGCCGGCACACGCCCTGCCACCCACATCGCTGCCACATCTTGGTGGAAGACAACATCTGACTGCCCGTTTCTCCATGGGTTTGTTTCTGCGCGTTCCGGGTATAGCACGTGGTGGCAAGCCCAAGTCTGCCCTTGGGACAGGTGGCCACGGAGATGCTCTCCCCTTGGGACCAGAGTCACAGGACAGGCCTGGCTTAAGCCCAGACACCTTCCTCAGAGTGGTTCACGCGCCCCTGCCATAGTCGTCCCCTCATGTCTCCTTAGCAGCCGGGGTTCCATCGCTCCGCACATGGAGCGGGTGACACTTGTCTTGCCACCGGCCTGCTGTTCGTGCCACGGCAGGCTATCCTGCTTCCCGAGCGTTTCCTGACCCCAAGCCCAAGGCTCCTTCTCTTCTCTGGGGACGGCGTGCTGAGCCTTCCCCACACTTGGCTTCTCTCTCAGGCAGAGCGGATGCTATGGCAAAGGGTATTTTGCTCCATGCGAGTATCTTCCACCGAGCTTCGGAGACTAGCTCAGGCAAGCAGTAGCAGCATCCCACTGCCCAACCCTGATTTCCCAAAGAATGCAGTGCTTTCCCATGGGAGATGCCCAGGGCTTAGAGGATTTCGCTCTACGCCATATGCTCCCATAGTGCTGCGAATACTAGGTAAGGCAAGCAACAAAAGCAGCCCACAGAACCGACTCTGATTTCCCCGCGACTGCTATGCTTTCGCAGAGGTTTTCAGCTTGGCAGGAACCGCACTTCGCTGCTGTTTCCTCAGAAAGGCTTTGGGTGTTCACTCTGTCGCGGCAGGGGCGAAGAGAGGCAGGAGAGCTGGTGCCTCTTGGGACTTGCTTTCCCGGGCTTCAAGATCACGTCCGGGGTTCACCTTGCTATGCCGAACTAAGCAGACACAGTCACAACCCTGCAGCAGCGTGCGTGTCTTGGCATGGCACTCTATGCCTATTTCCATCTCCTGGGGTACGTAAGGCTTTGCCTTTAGCTCTGGCGCTCAGGCAGACTCGGGTTCTAGGCCAGTGCCTTCACCACAGGAGAGAGGAGGCGACAGGATCACTGCACACGGCCCGTGCACTGGTTGGGAACTGTGGAGTCTGTCTCCACTCTTTCCCCGGCACACCCCCTGCGACCCACATCGCTGCCACATCTTGGTGTAAGAGGGCATCTGACTGCCCGTTTCTCCATGGGTTTGTTAATGCGCGTTCCGGGTATAGCACGTGGTGGCAAGCCCAAGTCTGCCCTTGGGACAGGTGGCCACGGAGATGCTGTCCCCTTGGGACCAGAGGCACTGGACAGGCCTGGCTTCTGCCCAGACTCCTTCCTCAGAGTGGTTCACACGCCCCTGCCATAGTCGTCCCCTCATGTGTCCTTAGCAGCCGGGGTTCCATCGCTCCGCACATGGAGCGGGTGACACTTGTCTTGCCACCGGCCTGCTGTTCGTGCCACGGCAGGCTATCCTGCTTCCCGAGCGTTTCCTGACCCCAAGCCCAAGGCTCCTTCTCTTCTCTGGGGGCGGCGTGGTGAGCCTTCCCCACACTTGGCTTCTCTCTCAGGCAGAGGGGATGCTATGGCAAAGGGTATTTCGCTCCATGCGAGTATCTTCCACCGAGCTCTGGAGACTAGCTCAGGCAAGCAGTAGCAGCATCCCACAGCCCAACCCTGATTTCCCAAAGAACGCAGTGCTTTCCCAGGGGAGATGCCCAGGCAATGAGGCTTTCGCTCTATGCGGGTTTCTCCCACACGAGACTGGGCTCAGGCAACCAGCAGCAGCCCGCAGAACATTTCTCAGCGAATGTTGTGCTTTCGCAGAGGCTTTGGCTTGGAGCGAACAGCACTTCGCTGCTGCTACCTCAGCAAGACTTCAGTTGCATAAGGGAAGAAGAGCTCTGGGAGAGCTGGTGCCTCTTGGGCCTTGCTTTCCCGGGCTCGATGTTCGCATCCTGCGTTCACCCTGCCAGGCCTAACTAAGCAGGCACAGGCACAACGCTGCAGGAGCGTGCGTAGCCTAGGATGGCACTCTATGCACACCACCATCTCCCAGTGTAGGCATCGCTTGGCCTTTTACTCTGGCGCTCAGGTGGACTCGCGGACTAGGCCAGTGCTTTCCCCACAGGAAAGGAAAGGTGACAGGATCCCAGCACACCGCCAGAGCACTTAATAGGGAGTTTGGGGGGACTGTCCCCACTCCTTCCCCTTAAACCCCGTGCCTCCTCCAAGCTCCGACATCCTGGAGGAAGACGGCATCTGACTCCCCATTATTTCAGGGAGCTGTTTCTGCGAGTTCAGTGTAGGCGCCTGGTGGCTAGTGCATGTCTGCCCCAGGGACAGGTGGCCAAGGAGCTGCTGTCTCCTTAAGCCCAGAGGCTCAGGACAGGCATGCTCTCTGCCCAGACTCCTTTCTAAGAGACGACCACGCGCCCTGCCCACCTCATCCACTCCTGTCTCCTAAACTGGCCAGACTTCCTTCTCTGCACAGGGAGCGAGTGACACTTGTATTGTCACTGGCCGCTGTGCCTGCCTGGGAAGGCTCTCCTGCTTAGCAACCTTTTCCAGACCAGAAAGCCAAAGGCTCCTGCTCTTCTCACTGGGCAGCTTGCTGCACCTTTCACAGACATGCTCCTGGGGAGCGTCGTGAAAGACAAGTCCCTTTCCTTAAGGCTCTATCCACAGGCGCAAGCTGGCTTCTCTCTCAGGCAGAGAGATGCACGGGCAAAGAAGATTTCGTTCCATGCGGGTTTATTACACCATGCTGAGGAGACCAGCTCAGGCAACAGGAGAATCCCTCAGACCCGAATCTGGTTTTGCAAAGAATGCTATGCTTTCCCAGAGGCGATGCCAAGGGCAAAGAGGATTTCGCTCTATGCCATATGCTCCCATAGTACTGCGAATACTAGGTAAGGCAAGCAACAAAAGCAGCCCACAGAACCGACTCTGCTTTCCCCGCGACTGCTATGCTTTCGCAGAGGTTTTCAGCTTGGCACGAACCGAATTTCGCTGCTGCTTCCTCAGAAAGCCTTTGGGAGTTCGCTCTGTAGCGACAGGGAAGAAGAGCCGCGAGAGAGTTGCTGCCTCTTGGGACTTGCTTTCCCGGGCTACAAGGTCACGCCGGGGGTTCACCTTGATATGCCGAACTAAGTAGACACAGTCACAACCCTGCAGCAGCGTGTGTGTCTTAGCATGGCACTCTATGCCTATTTCCATCTCCTTGGGTACGTAAGGCTTTGCCTTTTGCTCTGGCACTCAGGCAGACTCGGGTTCTAGGCCAGTGCCTTCACCACAGGAGAGAGGAGGCGACAGGATCACTGCACACGGCCCGTGCACTGGTTGGGAACTGTGGGGGTCTGTCTCCACTCTTTCCCCGGCACACCCCCTGCGACCCACATCGCTGCCACATCTTGGTGTAAGAGGGCATCTGACTGCCCGTTTCTCCATGGGTTTGTTAATGCGCGTTCCGGGTATAGCACGTGGTGGCAAGCCCAAGTCTGCCCTTGGGACAGGTGGCCACGGAGATGCTATCCCCTTGGGACCAGAGGCACTGGACAGGCCTGGCTTCTGCCCAGACTCCTTCCTCAGATTGTTTCACGCGCCCCTGCCATAGTCGTCCCCTCATGTCTCCTTAGCAGCCGGGGTTCCATCGCTCCGCACATGGAGCGGGTGACACTTGTCTTGCCACCGGCCTGCTGTTCGTGCCACGGCAGGCTATCCTGCTTCCCGAGCGTTTCCTGACCCCAAGCCCAAGGCTCCTTCTCTTCTCTGGGGGTGGCGTGGTGAGCCTTCCCCACACTTGGCTTCTCTCTCAGGCAGAGGGGATGCTATGGCAAAGGGTATTTCGCTCCATGCGAGTATCTTCCACCGAGCTCCGGAGACTAGCTCAGGCAAGCAGTAGCAGCATCCCACAGCCCAACCTGATTTCCCAAAGAACGCAGTGCTTTCCCAGGGGAGATGCCCAGGCAATGAGGCTTTCGCTCTATGCGGGTTTCTCCCACACGAGACTGGGCTCAGGCAAGCAGCAGCAGCCCGCGGAACATTTCTCAGCGAATGTTGTGCTTTCGCAGAGGCTTTGGCTTGGAGCGAACAGCACTTCGCTGCTGCTTCCTCAGCAAGCCTTCAGTTGCGTCAGGGAAGAAGAGCTATGGGAGAGCTGGTGCCTCTTGGGCCTTGCTTTCCCGGGCTCCTTGTTCGCGTCCTGCGTTCACCCTGCCAGGCCTAACTAAGCAGGCACAGGCACAACGCTGCAGGAGCGTGCGTAGCCTAGGATGGCACTCTATGCACACCACCATCTCCCAGTGTAGGCATCGCTTGGCCTTTTACTCTGGCGCTCAGGCGGACTCGCTGAGTAGGCCAGTGCTTTCCCCACAGGAAAGGAAAGGTGACAGGATCCCAGCACACCGCCCGAGCACTTAATAGGGAGTTTGGGGGGACTGTCCCCACTCCTTCCCCTTAAACCCCGTGCCTCCTCCAAGCTTCCACATCCTGGAGGAAGACGGCATCTGAATCACCATTATTTCAGGGAGCTGTTTCTGCGAATTCAGTGTAGGCGCCTGGTGGCTAGTGCATGTCTGCCCCAGGAACAGGTGGCCAAGGAGCTGCTGTCTCCTTAAACCCAGAGGCTCAGGACAGGCATGCTCTCTGCCCAGACTTCTTTCTAAGAGAGGACCACGCGCCCTGCCCACCTCATCCACTCCTGTCTCCTAAACTGGCCAGACTTCCTTCTCTGCACAGGGAGCGAGTGACACTTGTATTGTCACTGGCCGCTGTGCCTGCCTGGGAAGGCTCTCCTGCTTAGCAACCTTTTCCTGACCAGAAAGCCAACGGCTCCTGCTCTTCTCACTGGGCAGCTTGCTGCACCTTTCACAGACATGCTCCTGGGGAGCGTCGTGAAAGACAAGTCCCTTTCCTTAAGGCTCTATCCACAGGCGCAAGCTGGCTTCTCTCTCAGGCAGAGAGATGCACGGGCAAAGAAGATTTCGTTCCATGCGGGTTTATTACACCATGCTGAGGAGACCAGCTCAGGCAACAGGAGAATCCCTCAGACCCGAATCTGGTTTCGCAAAGAATGCTATGCTTTCCTAGAGGCGATGCCCAGGGCAAAGAGGATTTCGCTCTATGCCATATGCTCCCATAGTGCTGCGAATACTAGGTAAGGCAAGCAACAAAAGCAGCCCACAGAACCGACTCTGATTTCCCCGCGACTGCTATGCTTTCGCAGAGGTTTTCAGGTTGGCAGGAACCGCACTTCGCTGCTCTTTCCTCAGAAAGGCTTTGGGTGTTCACTCTGTCTCGGTAGGGAAGAAGAGAGGCGGGAGAGCTGGTGCCTCTTGGGACTTGCTTTCTCGGGCTTCAAGATCACGCCCGGGGTTCACCTTGCTATGCCGAAGTAAGTAGACACAGTCACAACCCTGCAGCAGCGTGCGTGTCTTGGCATGGCACTCTATGCCTATTACCATCTCCTGGGGTAGGTAAGGCTTTGCCTTTTCTCTGGAGCTCAGGTAGACTCGGGGTCTAGGCCAGTGCCTTCACCACAGGAGACAGGAGGTGACAGGATCACTGCACACGGCCCGTGCACTGGGACAGGGAACTGTGGGGGACTTTCTCCACTCCATTCCCGGCAACGACCTGCCATCAACATCGCTGCCACATCTTGGTAGAAGAAGGAATCTGACTGCCCGTTTCTCCATCGGGTTGTTTCAGTGAGTTCCGGGTATGGCACCTGGTGGCAAGCCCAAGTCTGCCCTTGGGACAGGTGGCCTAGGAGATGCTCTCCCCTTGGGGCCAGAGGCACAAGACAGGCCTGCCTTCTGCCCAGACTCCTTCCCCAGAGTGGAGCACACAACCCAGCCCTACTCGTCCCCACATGTCAGCTTAGCAGCCGGGGTTCCATCGCTCCGCACATGGAGCGGGTGACACTTGTCTTGCCACCGGCCTGCTGTTCGTGCCACGGCAGGCTATCCTGCTTCCCGAGCGTTTCCTGACCCCAAGGCCAAGGCTCCTTCTCTTCTCTGGGGGCGGCGTGCTGAGCCTTCCCCACACTTGGCTTCTCTCTCAGGCAGAGGGGATGCTATGGCAAAGGGTATTTCGCACCATGCGAGTATCTTCCACCGAGCTCCGGAGACTAGCTCAAGCAAGCAGTAGCAGCATCCCACAGCCCAACCCTGATTTCCCAAAGAACGCAGTGCTTTCCCAGGAGAGATGCCCAGGCAATGAGGCTTTCGCTCTATGCGGGTTTCTCCCACACGAGACTGGGCTCAGGCAGCAGCAGCAGCCCGCAGAACATTTCTCAGCGAATGTTGTGCTTTCGCAGAGGCTTTGGCTTGGAGCGAACTGCACTTCGCTGCTGCTTCCTCAGCAAGCCTTCAGTTGCGTCAGGGAAGAAGAGCTCTGGGAGAGCTGGTGCCTCTTGGGCCTTGCTTTCCCGGGCTCCATGTTCGCGTCCTGCGTTCACCCTGCCAGGCCTAACTAAGCAGGCACAGCCACAACGCTGCAGGAGCATGCGTAGCCTAGGATGGCACTCTATGCACACTACCAGCTCCCAGTGTAGGCATCGCTTGGCCTTTTACTCTGGCGCTCAGGCGGACTCGCGGACTAGGCCAGTGCTTTCCGCACAGGAAAGGAGAGCTGACAGGATCCCTGCACACCGCCCATGCACTGAATAGGGAGCTTTGGGGACTGTCCCCATTCCTTCCTCTTAAACCCCGTGCCTCCTCCAAGCTTCCACATCCTGCAGGAAGACGGCATCTGACTCCCCATTATTTCAGGGAGCTATTTCTGTGAGTTTAGGGTATGCGCCTGGTGGCTAGTGCATGTCTGCCCCAGGGACAGGTGGCCAAGGAGCTGCTGTCTCCTTAAGCCCAGAGGCTCAGGACAGGCATGCTCTCTGCCAAGACTCCTTCCTAAGAGAGGACCACGCGACCTGCCCACCTCATCCCCTCCTGTCTCCTTAGAAGGCCACGCTTCCGTCTCTGCACAGGGAGCCGGTGACACTTGTATTGCCACCGGCCGCTGTGCCTGCCAGGGCCGGCTCTCCTGCTTGGTAACCTTTTCCAGACCAGAAGACAAACCGCTCCTGCCCTTCTCCCCGGGCAGCGTGCTGCACTTTCCACAGGCATGCTCCTGGGGAGTGCAGTGAAAAACGTATCCCTTTCCTTAAGGCTCTATCCACAGGCGCAACTGCGCTTCTCTTTCAGGCAGAGGCATGCCCAGGCAAAGAGGTTTTCGCTCCATGCGGTTTTGTCACACCGTTCTGTGGAGACCAGGTCAGCCAAACAGGAGCATACCACAGACCCGACTCTGATTTCCCAAAGAATGCTGTGCTTTCCCAGGGGGGTTGCCAGGGCAAAGAGCCTTTCGCTCTATGCGGGTTTCTCCCATCCTGCTACAAATACTAGGCTAAGGCAAGTAGCAACAGCAGACCACAGAACCGACTCTGATTTCCCAGCGACTGCTATGCTTTCGCAGAGGTTTTCAGCTTGGCAAGAACCGCACTTCGCTGCTGCTTCCTCAGAAAGGCTTTGGGTGTTCACTCTGTCGCGGCAGGGTAGAATAGACGACGGAGAGCTGGTGCCTCTTGGGTCTTGCTTTCCCGGGCGTTAAGTTCACGCCGGGGGTTCACCTTGCTATGCCGAAGTAAGTAGACACAGTCACAACCCTGCAGCAGCGTGTGTGTCGTAGCATGGCACTCTATGCTTATTACCATGCTGGGGTACTTAAGGCTTTGTCTTTTAATCTGGCGCTCAGGCAGACTCGGGCCAGTGCCTTCACCACAGGAGAGAGGAGGCGACAGGATCACTGCACACGGCCCGAGCACTGGATGGGGAACTGTGTGGTTCTGTCTCCACTCTTTCCCTGGCACAGCCCCTGCCACCCTTATCGCTGCCACATCTTGGTGGAAGACTGCATCTGACTGCCCGTTTCTCCATGGGTTTGTTTCTAAGAGTTCCGGGTATATCACCTGGTGGCAAGCCCAGGACAGCCCTTGGGACAGGTGGCCACGGAGATGCTGTCCCCTTGGGACCAGAGGCACAGGACAGGCCTACCTTCTGCCCAGACTCCTTGCTCAGAGTGGTTCACGAACCTCTGCCCTAGTCGTCTCGTCATGTCTCCTTAGCAGCCGGGGTTCCATCGCTCCGCACATGGAGCGGGTGACACTTGTCTTGCCACCGGCCTGCTGTTAGTGCCACGGCAGGCTATCCTGCTTCCCGAGCGTTTCCTGACCCCAAGGCCAACGGCTCCTTCTCTTCTCCGGGGGCGGAGTGCTGCGCCTTCCCCACACTTGGCTTCTCTCTCAGGCAGTGGGGATGCTAGGTCAAAGGGTATGTCGATCCATGCGGGTATCTTCCACCGAGCTGCGGAGACTAGCTCAGGCAAGCAACAGCAGCATCCCCAAACCCAACTCTCAATTCCCATGGAATGCTGTGCTTTCCCAGGGGAGATGCCCAGGAAAAGAGGGTTTCGCTGTATGCGGGTTTCTCCCACCGCGAGACTGGGCTCTGGCAAGCAGCAGCAGCCTGCAGAACATTTCGCAGAGTCTTTGGCTTGGATCGAACAGCACTTCACTGCTGCTTCCTTGTAAGGCTACCGTCGCGTCAGGGAAGAAGAACTGCGGGAGAGCTGCTGCCTCTTGGGCCTTGCTTTCCAGGGCTCCATGTTCGCGTCCTGCATTCCCCCTGCCAGGCCGAACTAAGCAGACACAGCCACCACCCTGCTGTAGCGTGCGTAGCCTAGGATGGCACTCTATGCACACTACCATCTCCCAGTGTAGGCATCGCTTGGCCTTTTACTCTGGCGCTCCGGCGGACTCGCGGACTTGGCCAGTGCTTTCCCCACAGGATAGGAGAGGTGACAGGACCAGCAAACCGCCCGTGCGCTGAATAGCTAGCTTTGGGGACTGTCCCCACTCCTTCCCCTTTAACCCCGTGCCTCCTCCAAGCTTCCACATCCTGCAGGAAGATGGCATCTGACTCCCCGTTATTTCAGGGAGCTTTTTTGCGAGTTCAGGGTAGGCGCCTGGTGGCTAACGCATGTCTGCCCCAGGGACAGGTGGCCAAGGAGCTGCTGTCACCTTAAGCCCAGAGGCTCAGGACAGGCATGCTCTCTGCCCAGACTCCTTCCTAAGAGAGGACCACGCGACCTGCCCACCTCATCCCCTCCTGTCTCCTTAGATGGCCAGACTTCCTTCTCTGCACAGGGAGCTAGTGACACTTGTATTGTCACCGGCCGCTGTGCCTGCCTGGACGGCTCTCCTGCTTGGCAACCTTTTCCAGACCAGAAGGTCAACGGCGCCTGCTCTTCTCACTGGGCAGCTTGCTGCACCTTTCACAGACATGCTCCTGGGGTGCGCAGTGAAAGACATTTCCCTTTCCTTAAGGCTCTTTCCACAGGCGCAAGCTCGCTTCTCTCTCAGGCAGAGAGATGCACAGGCAAAGAAGATTTCGATCCATGCGGGTTTATTACACCTAGCTGAGGAGACGAGCTCAGGCAATAGGAGAATCCCTCAGACCCGAATCTGGTTTTGCAAAAAATGCTGTGCTTTCCCAGAGGGGATGCCAGGGCAAAGAGGATTTCTCTCTATACCGTATGCTCCCATAGTGCTGCGAATACTAGACTAAGGCAAGAAACAAAAGCAGCCCACAGAACCGACTCTGATTTCCCAGCGACTCCTATGCTTTCGCAGAGGTTTTCAGCTTGGCAGGAACCACACTTCCCTGCTGTTTCCTCAGAAAGGCTTTAGGTGTTCACTCTGTCTCGGTAGGAAAGAAGAGAGGCGGGAGAGCTGGTGCCTCTTGGGACTTGCTTTCCAAGGCTTCAAGATCACGCCCGGGGTTCACCTTGCTATGCCGAACTAAGCAGACACAGTCACAAACCTGCAGCTGCGTGCGTGGCTTGGCATGGAACTCTATGCCTATTACCATCTCCTGGGGTAGGTAAGGCTTTGCCTTTTCTCTGGCGCTCAGGCAGACTCGGGGTCTAGGCCAGTGCCTTTACCACAGGAGAGTGGAGGCGACAGGATCACAGCACACGGCCCGTGCACTGAGACAGGGAACTGTGGGGGACTGTCTCCACTCCTTTCCGGGCACACGCCCTGCCACCCACATCGCTGCCACATCTTGGTAGAAGAAGGAATCTGACTGCCCGTTTCTCCGTGGGGTTGTTTCAGTGAGTTCCGGGTATGGCACCTGGTGGCTAGCCCAAGTCTGCCCTTGGGACAGGTGGCCAAGGAGATGCTCTCCCCTTGCGACCAGAGGCACAAGACAGGCCTGCCTTCTGCCCAGACTCCTTCCCCAGAGTGGAGCACGCAACCCAGCCCTAGTCGTCCCCACATGTCTCCTTAGCAGCCAGGCACCCATCGCCTCCGCACATGGAGCGGGTGACACTTGTCCTGCCACCGGTCTGCTGCTCGTGCCACGGCAGCATATCCTGCGTCCCGAGCGTTTCCCGACCCCAAGTCCAACGGCTCCTTCTCTTCTCCGGGAGCGGCGTGCGGCGCCTTCCTCACACTTGGCTTCTCTCTCAGGCAGAGGGGATTCTAGGGTAAAGGGTATTTCGCATCCATGCGGGTATCATCCACCGAGCTCCGGAGACTAGCTCAGGCAAGCAGCAGCAGCATCCCCAAACCCAACATCATTTCCCATGGAACGCTGTGCTTTCCCAGGGGAGATGCCCAGGCAAAGAGGCTTTCCTTGTATGCGGGTTTCTCCCACCGCGAGACTGGGCTCAGGCAAGCAGCAGCAGCCCACAGAACATTTCTCAGCGAATGCTGTGCTTTCGCAGACGCTGTGGCTTGGAGCGAACAGCACTTCACTGCTGCTTCCTCAGCAAGGCTTCAATCCCGTCAGGGCAGAAGAGCTGCGGGAGAGCTGGTGCCTCTTGGACCTTGCTTTCCCAGGCTCCATGTTCGTGTCCTGGGATCACCCTGCCAGGCCGAACCTAGCAGGCACAGCCACAACGTTGCAGGAGCGTGCGTAGCCTAGGATGGCACTCTATGCACACTACCAGCTCCCAGTGTAGGCATCGCTTCGTTTTTTACTCTGGCGCTCAGGCGGACTCGCGGACCAGGCCAGTGCTTTCCCCACAGGAAAGGAGAGTTGACTTGATCCCTGCACACCGCTCGTGCACTTAAGGGACCTTTGGGGGACTCTCCCCACTCCTTCCCCTTAAACCCCGTGCCTCCTCCAAACTTCCATATCCCTGAGAAAGACGGCATCTGACTCCCCGTTATTTCAGGGAGCTGTTTCTGCGAGTTCAGGGTAGGCGCCTGGTGGCTAGTGCATGTCTGCCCCAGGGACAGGTGGCCAAGGAGCTGCTGTCTCCTTAAGCCCAGAGGCTCAGGACAGGCATGCTCTCTGCCCAGACTCCTTCCTAAGAGAGGACCACGCGCCCTGCCCACCTCATCCCCTCCTGTCTCCTTAGAAGGCCAGGCTTCCGTCTCTGCACAGGGAGCCGGTGATACTTGTATTGCCACCGGCCGCTGTGCCTGCCAGGGCAGGCTCTCCTGCTTGGCAACCTTTTCCAGACCAGAAGGCCAACGGCGCCTGCTCTTCGCCCTGTGCAGCGTGCTGCACCTTCCACAGACATGCTCCTGGGGATCGCAGTGAAAAACGTGTCCCTTTTCTTAAGGTTCTTTCCACAGGCACAAGCGCGCTTCTCTCTCAGGCAGAGGGGATGCCCAGGCATAGAGGATTTCGCTCCATGCGGGTTTATTACACCGTGCTGAGGAGACCAGCTCAGGCAACAGGAGAATCCCTCAGACCCGACTCTGATTTCCCAAAGAATGCTGTGCTTTCCCAGAGGGGATGCCAAGCCAAAGAGGCTTTCGCTCTATGCGGGATTCTCCCATAGTGCTGCGAATACTAGTTAAGGAAGCAACAAATGCAGCCCACAGAACTGACTCTGATTTCCCAGCGACTACTATGCTTTTGCAGAGTTTTTCAGCTTGGCACGAACCGCATTTCGCTGCTGCTTCCTCAGAAAGCCTTTGGGAGTTTGCTCTGTAGCGACAGGGAAGAAGAGCCGCGAGAGAGTTGCTGCCTCTTGGGACTTGCTTTACTGGGCTACAAGGTCACGCCGGGGGTTCACCTTGCTATGCCGAACTAAGTAGACACAGTCACAACCCTGCAGCAGCGTGTGTGTCTTAGCATGGCACTCTATGCCTATTTCCATCTCCTGGGGTACGTAAGGCTTTGCCTTTAGCTCTGGCGCTCAGGCAGACTCGGGGTCTAGGCCAGTACCTTCACCACAGGAGAGAGGAGGCGACAGGATCACTGCACACGGCCCGTGCACTGGATGGGGAACTGTGGGGGTCTGTCTCCACTCTTTTCCCGGCACACCCCCTGAGACCCACATCGCTGCCACATCTTGGTGTAAGAGGGCATCTGACTGCCCGTTTCTCCATGGGTTTGTTAATGCGCGTTCAGGGTATAGCACATGGTGGCAAGGGCAAGTCTGCCCTTGGGACAGGTGGCCACGGAGATGCTGTCCCCTTGGGACCAGAGGCACTGGACAGGCCTGGCTTCTGCCAAGACTCCTTCCTCAGAGTGGTTCACGCGCCCCTGCCATAGTCGTCCCCTCATGTCTCCTTAGCAGCCAGGGTTCCATCGCTCCGCACATGGAGCGGGTGACACTTGTCTTGCCACCGGCCTGCTGTTCGTGCCACGGCAGACTATCCTGCTTCCCGAGCGTTTCCTGACCCCAAGCCCAAGGCTCCTCTTCTCTGGGGACGGCGTGCTGAGCCTTCCCCACACTTGGCTTCTCTCTCAGGCAGAGGGGATGCTATGGCAAAGTGTATTTCGCTCCATGCGAGTATCTTCCACCGAGCTCCGGAGACTAGCTCAGGCAAGCAGTAGCAGCATCCCACAGCCCAATCCTGATATCCCAAAGAACGCAGTGCTTTCCCAGGGGAGATGCCCAGGCAATGAGGCTTTCGCTCTATGCGGTTTTCTCCCATACGAGCCTGGGCTCAGGCAGCAGCAGCAGCCCGCAGAACATTTCTCAGCGAATGTTGTGCTTTCGCAGAGGCTTTGGCTTGGAGCGAACTGCACTTCGCTGCTGCTTCCTCAGCAAGCCTTCAGTTGCATCAGGGAAGAAGAGCTCTGGGAGAGCTGGTGCCTCTTGGGCCTTGCTTTCCCGGGCTCCATGTTCGCGTCCTGCGTTCACCCTGCCAGGCCTAACTAAGCAGGCACAGCCACAACGCTGCAGGAGCGTGCGTAGCCTAGGATGGCACTCTATGCACACTACCAGCTCCCAGTGTAGGCATCGCTTGGCCTTTTACTCTGGCGCTCAGGCGGACTCGCGGACTAGGCCAGTGCTTTCTGCACAGGAAAGGAGAGCTGACAGGATCCCTGCACACCGCCCATGCACTGAATAGGGAGCTTTGGGGACTGTCCCCATTCCTTCCTCTTAAACCCCGTGCCTCCTCCAAGCTCCACATCCTGCAGGAAGACGGCATCTGACTCCCCATTATTTCAGGGAGCTGTTTCTGCGAGTTTAGGGTATGCGCCTGGTGGCTAGTGCATGTCTGCCCCAGGGACAGGTGGCCAAGGAGCTGCTGTCTCCTTAAGCCCAGAGGCTCAGGACAGGCATGTTCTCTGCCAAGACTCCTTCCTAAGAGAGGACCACGCGACCTGCCCACCTCATCCCCTCCTGTCTCCTTAGCAGGCCAGGCTTCCGTCTCTGCACAAGGAGCCGGTGACACTTGTATTGCCACCGGCCTCTGTGCCTGCCAGGGCCGGCTCTCCTGCTTGGTAACCTTTTCCAGACCAGAAGACAAACGGCTCCTGCTCTTCTCACCGGGGAGCGTGCTGCACTTTCCACAGGCATGCTCCTGGGGAGCGCAGTGAAAAACGTATCCCTTTCCTTAAGGCTCTATCCACAGGCGCAACCGCGGTTCTCTCTCAGGCAGAGGCATGCCCAGGCAAAGAGGTTTTCGCTCCATGCCGTTTTGTCACACTGTTCTGTGGAGACCAGGTCAGCCAAACAGGAGCATACCACAGACCCGACTCTGATTTCCCAAAGAATGCTGTGCTTTCCCAGGGGGGTTGCCAGGGCAAAGAGGCTTTCGCTCTATGCGGGTTTCTCCCATCCTGCTACGAATACTAGGCTAAGGCAAGTAGCAACAGCAGACCACAGAACCGACTCTGATTTCCCAGCGACTGCTATGCTTTCGCAGAGGTTTTCAGCTTGGCAAGAACCGCACTTCGCTGCTGCTTCCTCAGAAAGGCTTTGGGTGTTCACTCTGTCGCGGCAGGGTAGAATAGACGACGGAGAGCTGGTGCCTCTTGGGTCTTGCTTTCCCGGGCTTTAAGCTCACGCCGGGGGTTCACCTTGTTATGCCGAAGTAAGTAGACACAGTCACAACCCTGCAGCAGCGTGTGTGTCCTAGCATGGCACTCTAGGCTTATTACCATGCTGGGTTACTTAAGGCTTTGTCTTTTGATCTGGCGCTCAGGCAGACTCGGGCCAGTGCCTTCACCACAGGACAGAGGAAGCGACAGGATCACTGCACACGGCCCGAGCACTGGATGGGGAACTGTGTGGTTCTCTCTCCACTCTTTCCCTGGCACAGCCCCTGCCACCCTTATCGCTGCCACATCTTGGTGGAAGACTGCATCTGACTGCCCGTTTCTCCATGGGTTTGTTTCTAAGAGTTCCGGGTATATCACCTGGTGGCAAGCCCAGGACTGCCCTTGGGACAGGTGGCCACGGAGATGCTGTCCCCATGGGACCAGAGGCACAGGACAGGCCTACCTTCTGCCCAGACTCCTTGCTCAGAGTGGTTCACGTGCCCCTGCCATAGTCGTCCCCTCATGTCTCCTTAGCAGCCGGGGTTCCATCGCTCCGCACATGGAGCGGGTGAGACTTGTCTTGCCACCGGCCTTCTGTTAGTGCCACGGCAGGCTATCCTGCTTCCCGAGCGTTTCCTGACCCCAAGGCCAAGGCTCCTTCTCTTCTCCGGGGGCGGCGTGCTGCGCCTTCCCCACACTTGGCTTCTCTCTCAGGCAGAGGGGATGCTAGGGCAAAGGGTATTTCGATCCATGCGGGTATCTTCCACCGAGCTGCGGAGACTAGCTCAGGCAAGCAACAGCAGCATCCCCAAACCCAACTCTCATTTCCCATGGAATGCTGTGCTTTCCCAGGGGAGATGCCCAGGAAAAGAGGCTTTCGCTGTATGCGGGTTTCTCGCACCGCGAGACTGGGCTCTGGCAAGCAGCAGCAGCCTGCAGAACATTTCGCAGAGTCTTTGGCTTGGATCAAACAGCACTTCACTGCTGCTTCCTAGTAAGGCTACCGTCGCGTCAGGGAAGAACTGCGGGAGAGCTGCTGCCTCTTGGGCCTTGCTTTCCAGGGCTCCATGTTCGCGTCCTGCGTTCACCCTGCCAGGCCGAACTAAGCAGACACAACCACCACCCTGCTGTAGCGTGCGTAGCCTAGGATGGCACTCTATGCACACCAGCATCTCCCAGTGTAGGCATCGCTTGGCCTTTTACTCTGGAGCTCCGGCGGACTCGCGGACTTGGCCAGTGCTTTCCCCACAGGAAAGGAGAGGTGATAGGTCCAGCAAAACGCCCGTGCGCTGAATAGGTAGCTTTGGGGACTGTCCCCACTCCTTCCCCTTTAACCCCGTGCCTCCTCCAAGCTTCCACATCCTGCAGGAAGATGGCATCTGACTCCCCGTTATTTCAGGGAGCTTTTTTGCGAGTTCAGGGTAGGCGCCTGGTGGCTAACGCATGTCTGCCCCAGGGACAGGTGGCCAAGGAGCTGCTGTCTCCTTAAGCCCAGAGGCTCAGGACAGGCATGCTCTCTGCCCAGACTCCTTCCTAAGAGACGACCAGGCGCCCTGCCCACCTCATCCCCTCCTGTCTCCTTAGCTGGCCAGACTTCCTTCTATGCACAGGGAGCTAGTGACACTTGTATTGTCACCGGCCGCTGTGCCTGCCTGGACGGCTCTCCTGCTTGGCAACCTTTTCCAGACCAGAAGGCCAAGGGCTCCTGCTCTTCTCACTGGGCAGCTTGCTGCACCTTTCACAGACATGCTCCTGGGGTGCGCAGTGAAAGACATTTCCCTTTCCTTAAGGCTCTTTCCACAGGCACAAGCTCGCTTCTCTCTCAGGCAGAGAGATGCACAGGCAAAGAAGATTTCGATCCATGCCCGTTTATTACACCGTGCTGAGGAGCCCAGCTCAGGCAACAGGAGAATCCCTCAGACCCGAATCTGGTTTTGCAAAAAATGCTGTGCTTTCCCAGAGGGGATGCCAGGGCAAAGAGGATTTCTCTCTATGCCGTATGCTACGATAGTGCTGCGAATACTAGACTAAGGCAAGAAACAAAAGCAGCCCACAGAACCGACTCTGATTTCCCAGCGACTCCTATGCTTTCGCAGAGGTTTTCAGCTTGGCAGGAACCGCACTTCGCTGCTGTTTCCTCAGAAAGGCTTTGGGTGTTCACTCTGTCGTGGCAGGGAAGAAGAGAGGTGGGAGAGTTGGTGCCTCTTGGGACTTGCTTTCCCGGGCTTCAAGATCACGCCCGGGGTTCACCTTGCTATGCCGAACTAAGCAGACACAGTCACAACCCTGCAGCAGCGTGCGTGTCTTGGCATGGCACTCTATGCCTATTACCATCTCCTGGGGTAGGTAAGGCATTGCCTTTTCTCTGGCGCTCAGGCAGACTCGGGGTCTAGGCCAGTCCTTTACCACAGAAGAGAGGAGGCGACAGGATCACTGCACACGGCCCGTGCACTGGGACAGTGAACTATGGGGGACTGTCTCCACTCCTTTCCGGGCACACGCCCTGCCACCCACATCGCTGCCACATCTTGGTGGAAGACGGCATCTGACTGCCCGTTTCTCCGTGGGGTTGTTTCAGTGAGTTCCGGGTATGGCACCTGGTGGCAAGCCCAAGTCTGCCCTTGGGACAGGTGGCCAAGGAGATGCTCTCCCCTTGGGACCAGAGGCACAAGACAGGCCTGTCTTCTGCCCAGACTCCTTCCCCAGAGTGGAGCACGCAACCCAGCCCTAGTCGTCCCCACATGTCTCCTTAGTAGCCAGGCTCCAATCGCCTCCGCACATGGAGGGGGTGACACTTGTCTTGCCACCGGTCTGCTGCTCGTGCCACGGCAGCATATCCTGCGTCCCGAGCGTTTCCCGACCCCAAGTCCAACGGCTCCTTCTCTTCTCCGAGAGCGGCGTGCGGCGCCTTCCTCACACTTGGCTTCTCTCTCAGGCAGAGGGGATTCTAGGGTAAAGGGTATTTCGCATCCATGCGGGTATCATCCACCGAGCTCCGGAGACTAGCTCAGGCAAGCAGCAGCAGCATCCCCAAACCCAACTCTCATTTCCCATGGAACGCTGTGCTTTCCCAGGGGAGATGCCCAGGCAAAGAGGCTTTCGTTGTATGCGGGTTTCTCCCACCGCGAGACTGGGCTCAGGCAAGCAGCAGCAGCCCACAGAACATTTCTCAGCGAATGCTGTGCTTTCGCAGAGGCTGTGGCTTGGAGCGAACAGCACTTCACTGCTGCTTCCTCAGCAAGGCTTCAATCCCGTCAGGGCAGAAGAGCTCCGGGAGAGCTGGTGCCTCTTGGACCTTGCTTTTCCGGGCTCCATGTTCGCGTCCTGGGATCACCCTGCCAGGCCGAACCTAGCAGGCATAGCCACAACGCTGCAGTAGCGTGCGTAGCCTAGGATGGCACTCTATGCACACTACCAGCTCCCAGTGTAGGCATCGCTTCGTTTTTTACTCTGGCGCTCAGGCGGGCTCGCGGACTAGGCCAGTGCTTTCCCCACAGGAAAGGAGAGTTGACTTGATCCCTGCACACCGCTCGTGCACTTAAGGGACCTTTGGGGGACTCTCCCCACTCCTTCCCCTTAAACCCCGTGCCTCCTCCAAACTTCCATATCCCTGAGAAAGACGGCATCTGACTCCCCGTTATTTCAGGGAGCTGTTTCTGCGAGTTCAGGGTAGGCGCCTGGTGGCTAGTGCATGTCTGCCCCAGGGACAGGTGGCCAAGGAGCTGCTGTCTCCTTAAGCCCAGAGGCTCAGGACAGGCATTCTCTCTGCCCAGACTCCTTCCTAAGAGACGACCAGGCGCCCTGCCCACCTCATCCCCTCCTGTCTCCTTAGAAGGCCAGGCTTCCGTCTCTGCACAGGGAGCCGGTGATACTTGTATTGCCACCGGCCGCTGTGCCTGCCAGGGCAGGCTCTCCTGCTTGGCAACCTTTTCCAGACCAGAAGGCCAACGGCGCCTGCTCTTCGCCCTGTGCAGCGTGCTGCACCTTCCACAGACATGCTCCTGGGGATCGCAGTGAAAAACGTGTCCCTTTTCTTAAGTTTCTTTCCACAGGCACAAGCGCGCTTCTCTCTCAGGCAGAGGGGATGCCCAGGCATAGACGATTTCGCTCCATGCGGGTTTATTACACCGTGCTGTGGAGACCAGCTCAGGCAAGAGGAGAATCCCTCAGACCCGACTCTGATTTCCCAAAGAATGCTGTGCTTTCCCAGAGGGGATGCCAAGCCAAAGAGGCTTTCGCTCTATGCGGGATTCTCCCATAGTGCTGCGAATACTAGTTAAGGAAGCAACAAATGCAGCCCACAGAACTGACTCTGATTTCCCAGCGACTACTATGCTTTTGCAGAGTTTTTCAGCTTGGCACGAACCGCATTTCGCTGCTGCTTCCTCAGAAAGCCTTTGGGAGTTTGCTCTGTAGCGACAGGGAAGAAGAGCCGCGAGAGAGTTGCTGCCTCTTGGGACTTGCTTTCCTGGGCTACAAGGTCACGCCGGGGGTTCACCTTGCTATGCCGAACTAAGTAGACACAGTCACAACCCTGCAGCAGCGTGTGTGTCTTAGCATGGCACTCTATGCTTATTTCCATCTCCTGGGGTACGTAAGGCTTTGCCTTTTGCTCTGGCGCTCAGGCAGACTCGGGGTCTAGGCCAGTGCCTTCACCACAGGAGAGAGGAGGCGACAGGATCACCGCACACGGCCCGTGCACTGGATGGGGAACTGTGGGGGTCTGTCTCCACTCTTTTCCCGGCACACCCCCTGAGACCCACATCGCTGCCACATCTTGGTGTAAGAGGGCATCTGACTGCCCGTTTCTCCATGGGTTTGTTAATGCGCGTTCCGGGTATAGCACGTGGTGGCAAGCCCAGGACTGCCCTTGGGACAGGTGGCCACGGAGATGTTGTCCCCTTGGGACCAGAGGCACTGGACAGGCCTGGCTTCTGCCCAGACTCCTTCCTCAGAGTGGTTCACGCGCCCCTGCCATAGTCGTCCCCTCATGTCTCCTTAGCAGCCGGGGTTCCATCGCTCCGCACATGGAGCGGGTGACACTTGTCTTGCCACCGGCCTGCTGTTAGTGCCACGGCAGGCTATCCCGCTTCCTGAGCGTTTCCTGACCCCAAGGCCAACGGCTCCTTCTCTTTTCCGGGGGCGGAGTGCTGCGCCTTCCCCACACTTGGCTTCTCTCTCAGGCAGAGGGGATGCTAGGGCAAAGGGTATTTCGATCCATGCGGGTATCTTCCACAGAGCTGCGGAGACTAGCTCAGGCAAGCAACAGCAGCATCCCCAAACCCAACTCTCATTTCCCATGGAATGCTGTGCTTTCCCAGGGGAGATGCCCAGGAAAAGAGGCTTTCGCTGTATGCGGGTTTCTCCCACCGCGAGACTGGGCTCTGGCAAGCAGCAGCAGCCTGCAGAACATTTCGCAGAGTCTTTGGCTTGGATCGAACAGCACTTCACTGCTGCTTCCTAGTAAGGCTACCGTCGCGTCAGGGAAGAAGAACTGCGGGAGAGCTGCTGCCTCTTGGGCCTTGCTTTCCAGGGCTCCATGTTCGCGTCCTGCGTTCACCCTGCCAGGCTGAACTAAGCAGACACAGCCACCACCCTGCTGTAGCGTGCGTAGCCTAGGATGGCACTCTATGCACACTACCATCTCCCAGTGTAGGCATCGCTTGGCCTTTTACTCTGGAGCTCCGGCGGACTCGCGGACTTGGCCAGTGCTTTCCCCACAGGAAAGGAGAGGTGATAGGTCCAGCAAAACGCCCGTGCGCTGAATAGGTAGCTTTGGGGACTGTCCCCACTCCTTCCCCTTAAACTCCGTGCCTCCTCCAAGCTTCCACATCCTGCAGGAAGACGGCATCTGACTCCCCGTTATTTCAGGGAGCTTTTTTGCGAATTCAGGGTAGGCGCCTGGTGGCTAGTGCATGTCTGCCCCAGGGACAGGTGGCCAAGGAGCTGCTGTCACCTTAAGCCCAGAGGCTCAGGACAGGCATGCTCTCTGCCCAGACTCCTTCCTAAGAGACGACCAGGCGCCCTGCCCACCTCATCCCCTCCTGTCTCCTTAGCTGGCCAGACTTCCTTCTATGCACAGGGAGCTAGTGACACTTGTATTGTCACCGGCCGCTGTGCCTGCCTGGACGGCTCTCCTGCTTGGCAACCTTTTCCAGACCAGAAGGCCAAGGGCTCCTGCTCTTCTCACTGGGCAGCTTGCTGCACCTTTCACAGACATGCTCCTGGGGTGCGCAGTGAAAGACATTTCCCTTTCCTTAAGGCTCTTTCCACAGGCACAAGCTCGCTTCTCTCTCAGGCAGAGAGATGCACAGGCAAAGAAGATTTCGATCCATGCCGGTTTATTACACCGTGCTGAGGAGCCCAGCTCAGGCAACAGGAGAATCCCTCAGACCCGAATCTGGTTTTGCAAAAAATGCTGTGCTTTCCCAGAGGGGATGCCAGGGCAAAGAGGATTTCTCTCTATGCCGTATGCTACCATAGTGCTGCGAATACTAGGTAAGGCAAGCAACAAAAGCAGCCCACAGAACCGACTCTGATTTCCCCGCGACTGCTATGCTTTCGCAGTGGTTTTCAGCTTGGCACGAACCGCACTTCGCTGCTGTTTCCTCAGAAAGGCTTTGGGTGTTCACTCTGTCGCGGCAGGGAAGAAGAGAGGCAGGAGAGCTGGTGCCTCTTGGGACTTGCTTTCCCAGGCTTCAAGATCACGCCCGGGGTTCACCTTGCTATGCCGAACTAAGCAGACACAGTCACAACCCTTCAGCAGCGTGCGTGTCTTGGCATGGCACTCTATGCCTATTACCATCTCCTGGGGTAGGTAAGCCTTTGCCTTTTCTCTGTTCACGGATCGGGTGTCTTTCCATTTTCTCTTCTCAAGACCTCGGAAAAGCAGCCTTTGAGGATTCCTTTGGGTACAGTCTAGCCTTTTTCATCATTTCTCTTTCCACAAAATCTATACTAGCCACTGCATCCTCCTATGTAGAGTTTATTTTTCACTGACCTATCCAGGTCTTTTCTTTCAATAGAATTTCAGTCGTTCATTCTGAAGGTCATTGTTGAAAAGTTAAAGGTGAAGTCTACTAACTCGCTAGGCGTATTTTCTTTTTCTCGTCTATTCCTTCCTCCCTTTCTATCTATACACATAGATATATATAGGAATACATATACATACACACGTGTGTGTGTGTGTGTGTGTGTGTGTGTTTATGCATATGAATTATCCCAGTCCTAAACCCCAGCACCTGGGAGCATGACCTTATTTGGAAATAGGGTCCCTGGAGATGTCACTAGCTAGGATGAGGTCATATTTGAGTAGACTGGGCCCCTAATTCAGGAGGACTTATGTGCTTCTAAGAAGGGAGAGTGCGGATACACAGATATGCACTGAGGGAGAAGGCCCGGTGAAGAAGTCCAAAGCCAGAGCAATACTTCAAGCTGGAAAAGGGGCCTGGAACAGATCCATCCACAATACCTACAAAAGGAGCATGTCCTACCAACATTGTAGCCTCTAGAAATGTGACACTGTCCACTTCTGTGGTTTCAGCCTCCAGGCTTCTGGTATCTTGTAGTAGCAACCATAGAAAGCTAATATATATATATATATATATATATATATATATAACCATTATATAAACCATGGTTATATATATTATAACGTATATATATATATTATACATTCTTTTACCAAATAAAACATTTTTGTTCAGAATCTCAGTCTTCCTTCCTTTCAATGGAATGTGATTCTCATTCTTTTGGTGCCTCCTGAACAATTCGACCACGTCTGTCTTCCACTTCCATTTGCATGAAAGTTATTCTTACCTAAAGTCGTCTGGCATTTCTTTAAAAACAGTTGGCATCTTTTTGCAGTTTCCAGTGTTTTTGGTTTGAGTATCTGATTATAGGCAGATGAAGGTAACTTTCATCCTACTCTTTCCTTCTGAGTTTGTTTCTTTCTGGGAAAGTATATTTTCTACTCTTTAAAAAGAAGGACCTAGAAAAGCGAAATGGTTCTTCTTTGTAAGTCTACATTCCATTTCCCCATTTTCTGTGTACTTTCTGAGACCGCAGATTTGGGGGCCGACAGCATGTATCAGCCTTTAAAAAAATTATAATAAAACTTAAATGAAGTTGAATTAAATATATTTAATTCAAATGAAACTTGAAATTACAAATGAAAATTTAGAATTAAAAATATAAATTAAATACATTGGAAGGGGAGGTGAAACATGAGAGACTAAGGACTGTGAAAATCAATATGAGGGCTATGAAGGGGCGAGGGGTGGGAGGTTGGGGGAACCAGGTGGTGGGTATTAGAGAGGGCCCCGATTGCATGGAGCACTGGGTTTGCTGTAAAAACAAGAAATACTGGTATGCTGAAATGAAAATTAAAAACAAAAGAGAAAAATGAAAAAAAAACTTAAATAAAAACATTTAAAGAAAAACACAGGGATTTTTAAAAAGAGATCTATGAGGGCTGTGAGTTGTGTAAACCTGGTGAATCACAGACCTGTACCCCTGGAGATAAAAATATACGCTATGTTTTTTTAAAAAAATAATGGAAATAAAATAATAAATAAATAAATGGGGATGTACAAAGGGATGAAACAAAGAAAATGCAAGACAATGGGAATCATTTGAGGGGCTCAGTCCTTTCATGAAATGTCAATGGTTTCTCTACTCTAATGAAAAGGTGAACTTGGTTAGATTGCATCAATACCCACAACCACACAGAATGCTGTGCTGCTTCGAGGAGAGACAGAATCAGCTCACGAAGGCAGAAACAAAATTCGGTAGTATTGAAAACCTAAAATTGAACAAGACTTCTACCAACCTAGACGGGGACATCATAGCGAGTACAAGAAGGGGCAGGGGAAACACTGAAGGTACAACAACTGGAAAAAAAAACACAGAGTGAAATGTGTATAGAAAGATATTCTCAGAGAATGGACAAAGTATGAGAATCAGGAAGTAAATTCCTCCAAGTCATCAGATAGAAGTTAAAAATTCAGGAAAATTAAATGGACTCCTGGGACATACGAACAAAGCTTGAAACTCCTATTAATGAGAAGAGCAAAAGGAGGACTTCGTCTCTCCAAAGATTTTATACTGTCTCTACCCAGCAAGGCTCCAATCAGAATACCATCCAAGATGACTGAGGATGGCCCATAGGTTCATAGGTTACCTAGGTGAATAGAACACGTACAGAGATTGGATGAACGGTAGTGTACAGTTTCAATGGACCCCAACTGGATGGAGGGATTCAATTCAATCCAGTTTCTGATCTAGCAAGTGCCTGTGTCTGTGGATAAGCCAGTTCTCCTATTGCCCTGGACACGAAATGGGCTCGTCATTCCCCGGCAAAACTGAAGAAAGGAGCGAGAGCAAGACTGAGGGAGAAAGAGAGTGAGAGGAGAATCTGATGGGATAGGATGTCTTACAAAAGGTCTCTTGAAATGACCCGAGGAAATAGACCAACACGAAAGGGCAGACTTTGACCAAGCGGTGCTAAACGACGTGAATATCCACGTGGAACAGAAGAGGTCCGAACGCTATTCCAGACTGATGGAGCCTACATACGAAAGAAGACATCAGAAGTTGTCTGGAAGATACAATAGCAAACCCTTTTGAGGATCTGGGGGAGGTGGCAGAGATGAGTGGAGCACACCACCAAAAACGGGAAGCCCAAGAAGGGTTAGGAAGTTGGACTCTACGAATCCAAGGTTCCAAACACAAAATCTTGCCCAGCAAAGGACAAGACGAAAAGTATGAAAGGTTGTATGGAGATACCACCTAAGGAACTGTATACAACTCGAGAGAGGATAACTAGGAATCAAGAAGGATAGGTAGGTACCATCAAAACAATCAAAATCCTTGCACAGAAATATGCCAAGGAGAAAATCATCAGCCAAGAAACCCATGAAAAGATTCCTAAAATGCTCAGTGATCACAAAAGTGCCAAGGAAAACACAACTTCTGGGTTAGTGTTATCCCAGTGGAGGAGGACCTCGAAGCGTGTTGCCTAATGCAACGGACTGAATCGTGAAAAACGGATTGAATCATGGAGTGGGGCACCGGGGTGGCTGCTTTGTGCTGGGGTCCTGATGCCAGGGTCTTGGGAGCAAGCCCTGCCTGGGGCTCTCTGCTCAGCAGGAAGCCTGCTTCTCTCTCTCCCACTTGCACTTCTTGTACTCCCTCTCCAATGGGGCTCCCTCTCTCACTGTGTCTGTCTTTCTGTCAAATGCGTCTATCAAACAAGCAATTCCTTCCATTCAAGAAGTAAAAATCAAATGTTGACGCATGGGGTCCTCATGAACAACAAGAATCAGGAGGGTTGTTTGATGATTTCCTGGAAGTTTTTCTTCCTTCCTTGGACAGACAGAGAGGAGAAGGAGGGAGAGAGACAGGCCGAGAGAGAGGGCCAAACAGGCTCCCTGCTCAGGAAAGAGCCAGATGCAGGGCAGGGTCCTCAGGCTGGTGCGTCGCCAAGTGCAGCGTGAAGCCCTGCAGCAGCTCCAACAATCCCAAGGGGATCTCCCTGCAGGTCTTGCCTGCCCCTGCCCCGCTGGGGACGCCTGGGCGCCGCCCTCGCCTCCTCCCTGACGGATCTATGGCCCCGCTGCCCCAAGAAAGCGCGCTCAGAGGGCGCTGGAGGCGCTCCTGGAGGCTAGCGCCAAGGCTCCCTGGGCTCAGCTGTTCCCTGCGGCGGGGGCTGCAGCGGGGGCGGCAGGAGTTGCTGCCGCGGTGGCTGCGACGGTGTCGCGAGGCGGTGGCGGTGGCGGCTGAGAGAGCCCGGCCCTGGCAGGGCGGGCAGCATCTCGAGCACCTCCCGCTCGCCCCGGGTCAGTCGCTTCTCTCCCCACCCCTCCCCCTCTCAACCATTGTTTATTTCTGTGAAGGCTTTTCCTAGTTGGTTTCAGGGCAAGAACACTCTTCATGGGGAAGGGGGGAAGGGCAGGAGCCGAAGAGAGACCTAGTGGACTCTGCCCTGAACCCAGAGCTAGCCTCAGGGCTCAATCTCAAGAGCCTGAGATCACCCCCCTGAGCCAGAGCCCAGAGTTGGGCACTTCACTGAAGGTGCCGCCCAGGTGCTCCTCAGCTGTTGCTGACCCATTTCTGGAGACGGGCGCCTGCGTGGCTCGGTTAGTCCAGCGACTGCCTTGGGCTCAGGTCATGACCCCGGACTGGCAGGATCTCCTACCGCCTCCCGCTCCCAGCTCCTGGGGGAGTCGGCTTCTCCCACTGACCATCTCCTCTCTCATGCTCTCTCTCACTCATTGTCTCTCCGTGAAAGAAAGACAAGCTTTCCAAAAAGTGTCTGGAGCCTTGTTGGATGGGCTTGAATGTGGTGGATCTCAGTGAGTTTTCTCATCGCATGCAGACACCTTGAGGATAGCCATGTCTTTCTAAAAGGATCCCTTGTTGTTCTGCAATGGTTTCTTTCTCTGTTCACGGATCGGGTGTCTTTCCATTGTCTCTTCTCAAGACCTCGGAAAAGCAGCCTTTGAGGATTCCTTTGGGTACAGTCTAGCCCTTTTCATCCTTTCTCTTTCCACAAAATCTATACTAGCCACTGCATCCTCCTATGTAGAGTTTATTTTTCACTGACCTATCCAGGTCTTTTCTTTCAATAGAATTTCAGTCGTTCATTCTGAAGGTCATTGTTGAAAAGTTAAAGGTGAAGTCTACTAACTCGCTAGGCGTATTTTCTTTTTCCCGTCTATTCCTTCCTCCCTTTCTATCTATACACATAGATATATATAGGAATACATATACATACACACGTGTGTGTGTGTGTGTGTGTGTGTGTGTGTGTGTGTGTGTTTATGCATATGAAGTATCCCAGTCCTAAACCCCAGCACCTCGGAGCATGACCTTATTTGGAAATAGGGTCCCTGGAGATGTCACTAGCTAGGATGAGGTCATATTTGAGTAGACTGGGCCCCTAATTCAGGAGGACTTATGTGCTTCTAAGAAGGGAGAGTGCGGATAAACAGATATGCACTGAGGGAGAAGGCCCGGTGAAGAAGTCCAAAGCCAGAGCAATACTTCAAGCTGGAAAAGGGGCCTGGAACAGATCCATCCACAATACCTACAAAAGGAGCATGTCCTACCAACATTGTAGCCTCTAGAAATGTGACACTGTCCACTTCTGTGGTTTCAGCCTCCAGGATTCTGGTATCTTGTAGTAGCAACCATAGAAACTAATATATATATATGGTTATATATATTATAACGTATATATATATTATACATTCTTTTACCTAATAAAACATTTTTGTTCAGAATCTCAGTCTTCCTTCCTTTCAATGGAATGTGATTCTCATTCTTTTGGTGCCTCCTGAACAATTCGACCACGTCTGTCTTCCACTTCCATTTGCATGAAAGTTATTCTTACCTAAAGTCGTCTGGCATTTCTTTAAAAACAGTTGGCATCTTTTTGCAGTTTCCAGTGTTTTTGGTTTGAGTATCTGATTATAGGCAGATGAAGGTAACTTTCATCCTACTCTTTCCTTCTGAGTTTGTTTCTTTCTGGGAAAGTATATTTTCTACTCTTTAAAAAGAAGGACCTAGAAAAGCGAAATGGTTCTTCTTTGTAAGTCTACATTCCATTTCCCCATTTTCTGTGTACTTTCTGAGACCGCAGATTTGGGGGCCGACAGCATGTATCAGCCTTTAAAAAAATTATAATAAAACTTAAATGAAGTTGAATTAAATATATTTAATTCAAATGAAACTTGAAATTACAAATGAAAATTTAGAATTAAAAATATAAATTAAATACATTGGAAGGGGAGGTGAAACATGAGAGACTAAGGACTGTGAAAATCAATATGAGGGCTTTGAAGGGGCGAGGGGTGGGAGGTTGGGGGAACCAGGTGGTAGGTATTAGAGAGGGCCCCGATTGCATGGAGCACTGGGTTTGCTGTAAAAACAAGAAACACTGGTATGCTGAAATGAAAATTAAAAACAAAAGAGAAAAATGAAAAAAAAACTTAAATAAAAACATTTAAAGAAAAACACAGGGATTTTTAAAAAGAGATCTATGAGGGCTGTGAGTTGTGTAAACCTGGTGAATCACAGACCTGTACCCCTGGAGATAAAAATATACTCTATGTTTTTTTAAAAAAAATAATGGAAATAAAATAATAAATAAATAAATGGGGATGTACAAAGGGATGAAACAAAGAAAATGCAAGACAATGGGAATCATTTGAGGGGCTCAGTCCTTTCATGATATGTCAATGGTTTCTCTACTCTAATGAAAAGGTGAACTTGGTTAGATTGCATCAATACCCACAACCACACAGAATGCTGTGCTGCTTCGAGGAGAGACAGAATCAGCTCACGAAGGCAGAAACAAAATTCGGTAGTATTGAAACCCTAAAATTGAACAAGACTTCTACCAACCTAGACGGGGACATCATAGCGAGTACAAGAAGGGGCAGGGGAAACACTGAAGGTACAACAACTGGAAAAAAAAAACACAGAGTGAAATGTGTATAGAAAGATATTCTCAGAGAATGGACAAAGTATGAGAATCAGGAAGTAAATTCCTCCAAGTCATCAGATAGAAGTTAAAAATTCAGGAAAATTAAATGGACTCCTGGGACATACGAACAAAGCTTGAAACTCCTATTAATGAGAAGAGCAAAAGGAGGACTTCGTCTCTCCAAAGATTTTATACCGTCTCTACCCAGCAAGGCTCCAATCAGAATACCATCCAAGATGACTGAGGATGGCCCATAGGTTCATAGGTTACCTAGGTGAATAGAACACGTACAGAGATTGGATGAACGGTAGTGTACAGTTTCAATGGACCCCAACTGGATGGAGGGATTCAATTCAATCCAGTTTCTGATCTAGCAAGTGCCTGTGTCTGTGGATAAGCCAGTTCTCCTATTGCCCTGGACACGAAAAGGGCTCGTCATTCCCCGGCAAATCTGAAGAAAGAAGCGAGAGCAAGACTGAGGGAGAAAGAGAGTGAGAGGAGAATCTGATGGGATAGGATGTCTTACAAAAGGTCTCTTGAAATGACCCGAGGAAATAGACCAACACGAAAGGGCAGACTTTGACCAAGCGGTGCTAAACGACGTGAATATCCACGTGGAACAGAAGAGGTCCGAACGCTATTCCAGACTGATGGAGCCTACATACGAAAGAAGACATCAGAAGTTGTCTGGAAGATACAATAGCAAACCCTTTTGAGGATCTGGGGGAGGTGGCAGAGATGAGTGGAGCACACCACCAAAAACGGGAAGCCCAAGAAGGGTTAGGAAGTTGGACTCTACGAATCCAAGGTTCCAAACACAAAATCTTGCCCAGCAAAGGACAAGACGAAAAGTATGAAAGGTTGTATGGAGATACCACCTAAGGAACTGTATACAACTCGAGAGAGGATAACTAGGAATCAAGAAGGATAGGTAGGTACCTTCAAAACAATCAAAATCCTTGCACAGAAATATGCCAAGGAGAAAATCATCAGCCAAGAAACCCATGAAAAGATTCCTAAAATGCTCAGTGATCACAAAAGTGCCAAGGAAAACACAACCTCTGGGTTAGTGTTATCCCAGTGGAGGAGGACCTCGAAGCGTGTTGCCTAATGCAACGGACTGAATCGTGAAAAACGGATTGAATCATGGAGTGGGGCACCGGGGTGGCTGCTTTGTGCTGGGGTCCTGATGCCAGGGTCTTGGGAGCAAGCCCTGCCTGGGGCTCTCTGCTCAGCAGGAAGCCTGCTTCTCTCTCTCCCACTTGCACTTCTTGTACTCCCTCTCCAATGGGGCTCCCTCTCTCACTGTGTCTGTCTTTCTGTCAAATGCGTCTATCAAACAAGCAATTCCTTCCATTCAAGAAGTAAAAATCAAATGTTGACGCATGGGGTCCTCATGAACAACAAGAATCAGGAGGGTTGTTTGATGATTTCTTGGAAGTTTTTCTTCCTTCCTTGGACAGACAGAGAGGAGAAGGAGGGAGAGAGACAGGCCGAGAGAGAGGGCCAAACAGGCTCCCTGCTCAGGAAAGAGCCAGATGCAGGGCAGGGTCCTCAGGCTGGTGCGTCGCCAAGTGCAGCGTGAAGCCCTGCAGCAGCTCCAACAATCCCAAGGGGATCTCCCTGCAGGTCTTGCCTGCCCCTGCCCCGCTGGGGACGCCTGGGCGCCGCCCTCGCCTCCTCCCTGACGGATCTATGGCCCCGCTGCCCCAAGAAAGCGCGCTCAGAGGGCGCTGGAGGCGCTCCTGGAGGCTAGCGCCAAGGCTCCCTGGGCTCAGCTGTTCCCTGCGGCGGGGGCTGCAGCGGGGGCGGCAGGAGTTGCTGCCGCGGTGGCTGCGACGGTGTCGCGAGGCGGTGGCGGTGGCGGCTGAGAGAGCCCGGCCCTGGCAGGGCGGGCAGCATCTCGAGCACCTCCCGCTCGCCCCGGGTCAGTCGCTTCTCTCCCCACCCCTCCCCCTCTCAACCATTGTTTATTTCTGTGAAGGCTTTTCCTAGTTGGTTTCAGGGCAAGAGCACTCTTCATGGGGAAGGGGGGAAGGGCAGGAGCCGAAGAGAGACCTAGTGGACTCTGCCCTGAACCCAGAGCTAGCCTCAGGGCTCAATCTCAAGAGCCTGAGATCACCCCCCTGAGCCAGAGCCCAGAGTTGGGCACTTCACTGAAGGTGCCGCCCAGGTGCTCCTCAGCTGTTGCTGACCCATTTCTGGAGACGGGCGCCTGCGTGGCTCGGTTAGTCCAGCGACTGCCTTGGGCTCAGGTCATGACCCCGGACTGGCAGGATCTCCTACCGCCTCCCGCTCCCAGCTCCTGGGGGAGTCGGCTTCTCCCACTGACCATCTCCTCTCTCATGCTCTCTCTCACTCATTGTCTCTCCGTGAAAGAAAGACAAGCTTTCCAAAAAGTGTCTGGAGCCTTGTTGGATGGGCTTGAATGTGGTGGATCTCAGTGAGTTTTCTCATCGCATGCAGACACCTTGAGGATAGCCATGTCTTTCTAAAAGGATCCCTTGTTGTTCTGCAATGGTTTCTTTCTCTGTTCACGGATCGGGTGTCTTTCCATTGTCTCTTCTCAAGACCTCGGAAAAGCAGCCTATGAGGATTCCTTTGGGTACAGTCTAGCCCTTTTCATCCTTTCTCTTTCCACAAAATCTATACTAGCCACTGCATCCTCCTATGTAGAGTTTATTTTTCACTGACCTATCCAGGTCTTTTCTTTCAATAGAATTTCAGTCGTTCATTCTGAAGGTCATTGTTGAAAAGTTAAAGGTGAAGTCTACTAACCCGCTAGGCGTATTTTCTTTTTCCCGTCTATTCCTTCCTCCCTTTCTATCTATACACATAGATATATATAGGAATACATATACATACACACGTGTGTGTGTGTGTGTGTGTGTGTGTGTGTTTATGCATATGAAGTATCCCAGTCCTAACCCCCAGCACCTGGGAGCATGACCTTATTTGGAAATAGGGTCCCTGGAGATGTCACTAGCTAGGATGAGGTCATATTTGAGTAGACTGGGCCCCTAATTCAGGAGGACTTATGTGCTTCTAAGAAGGGAGAGTGCGGATACACAGATATGCACTGAGGGAGAAGGCCCGGTGAAGAAGTCCAAAGCCAGAGCAATACTTCAAGCTGGAAAAGGGGCCTGGAACAGATCCATCCACAATACCTACAAAAGGAGCATGTCCTACCAACATTGTAGCCTCTAGAAATGTGACACTGTCCACTTCTGTGGTTTCAGCCTCCAGGCTTCTGGTATCTTGTAGTAGCAACCATAGAAAGCTAATATATATATATATATATATATATATATATATATATATATAACCATTATATAAACCATGGTTATATATATTATAACGTATATATATATTATACATTCTTTTACCAAATAAAACATTTTTGTTCAGAATCTCAGTCTTCCTTCCTTTCAATGGAATGTGATTCTCATTCTTTTGGTGCCTCCTGAACAATTCGACCACGTCTGTCTTCCACTTCCATTTGCATGAAAGTTATTCTTACCTAAAGTCGTCTGGCATTTCTTTAAAAACAGTTGGCATCTTTTTGCAGTTTCCAGTGTTTTTGGTTTGAGTATCTGATTATAGGCAGATGAAGGTAACTTTCATCCTACTCTTTCCTTCTGAGTTTGTTTCTTTCTGGGAAAGTATATTTTCTACTCTTTAAAAAGAAGGACCTAGAAAAGCGAAATGGTTCTTCTTTGTAAGTCTACATTCCATTTCCCCATTTTCTGTGTACTTTCTGAGACCGCAGATTTGGGGGCCGACAGCATGTATCAGCCTTTAAAAAAATTATAATAAAACTTAAATGAAGTTGAATTAAATATATTTAATTCAAATGAAACTTGAAATTACAAATGAAAATTTAGAATTAAAAATATAAATTAAATACATTGGAAGGGGAGGTGAAACATGAGAGACTAAGGACTGTGAAAATCAATATGAGGGCTTTGAAGGGGCGAGGGGTGGGAGGTTGGGGGAACCAGGTGGTGGGTATTAGAGAGGGCCCCGATTGCATAGAGCACTGGGTTTGCTGTAAAAACAAGAAATACTGGTATGCTGAAATGAAAATTAAAAACAAAAGAGAAAAATGAAAAAAAACTTAAATAAAAACATTTAAAGAAAAACACAGGGATTTTTAAAAAGAGATCTATGAGGGCTGTGAGTTGTGTAAACCTGGTGAATCACAGACCTGTACCCCTGGAGATAAAAATATACGCTATGTTTTTTTAAAAAAATAATGGAAATAAAATAATAAATAAATAAATGGGGATGTACAAAGGGATGAAACAAAGAAAATGCAAGACAATGGGAATCATTTGAGGGGCTCAGTCCTTTCATGAAATGTCAATGGTTTCTCTACTCTAATGAAAAGGTGAACTTGGTTAGATTGCATCAATACCCACAACCACACAGAATGCTGTGCTGCTTCGAGGAGAGACAGAATCAGCTCACGAAGGCAGAAACAAAATTCGGTAGTATTGAAACCCTAAAATTGAACAAGACTTCTACCAACCTAGACGGGGACATCATAGCGAGTACAAGAAGGGGCAGGGGAAACACTGAAGGTACAACAACTGGAAAAAAAAAAACACAGAGTGAAATGTGTATAGAAAGATATTCTCAGAGAATGGACAAAGTATGAGAATCAGGAAGTAAATTCCTCCAAGTCATCAGATAGAAGTTAAAAATTCAGGAAAATTAAATGGACTCCTGGGACATACGAACAAAGCTTGAAACTCCTATTAATGAGAAGAGCAAAAGGAGGACTTCGTCTCTCCAAAGATTTTATACCGTCTCTACCCAGCAAGGCTCCAATCAGAATACCATCCAAGATGACTGAGGATGGCCCATAGGTTCATAGGTTACCTAGGTGAATAGAACACGTACAGAGATTGGATGAACGGTAGTGTACAGTTTCAATGGACCCCAACTGGATGGAGGGATTCAATTCAATCCAGTTTCTGATCTAGCAAGTGCCTGTGTCTGTGGATAAGCCAGTTCTCCTATTGCCCTGGACACGAAAAGGGCTCGTCATTCCCCGGCAAATCTGAAGAAAGAAGCGAGAGCAAGACTGAGGGAGAAAGAGAGTGAGAGGAGAATCTGATGGCATAGGATGTCTTACAAAAGGTCTCTTGAAATGACCCGAGGAAATAGACCAACACGAAAGGGCAGACTTTGACCAAGCGGTGCTAAACGACGTGAATATCCACGTGGAACAGAAGAGGTCCGAACGCTATTCCAGACTGATGGAGCCTACATACGAAAGAAGACATCAGAAGTTGTCTGGAAGATACAATAGCAAACCCTTTTGAGGATCTGGGGGAGGTGGCAGAGATGAGTGGAGCACACCACCAAAAACGGGAAGCCCAAGAAGGGTTAGGAAGTTGGACTCTACGAATCCAAGGTTCCAAACACAAAATCTTGCCCAGCAAAGGACAAGACGAAAAGTATGAAAGGTTGTATGGAGATACCACCTAAGGAACTGTATACAACTCGAGAGAGGATAACTAGGAATCAAGAAGGATAGGTAGGTACCTTCAAAACAATCAAAATCCTTGCACAGAAATATGCCAAGGAGAAAATCATCAGCCAAGAAACCCATGAAAAGATTCCTAAAATGCTCAGTGATCACAAAAGTGCCAAGGAAAACACAACCTCTGGGTTAGTGTTATCCCAGTGGAGGAGGACCTCGAAGCGTGTTGCCTAATGCAACGGACTGAATCGTGAAAAACGGATTGAATCATGGAGTGGGGCACCGGGGTGGCTGCTTTGTGCTGGGGTCCTGATGCCAGGGTCTTGGGAGCAAGCCCTGCCTGGGGCTCTCTGCTCAGCAGGAAGCCTGCTTCTCTCTCTCCCACTTGCACTTCTTGTACTCCCTCTCCAATGGGGCTCCCTCTCTCACTGTGTCTGTCTTTCTGTCAAATGCGTCTATCAAACAAGCAATTCCTTCCATTCAAGAAGTAAAAATCAAATGTTGACGCATGGGGTCCTCATGAACAACAAGAATCAGGAGGGTTGTTTGATGATTTCTTGGAAGTTTTTCTTCCTTCCTTGGACAGACAGAGAGGAGAAGGAGGGAGAGAGACAGGCCGAGAGAGAGGGCCAAACAGGCTCCCTGCTCAGGAAAGAGCCAGATGCAGGGCAGGGTCCTCAGGCTGGTGCGTCGCCAAGTGCAGCGTGAAGCCCTGCAGCAGCTCCAACAATCCCAAGGGGATCTCCCTGCAGGTCTTGCCTGCCCCTGCCCCGCTGGGGACGCCTGGGCGCCGCCCTCGCCTCCTCCCTGACGGATCTATGGCCCCGCTGCCCCAAGAAAGCGCGCTCAGAGGGCGCTGGAGGCGCTCCTGGAGGCTAGCGCCAAGGCTCCCTGGGCTCAGCTGTTCCCTGCAGCGGGGGCTGCAGCGGGGGCGGCAGGAGTTGCTGCCGCGGTGGCTGCGACGGTGTCGCGAGGCGGTGGCGGTGGCGGCTGAGAGAGCCCGGCCCTGGCAGGGCGGGCAGCATCTCGAGCACCTCCCGCTCGCCCCGGGTCAGTCGCTTCTCTCCCCACCCCTCCCCCTCTCAACCATTGTTTATTTCTGTGAAGGCTTTTCCTAGTTGGTTTCAGGGCAAGAACACTCTTCATGGGGAAGGGGGGAAGGGCAGGAGCCGAAGAGAGACCTAGTGGACTCTGCCCTGAACCCAGAGCTAGCCTCAGGGCTCAATCTCAAGAGCCTGAGATCACCCCCCTGAGCCAGAGCCCAGAGTTGGGCACTTCACTGAAGGTGCCGCCCAGGTGCTCCTCAGCTGTTGCTGACCCATTTCTGGAGACGGGCGCCTGCGTGGCTCGGTTAGTCCAGCGACTGCCTTGGGCTCAGGTCATGACCCCGGACTGGCAGGATCTCCTACCGCCTCCCGCTCCCAGCTCCTGGGGGAGTCGGCTTCTCCCACTGACCATCTCCTCTCTCATGCTCTCTCTCACTCATTGTCTCTCCGTGAAAGAAAGACAAGCTTTCCAAAAAGTGTCTGGAGCCTTGTTGGATGGGCTTGAATGTGGTGGATCTCAGTGAGTTTTCTCATCGCATGCAGACACCTTGAGGATAGCCATGTCTTTCTAAAAGGATCCCTTGTTGTTCTGCAATGGTTTCTTTCTCTGTTCACGGATCGGGTGTCTTTCCATTGTCTCTTCTCAAGACCTCGGAAAAGCAGCCTATGAGGATTCCTTTGGGTACAGTCAGGCCTTTTCATCCTTTCTCTTTCCACAAAATCTATACTAGCCACTGCATCCTCCTATGTAGAGTTTATTTTTCACTGACCTATCCAGGTCTTTTCTTTCAATAGAATTTCAGTCGTTCATTCTGAAGGTCATTGTTGAAAAGTTAAAGGTGAAGTCTACTAACTCGCTAGGCGTATTTTCTTTTTCCCGTCTATTCCTTCCTCCCTTTCTATCTATACACATAGATATATATAGGAATACATATACATACACACGTGTGTGTGTGTGTGTGTGTGTGTGTGTGTGTGTTTATGCATATGAAGTATCCCAGTCCTAACCCCCAGCACCTGGGAGCATGACCTTATTTGGAAATAGGGTCCCTGGAGATGTCACTAGCTAGGATGAGGTCATATTTGAGTAGACTGGGCCCCTAATTCAGGAGGACTTATGTGCTTCTAAGAAGGGAGAGTGCGGATACACAGATATGCACTGAGGGAGAAGGCCCGGTGAAGAAGTCCAAAGCCAGAGCAATACTTCAAGCTGGAAAAGGGGCCTGGAACAGATCCATCCACAATACCTACAAAAGGAGCATGTCCTACCAACATTGTAGCCTCTAGAAATGTGACACTGTCCACTTCTGTGGTTTCAGCCTCCAGGCTTCTGGTATCTTGTAGTAGCAACCATAGAAAACTATATATATATATATATATATATATATATATATATATATATATATATAACCATTATATAAACCATGGTTATATATATTATACATTCTTTTACCAAATAAAACATTTTTGTTCAGAATCTCAGTCTTCCTTCCTTTCAATGGAATGTGATTCTCATTCTTTTGGTGCCTCCTGTACAATTCGACCACGTCTGTCTTCCACTTCCATTTGCATGAAAGTTATTCTTACCTAAAGTCGTCTGGCATTTCTTTAAAAACAGTTGGCATCTTTTTGCAGTTTCCAGTGTTTTTGGTTTGAGTATCTGATTATAGGCAGATGAAGGTAACTTTCATCCTACTCTTTCCTTCTGAGTTTGTTTCTTTCTGGGAAAGTATATTTTCTACTCTTTAAAAAGAAGGACCTAGAAAAGCGAAATGGTTCTTCTTTGTAAGTCTACATTCCATTTCCCCATTTTCTGTGTACTTTCTGAGACCGCAGATTTGGGGGCCGACAGCATGTATCAGCCTTTAAAAAAATTATAATAAAACTTAAATGAAGTTGAATTAAATATATTTAATTCAAATGAAACTTGAAATTACAAATGAAAATTTAGAATTAAAAATATAAATTAAATACATTGGAAGGGGAGGTGAAACATGAGAGACTAAGGACTGTGAAAATCAATATGAGGGCTTTGAAGGGGCGAGGGGTGGGAGGTTGGGGGAACCAGGTGGTGGGTATTAGAGAGGGCCCCGATTGCATGGAGCACTGGGTTTGCTGTAAAAACAAGAAATACTGGTATGCTGAAATGAAAATTAAAAACAAAAGAGAAAAATGAAAAAAAACTTAAATAAAAACATTTAAAGAAAAACACAGGGATTTTTAAAAAGAGATCTATGAGGGCTGTGAGTTGTGTAAACCTGGTGAATCACAGACCTGTACCCCTGGAGATAAAAATATACTCTATGTTTTTTTAAAAAAAATAATGGAAATAAAATAATAAATAAATAAATGGGGATGTACAAAGGGATGAAACAAAGAAAATGCAAGACAATGGGAATCATTTGAGGGGCTCAGTCCTTTCATGAAATGTCAATGGTTTCTCTACTCTAATGAAAAGGTGAACTTGGTTAGATTGCATCAATACCCACAACCACACAGAATGCTGTGCTGCTTCGAGGAGAGACAGAATCAGCTCACGAAGGCAGAAACAAAATTCGGTAGTATTGAAACCCTAAAATTGAACAAGACTTCTACCAACCTAGACGGGGACATCATAGCGAGTACAAGAAGGGGCAGGGGAAACACTGAAGGTACAACAACTGGAAAAAAAAAAACACAGAGTGAAATGTGTATAGAAAGATATTCTCAGAGAATGGACAAAGTATGAGAATCAGGAAGTAAATTCCTCCAAGTCATCAGATAGAAGTTAAAAATTCAGGAAAATTAAATGGACTCCTGGGACATACGAACAAAGCTTGAAACTCCTATTAATGAGAAGAGCAAAAGGAGGACTTCGTCTCTCCAAAGATTTTATACCGTCTCTACCCAGCAAGGCTCCAATCAGAATACCATCCAAGATGACTGAGGATGGCCCATAGGTTCATAGGTTACCTAGGTGAATAGAACACGTACAGAGATTGGATGAACGGTAGTGTACAGTTTCAATGGACCCCAACTGGATGGAGGGATTCAATTCAATCCAGTTTCTGATCTAGCAAGTGCCTGTGTCTGTGGATAAGCCAGTTCTCCTATTGCCCTGGACACGAAAAGGGCTCGTCATTCCCCGGCAAATCTGAAGAAAGAAGCGAGAGCAAGACTGAGGGAGAAAGAGAGTGAGAGGAGAATCTGATGGCATAGGATGTCTTACAAAAGGTCTCTTGAAATGACCCGAGGAAATAGACCAACACGAAAGGGCAGACTTTGACCAAGCGGTGCTAAACGACGTGAATATCCACGTGGAACAGAAGAGGTCCGAACGCTATTCCAGACTGATGGAGCCTACATACGAAAGAAGACATCAGAAGTTGTCTGGAAGATACAATAGCAAACCCTTTTGAGGATCTGGGGGAGGTGGCAGAGATGAGTGGAGCACACCACCAAAAACGGGAAGCCCAAGAAGGGTTAGGAAGTTAGACTCTACGAATCCAAGGTTCCAAACACAAAATCTTGCCCAGCAAAGGACAAGACGAAAAGTATGAAAGGTTGTATGGAGATACCACCTAAGGAACTGTATACAACTCGAGAGAGGATAACTAGGAATCAAGAAGGATAGGTAGGTACCTTCAAAACAATCAAAATCCTTGCACAGAAATATGCCAAGGAGAAAATCATCAGCCAAGAAACCCATGAAAAGATTCCTAAAATGCTCAGTGATCACAAAAGTGCCAAGGAAAACACAACCTCTGGGTTAGTGTTATCCCAGTGGAGGAGGACCTCGAAGCGTGTTGCCTAATGCAACGGACTGAATCGTGAAAAACGGATTGAATCATGGAGTGGGGCACCGGGGTGGCTGCTTTGTGCTGGGGTCCTGATGCCAGGGTCTTGGGAGCAAGCCCTGCCTGGGGCTCTCTGCTCAGCAGGAAGCCTGCTTCTCTCTCTCCCACTTGCACTTCTTGTACTCCCTCTCCAATGGGGCTCCCTCTCTCACTGTGTCTGTCTTTCTGTCAAATGCGTCTATCAAACAAGCAATTCCTTCCATTCAAGAAGTAAAAATCAAATGTTGACGCATGGGGTCCTCATGAACAACAAGAATCAGGAGGGTTGTTTGATGATTTCTTGGAAGTTTTTCTTCCTTCCTTGGACAGACAGAGAGGAGAAGGAGGGAGAGAGACAGGCCGAGAGAGAGGGCCAAACAGGCTCCCTGCTCAGGAAAGAGCCAGATGCAGGGCAGGGTCCTCAGGCTGGTGCGTCGCCAAGTGCAGCGTGAAGCCCTGCAGCAGCTCCAACAATCCCAAGGGGATCTCCCTGCAGGTCTTGCCTGCCCCTGCCCCGCTGGGGACGCCTGGGCGCCGCCCTCGCCTCCTCCCTGACGGATCTATGGCCCCGCTGCCCCAAGAAAGCGCGCTCAGAGGGCGCTGGAGGCGCTCCTGGAGGCTAGCGCCAAGGCTCCCTGGGCTCAGCTGTTCCCTGCGGCGGGGGCTGCAGCGGGGGCGGCAGGAGTTGCTGCCGCGGTGGCTGCGACGGTGTCGCGAGGCGGTGGCGGTGGCGGCTGAGAGAGCCCGGCCCTGGCAGGGCGGGCAGCATCTCGAGCACCTCCCGCTCGCCCCGGGTCAGTCGCTTCTCTCCCCACCCCTCCCCCTCTCAACCATTGTTTATTTCTGTGAAGGCTTTTCCTAGTTGGTTTCAGGGCAAGAGCACTCTTCATGGGGAAGGGGGGAAGGGCAGGAGCCGAAGAGAGACCTAGTGGACTCTGCCCTGAACCCAGAGCTAGCCTCAGGGCTCAATCTCAAGAGCCTGAGATCACCCCCCTGAGCCAGAACCCAGAGTTGAGCACTTCAGTGAAGGTGCCGCCCAGGTGCTCCTCAGCTGTTGCTGACCCATTTCTGGAGACGGGCGCCTGCGTGGCTCGGTTAGTCCAGCGACTGCCTTGGGCTCAGGTCATGACCCCAGACTGGCAGGATCTCCTACCGCCTCCCGCTCCCAGCTCCTTGGGGAGTCGGCTTCTCCCACTGACCATCTCCTCTCTCATGCTCTCTCTCACTCATTGTCTCTCCATGAAAGAAAGACAAGCTTTCCAAAAAGTGTCTGGAGCCTTGTTGGATGGGCTTGAATGTGGTGAATCTCAGTGAGTTTTCTCATCGCATGCAGACACCTTGAGGATAGCCATGTCTTTCTAAAAGGATCCCTTGTTGTTCTGCAATGGTTTCTTTCTCTGTTCACGGATCGGGTGTCTTTCCATTGTCTCTTCTCAAGACCTCGGAAAAGCAGCCTTTGAGGATTCCTTTGGGTACGGTCTAGCCCTTTTCATCCTTTCTCTTTCCACAAAATATATACTAGCCACTGCATCCTCCTATGTAGAGTTTATTTTTCACTGACCTATCCAGGTCTTTTCTTTCAATAGAATTTCAGTCGTTCATTCTGAAGGTCATTGTTGAAAAGTTAAAGGTGAAGTCTACTAACTCGCTAGGCGTATTTTCTTTTTCCCGTCTATTCCTTCCTCCCTTTTTATCTATACACATAGATATATATAGGAATACATATACATACACACATGTGTTTGTGTGTACGTGTGTGTGTGTGTGTGTGTGTGTGTGTTTACGCATATGAAGTATCCCAGTCCTAAACCCCAGCACCTGGGAGCATGACCTTATTTGGAAATAGGGTCCCTGGAGATGTCACTAGCTAGGATGAGGTCATATTTGAGTAGACTGGGCCCCTAATTCAGGAGGACTTATGTGCTTCTAAGAAGGGAGAGTGCGGATACACAGATATGCACTGAGGGAGAAGGCCCGGTGAAGAAGTCCAAAGCCAGAGCAATACTTCAAGCTGGAAAAGGGGCCTGGAACAGATCCATCCACAATACCTACAAAAGGAGCATGTCCTACCAACATTGTAGCCTCTAGAAATGTGACACTGTCCACTTCTGTGGTTTCAGCCTCCAGGCTTCTGGTATCTTGAAATAGCAACCTTAGAAAACTTATATATATATGTGTACATATATATATATATATATGTACATTTATTTATTCATTCTTTTACCTAATAAAACATTTTTTCAGAATCTCAGTCTTCCTTCCTTTCAATAGAATGTTATTCACATTATTTTGGTGCCTCCTGAACAATTCGACCACATCTACCTCTTCAATTTGCATGAAAGTTATTCATACCTAACGTCGTGTGCCATTTCTTTAAATACAGTTGGCATCTTTTTGCAGTTTCCAGTGTTTTTGGTTTGAGTATCTGTTTATAGGCTGATAAAGGTAACTTTCATCCTTCTCTTTCCTTCTGTGTTTATTTCTTTCTAGGAAAGTATATTTTCTACTCTTTAAAAAGAAGGATCTAGAAAAGCAAAATGGTTCTTCTTTTTATGTCTACATTCCCTTTCCCCATTTTTTGTTACCTCTCTTTAATGTCTCCCCCTGCTCTGAGGCACTGCATGTTCTAAGCAGCCTCAGGCAGGCATATCTCTTTCTGAACGTCAGACTGACTCTGAGTACACATACGGAATAAGGCATATTTTGAGTCTTTGTATAGAATTGTTACTCTATTGCTTTGCAATGAATTACCCCCAAACTTAGCAGCCCAAACTATATATTTAAGTACTTATGATCTCACACCGTTTCTGAAGGTCAGGCACCTGGAAGCTGTCGAGCTATGTGTTTCTGCCTTGAGGTATCTCATGAGATTGCCATCAAATAGCCGGCTGCAGCTGTTTGAAGGACATGTGATGATGGACAGACATCAATTCTGTGCAGGTGGCAGGTGTGGAGGGCTTCAGTTCCTTGCCACCCGGGTATCTACAGGGATACCTGCGTTTCCACAAGAGCTAATGATAAATGAGAAAGAGAGAGAAAGGGAGGGAGTGAGAGGGAAGGAGAGCGGGAATAGAAGAAGAAAGGAGAGAGAGAGAGAGAAAAGAAAGAGAAGAAAACAGAGAGAGAACAAAACAGAAGCCTCAGTGTCTTTCATATCCTAATTCTGTAACTGATTTACCCCCAATTCTGCTATATCCTGTTAGTCACACCAGATGTGGGAGGGTACAACACACATGCAGATACTGGGATGTGGAAATCTTCGTGGTCCTCCCCGAGGCTGGCTAGCTCACTGACTTGTGCTTTTCCCCCCACACAATCTAACATCTTTGAAATTGGGATACATCTTACAATCAAAGGTATAGCATGGTTTAAAAGGCAAAATTCCCATTTAACAGCATTTAAATCGTCATAAGCCTTATCATCATGATTTGAGAATATGCTATCCTGGGATAGTCGGGCTTTCAGGAGGCTTCCTGGCTCCTGGCAGCTTGCCTTGACCCCAGTCTCTCACGGCCCCACCTTGACAGTCCACTTGCCACCTGCCAGATGTGCTCGGCTCCTGTCCTGTGCCCTTGCTCACCACACCACCCCTTCCGATGTGCCCTTTTCACGACTAAATGATCACACCAGGTACTGAAGCCTCCAGAAGATTTCCTGGACCATCCGGAAGCATCACAGTCTTGTCTTGCTATAGGATTGTCTACAGTCCTAGCTACTGCTTCCATCCATTCATCAGTACTTATGCTTCTGGTCTTGTAGACTTGCTGCACTTTCTGTGTAATAAATGTTGCTGTATGCATTTAGCCTTAAAAGCAGAATTTCTGGACTCTTCATAAAACATAAAGTCTTCCTTCCTCAGGTGAAACTGTAAAACTAATCCGGCACACATCAGTAATGGACAGCTATCCAAGAATGCACAAGCTCACTGTTATAAACTGAAGCTGCAAAGATCACTGTTTCCAACGTTTATCAAACTGATGAACATTCTGTTCCCTACAACTTCTACATTCTAAGATTTGCTTAGACAAGGCTTTGAAGTGCACCATCGCATAGGATGGGAAAGGGGTGCCTGCTCTTTTTTACTCGCAAAAATAGGGGTTCTGTCCAGTCACTGTGTTAAGAATAGAAGGTCAGTACTTCGTGACACTCTTGTAAGTGGCTTAATTTGTTGCCCTTTTTTTCCAGGTTTAATTCCAACAGGTGAATTGATGTTCTCTATAGAAAGCAGGTTGAAAAGGGGGAGTGGATAAAATGCATGAACTTCCATTGAAACCCAGTAGACAAGATTGTTAAATTTGAGGATTTTCTTTCAGTTATTTGACTGCTCTGAAGGAAAGCTGTGCTGGACCATTGCCAGGAAACAGTGGGAAAGACCCAGGCCCATTCTTCTTGGCGGCAGGCTGGAAAGCATTTCTATCATTGCATGTATGTATGGGAAAACAAATCATCACTCTTGCCTCACACTATATCCAAAAATTAACTGGAAATAGATTGTAGACTTAAATGTAAAGGCTAAAACCATAAAACTTTCAAAAGAAAATGCAGGGGGAAATCTTCATATTCTTGGGGTAAGCATGGCTGGATCGGGCCAGGTACACTATTCCCTGGGCACCATTTTTCAATTCAGGGCACAGGAAGATTCAAGACTATTTTGGTCTTGAATCTAAGCCATGCTGACTCATCTAGCCCTCAATACCTATCACATTTGATTGAACTCGGTTCTTATCTGTTGTCAGTCTAGGTTAGAACCCAGAAGGATGATTCATTGACACCTTCCCTGATCTCTAAGAGCACAGAGTCTAATATTCTTCAGTTTTCCCAGACTTGGGAATAAGTGCCTTGCGGGGACATTGCAAAAAGGTGGATGAGAGGTTGTCTACAAAACACCCAGGTCTCTAGGAGGAAGACACCTCAGATTCACAAGGGTCCACTAGCATAACTCTTTTTCCCAAGAATATGTTCTGACCTGTTGCCAAGAACCTGTCTTTGATCTGTCTCAGGATGTCTGTGTTTAAACACCCAGAGTTAATGATTGGGTTGGTGGTTGACATGAGGGGATGGTCACTGAACAAAGGCACCCCACCTATCCTCTGCTCTCTGACTTCCTCCCTCTTCTCCAGGTCCCCTATAGCATGTGACAAGCAGAATTAGCTCACATAAAGCTATCAAAGAACTCTCTCATTAACTTAGCCCCCAGGTGTCAAAAGAAACAGCTTAAGTCCCTGAAACATGAAATGAAGATGTTTCCCCACCTTAACGATGTAACACCCCTTCCCTCACATGCTGCACACCGTGGGAAGCTCTAATCACATCCATTAGGGACCAAGTTGCTGAGCATATATCAAAGGAATAGGACAGAAGTGAGGAAAGATAATTACGTTTAACAAATGAATTAAAACAATTATACAACCACCCACTGAGTACAGAGCTTTGAGCTCTGCTTCAAATAGGATATGAAAAGAATCGGCTGAGAAATCGTATTGCAATCAAAACTGGTCAGCACTTTCAGAGAACTTTTTTCTGCAGGATCAGAATGCAGATATTATTGGTTAGAGAAATCTAAAAGGTGCTCTCTTATCAGATATCTTGTGAACCTACAGTAAATGATTCCCAGTAACATTAAAACCCAATAATAACTGTTTCAAGACATTAAAACCCCACTTCTGATGGTCAGTGGTATTGTTTGTCATGTTTGTTGTAATTTGAAACAGCCAGCATCCTTTGGACACTCTTCCTACCTCTGAGGAATTTTCCCATGTTGACTTTCTACCCTAAGAGAAGCCAGAAATTACTTTGCAAATGATACAAGGTCTGCCCATCAGATGCACCCACATGAGGCTCTGATGGGAGAATAAGAAGCAAGCACCAAGTAGGTAGGATCTGTTTCTAAGGATGGATGCAAAAGACTGGAGTTCTCTGAGCAGCCATGCCCACGGTTCCATCCAGGGTCAACTGTTTGGGTATCACTGCACTATCTCCCCTGGGAAGTCCTGCGGTGGTACAACCCCAGAACCTGGCATTGGCCCTCCGGGCATTCTTCAAGACCCTTGATAATGTTCAATAAAGTTCTTTTCTGTTCAAACTACTTACATCATTGGCTGATACACATTTTGCTTTTCAGAAGTAAAGAATAGGGGAAGAACTCATAAGTGCTTTGAAAACTGTAAAAGACTGTACCGATCTACGGGAGCAACTACAGTGCTTGGCTTTTAAAGGCAAGAAGCAGCAACCTAAGCTTGCAAATAAGTAGACCACTCACAAGCTTGTTGAATGTTTGGAATTCTACAAAGTAAAACATGGGTCATGGGATTAATGTTGTAGACGTCCCTTCATAGCTACTCTTAGTGTAGGAACAAACTGAGGCTATTTCTGTCCCCATGCTCTGACACTGGACACTTGTCCTTTGGGGGGCAGATAGCAGGAAACCCCAAGTTGGTGGGACGATGCAGGTTTTCAGTCCGGGCCTGGCTTAGGTCCCAGCCAAGAGCCAGCATGGCCCACCAGGGACATCACCCACACTCCTTCCTTTGTTAAGCTGAATAATCTTCCATTGTAATTTATTTATTTATTGCATTGCAATTTTATTTATTTATTTATTTATTTATTGCATTTCATTTATTGATATAATAATATAGCATTATAATAATATTTCATATATTATATGTAATATATCATATCATTGGCTCTCTCCCGTCTCTTCCCATAAGGGCACTAATCCCATTGTTAGGGCCCCACCACCATGACCTAATAATCTCTTAAAGGCCTTATCTGTAAATGTCATTACACTTGGATTAGGGTTCCAACATATGACTTTTTTTTTTAAAGATTTTATTTATTTATTTGACAGATAGAGATCACAAGTAGGGAGAGAGGCAGGCAGAGAGAGGGAGGGAAGCGGGCTCCCTGCTGAGCAAAAAGCCCGATGCAGGGCTCGATCATGACCTGAGACAAAGGCAGAGGCTTAGCCCACTGAGCCACCCAGGCGTCCCTCCAACATATGACTTTTGAGAGGGGACACAAACATTCGGACTACAGAAGAGCTATATTTTTTTAAATTATTTTTTAAGAAACAGGAATAATTAACCAAAAACCATTAATGTAAAAAAAATGATAAAAGTACATTGTATTACTGTAGACTTATTTTGTAACTGCTAATATTCACTTAATATAATCAATCACCTGGGATGATTAAAAAATGTGGACTCAACAGCCCTGGCTGACAATTTGAGTCGGCATCTAAACTGTATCTGTGTTTTATTTTGTGTGTATGTGTATTTTGTGTCTTGAGAAAAATCTGATTACAGAGATAAGTAACTGTAGATAAAGGCTGACTCGTGACAATTTGCCTTAAAATCTCAGAGCACCCCTTTATTTAACCCAAAGTCTTGAAGAAAAGATGAAAAAAGTCTTTGCTTCAAAGTTGAATCACTAAGAAGGTCAAATACGTGTTCAGATTCCTAAACAGAAACATGCACATTTTATTATGGCAGCAGAAATTTACACAGTGATGGGTTAGTCCCTCACTTGCTATTGTATAACACTATCAGGTCCCAGAGGAAATCCCAGGGAGGAACATGAATCAAGCTACACCCATTGGGGCAAAACAGTGCACATTCAGCATCTTCGTCTGATGTTTTAAGGGTTACCAGAAGGAGACACTTTGGGCTAAAAACCAACCTGTGCTTTGCTCCCCAAGCAGTCTCCACATCACACAGCTGCAACCATGCAAAGGATGGTGCTTCTTTTCCTAATCCACACCCAGGCACCATACAAAGATAATAAGGCACCATACATTCATCAGTGGGAGGGGTCCTTGTGTAATCAGGCATATTGTTTTGATTTTCTATGCACGGATATTTACAAGCCTCAATTTCTTAAAAGAGCAGTCAGAGTTTAAATTTTCCTGGTTAATTGTGTATTTGGAAGGTCGAAGAAAGGCACAATAATGCAGAGAAAAAAACGTATTCAATAATCAGTATGAAGACGAATGAACAATGGCTCTATAAGTGAATGTGATGGTGGAAATTCAGGATATATAGCACACCTCGAGTTTTGTTGTCATCATTTTAATAAAAAAATGAATAAAAATATTTTTAAGACACTGAGTAAAGACTAGAAGTGCAGTCTTACAGGCTACCCACATCAAATGAGGTCACACATCCATTACATCGAAATTAAAATGGCTTCAAGTTCTCACCCTCTTCCCTCAAAGGAATCTGAAGGTTGAACATTGCTATGCTGTCACTTGGGATGCCATTGTTGGTGCTGTCACCTTGCAAGGTCAGAAATATGCACTGGTTATTATGGGATCAGAAGGAAGAGTCACAGAAACCTGATTTAGGGGAAGAGGGTGAAAAAAATATCAGGGAAGAATAATTGAACTCTGCATTAGAAACTATTGATACACTTTATGTTAACTAATTGAATTTAAATAAAATAAGTTTTAAAAGAAAAAAAATCAGGGAAGATGAGTAACCGTCCTTTATTTTCCATATTTTGATACTTTGACCATCATGAGTGCTTGCTGAAGCTGGAAGGACTGCCCCTCCAGGTTTGGTCAGCTCCTAGAGAGAGTTACCCCTCAGCTGGGAGTGAGGTTTTTAAATGCAAAGCAATGAATCTAGAGTCTGAATTCCTGACCACCTTCTCTGTGGAACTGTTACTCAGGGTCCAAATCACCCCAGGGCCAAGTACCAGACAACCAGGTACAGCCGTTATACCCCAGCTCCTGCTGAAAGTGTCCAAATCAGCCAGTCACAACCTACCATCCCTACTTCCCCCATTCCTTCCTACAGAAACCACAATAAAGGCTCTTATCCTCAGTCCCATCCTGACGGAACCCCGTGCTCCCCTTTGTCCTCCCCCACCCCTCCCTGGTGGCTGCGCCAGCCCCCTCCTTCTGGGATCTGTGAGTAACCAATTGTCTTTTCAACGGCAGTGATCTCCTGGTCAGTTGGCCTTACTATCCCCAAATGACAATATAACCCCTAAGTCCAAACAAAGACTTCCTGGAGGAGGTGATGTATGAGGTGTACGATGTGTGAAGAATATCTGGAAGTATTATCTTTGTATAACAAGCCAGAAAATAGGGTTTTAGGCACAGAGAGCAGCAGGTGTGGCCAGATGCAGGTAAAAGAAAGCCAAAGCCATCCACGAATTCACAGGGGTTCACGGTGGTTCAAGCACAGAACCTGCGGAAGGAGCAGGGAAAAGTAGAATCGAAGAGATCATGTAAATGGTGGAAACTGTGGGCTATGTGTTGTGCCTGACCGCTGTACTTCCTCATCTTCCTTTTTCTGGGTACACAACGCCGTTTACTCTGGATAATTTCCGCTGTGCTTCACAGTATGAAGGTTCCTCAAAGAGGAAAATAGAGTTACCCTAGGACCAAGCAATCCCACTACTGGGTATTTACCTAAAGATACAAATGTAGTGATCCAAAGGGGCCTGTGAACCTGAATGTTTACAGCAGCAATGTCCACAATAGCCAAACTATGGAAAGAACCTAGATGTTCATCAACAGAGGAATGGATAAAGAAGATGTAATAAACACACACACACACACACACACACACACACACACACACACACAGAGGAATACTATGCAGCCATCAAAAATGAAATCTTGCCATTTGAAATGACTTGGATGGAACTAGAGGGTATTATGCTAAGTGAAGTAAGTCAATCAGAGAAAGGCAATTATCATACGATCTCTCTGATATGAGGAATTTGAAAGGCAGGGTAGGGGGTCATGGGAGGTAGGGAGGGATAAAATGAAACAAGATGGGATGGGGAGAGAAACAAACCATAACAGACTTAATTCCACAAAACAAACTGAGGTTTGCGGGGATGGAGGGGGTATGGAGAGGGTGGCTGGGTTATGAACATTGGGGAGGGTATGTGATATGGTGAGTTCTGTGAAATGTTTAACACAGATGAATCACAGACCTGCACCCTTGGGGCAAATAATACATTATATGTTAATTTGAAAAACGTTTCACCTGTGCTTTATGCAGTCTGGGGGAGGATGGGCACACATATAAATCCGTATAGTGATTGGTCCACCTGACACCAATAGGACCAATCAGAGTCTCCCTGGGATTGATATGTAAATGACAGGAAGACAAGGTTCTCTCTTTAGGCGAGTGACTGGCCTTGCTGGATGGGATTCAGGAGCTGGCAATGGCCATCTTCCTGGACACTTGAAGAGTCTGACCAGAGAAGAAAGCAGCCATATGGAGACAAGTAAACATGAGACATGGACAAAGTGAAAAGTGTTTTGCCGGTTTCCAGTCCCTAGTTTTTGATTCTGAAATTTTAGTTCTGCAGCTCTTTTTTTGATTTTTTAAAAAGATTTTTTCTTTATTTATCTGACAGAGATCACAAGTAGGCAGAGAGGCAGGCAGAGAGAGAGGAGGAAGCAGGCTACCTGCAGAGCAGAAAGCCCGATGTGGGACTCGATCCCAGGACCCTGGGATCATGACCTGAGCCAAAGGCAGAGGCTTAACCCATTGAGCCACCCAGGTGCCCCATCTTCTTTTGGATTTTTATGAACTTCTGTGGTATCCACCCCTACAGGAACCTGGACATTCCTTTGTTTTTTGTTTGTTTGCTTGCTTTTCCCTTTTGGTTCCTCCAGTTTTCTTTGGATTGCTGCCACTTGCAAGCAAAGGGTCCTGTAAAAATACCACACCAAGGAAATTCACACGTCCTTAGGAGCTATTGAGTAAGTTCCTGTAGGGGAAGGACACAATGAGATGCACATTAGAGTGATCATCTTAGAATAAGTTTAGAGGATGAATTGGTGTGAGGAGGGGAGGGAAAGGGGCATATTCCTGAAGATGAGATGACAGGTTTGAAGGCCATTATGGTCATTCTGGCAAAGTATGGTGAGTGCCTGAAACAGAAGAGAAAAGGGGGCTGAGGAAAGATTAAACTTACACAAGGTGAGAAGACTAATGAGACTTTATGAAATCTGAGTTTGTGAAATCGGATATTGCTAGGCTTTTAGCACACTTACTTTGGGATCTAATCTTCAAAAATATTTAAATATCTCTGGTGGTGACAACACCATCGTCTTTCCAGTGATTAAGAACTCTGAAAACTTTTTTTTTTTTTTTTTTAAGAACTCTGAAATCTTAATCTGGCCTGGGCTGTAGAATGTCAGCTGCGGCTTGAGCACTACGAAAAGCTGTTGAAGGGTTTTACACTGGTGGGTGGAGCGTGGTCTTGGGATTCCTTTTGCATTTTTAAAATGCCATTTTTGGCTGCTGTGTAAAGAATGGATAGAGAAAAGGCAAAAATAGAAACAAATCATTCTCCAATATTTACGGAACATCTACTATGTGTCAGGTACTGTTCTAAACCCTAAAGACAGAATAGTTAACAAGAAACAAAATGAATTTGATGTCCTCTTGGAGTTTTCATTTTAGTTGTTGAGTGAGAAATGAAGCAAATAAATATACATACATATCAGGGGTTGATGTGGGGTAGGAAGGAAACTAAGCTGAGTGAGTGGACATGGGGTGTGAGGGTTTAGGGGAGCAGGTTGGTATTTTCTATGGGACTGTGTCAGGGAAGTCTCCCTCATTTGAGGAAAGACCTGGAGGAAATTAAGGAACGAGCAGTTGTGCTGTTTGAAGAAGAGCATCCCACACAGAGCAAACAGTAAGCCCAAGGTGGGAGCACATCTGGTGTGTTTAAAGAATGACACGGCGACCAATAATGCTGGGCAAAAAATGAGCAAGACGGCAAGTGGTAGGAGGTAGGTAAGGAAGGTAGTGGGGTCAGATCACATAAAGTCTTGAAGGCCATTGTAAAGATTTTCCTTTAACTTTGTGCCAGATGAGAAGAGCTTAGATGGTTTTGAAGAGGCTTGACTTGATTTAGATTAGAAAAGGATCGGGGCACCTGGGTGGCTCAGTGGGTTAAGCCTCTGCCATCAGCTCAGGTCATGGTCTCGGGGTCCCAGCATCGAGCCCCGCATTGGGCTCTCTGCTCATCAGGGAGCCTGATTCTCCCTTTCCCACTGCCTGCCTCTCTGCCTACATGGATCTCTCTCTCGATTTGTCAAATAAATAACTAAAATCATAAAGAGAAAAGAAAAGAATCACTCAGGCTGCTGTGTGCAGAACAGACTTGTGGGGTTGTGGGGTGGGGATGCTACTTGCATTAATGTAGACTGAGATTTCTATACAGCTGGCATTTGGGGCCACATTAATTTTTGCTATGGGGAGCTGTCCTGTGCACTGACCACTAGATCGCAGGAGCGCCCTTTCCCAATCCCAAGTTGTGACAACGAAAAGTGTGTCCAGACCCTGTCAAAATCCCCTGGGGGAGAGCAGGTGCACAAAACTCTCCTGATTGAGGACCACTGATCTAGGTGAGAGGGGGTATTGGCCCAGACCAGAGCAGTAGATGCAGGGGTGGGGAGAGGGGGGAGATTCTGGGTGTATATTGAAGACAAAACACGCAGGATTTGTAAATATATTAAGTGTGGAGTGTGCGGAAAAGACAAGAGTTGGGATGATTTTTCAATTTTGGGGGCCCGAGGCCCTGGAACAGTGATGTTACCACTTGCTAAGATGGGAAAGACGACGGGAGAAGCAAGTTTGATGGGCAACAGGTGTTTGTTTCTGGAGATGGTGGCTGAATCCACATGGGGATGCCCAACCAGCAGCTGAACACACGAGTCTGGCATTCATGGGTGAGGTCCAGGCTGGAGGCACAAATATGAGCACCGTTAGGACATAGGGTTCAAGCTCTGAGAAGAAGTGGGCTTACCTACGCAGTGAGTATGGACAGAGGTGTGTTTGGCAACATGATAAGGCAGCTTCATGATATCTGTCCCCCAGTATTTGCCCTGTGAGTATGGATGGGAGTGTATGGGACTTAGGACTTGCTTTTAACCAGTAGAATTTGGCAAGGTAAGAAGATGTCACTATTATGATCTCATTATATTAAATCAGACTGTTTTACGGATTGGAGTGAGAGGCTATCCTGGACTTGAAGAAGCAAAGAGCCAAGTTTGGAATCACCTGTGGAGAGAGTTATATGGCAGAAAACCGCAAGCAGCCTCTGGGGGCTGAGGATGGCTTCCAGTTAACAGCCTGGAGAATCTCCCTGGCCCGCCCCAGCATGGGCTGCCCCCCAAATCACACAGCTACAAGGAAATGAGTTCTGCCAACACCCGAGTGAGTTTGGAAGCAGAGCCTTCCCTAGTGGAACATTCAGGTGAGAACACAGCTTGGTGGGCGCCTTCTCTCCTCCTTTGAGTGAGACCCATAGCCGAGGACCCTGGTTAAGCTGTGTCTGGCCTCCTGACAGCTAGAGATAGTAGGATAGTAAACTGAGCTGTTTAAAGTTACTAAACTTGTTATTATTTGTTATGAAGTAACTATTAAAAACAAAACAAGAGGCCCAAAATGGAGTTGCTTATGCTAAGCCCCATGTCCCCCAAACCAGACTTAATTATGATTTCAGCTGTCCCAGAAATGGAATCTGAGCCCAGGCAAGCAGACACCACCTGATCCCCACTCCCTCAGACCCCTGCCATCCCCAGAAGCCAAGTCACCTGGCCATAACCAACCTGCTTTGTTTGCCTGACGTGACTTCCTTGCTCCTCCTCTCTTCTGCCTATAAAAGTCTTTGATTTTGTACTGCTCCTCCGAGCTCCTTTCAGTCTGCAAGCAGGATGCTGCCCATTTCGTGAATCATTGAATAAAGCCAATAGGTTCTTTAAAATGTACTCAGCTGAATTTTTTTTTAACACAACAGAAAACTCAAACAGAAGGTCCGAGTCCCAGAGCACAGGACTGATGTCTAAAGGTCAGGAAGCTCAAAAAAACCCAGCCAGGAAAGGAGCCATCATCACTCACCAGTGTGGAAGAGGAAGGGAGAGCCAACATCACGATGAAAAAGATAGAATATTTCCAGAGAAGTGGAGGGACTTCTATGTCTATAGCACTGACAGGTTGAGTCATTTGGATCTGAGGGTTAATCATTGGATTTGGCAACTTGGCGGTGATTAGCGATCTTGTAAAATATCTGTGTAGGTGTAGTCATGGGATCAATGACTGTTAACAGTGTCTGAAGTGCAAAAAAAATTTCAGGGTTTGGATTCAAATGGGAGCAGTTGATATAAAGAGCAGTGAGCAAGTCTGACTTCTGTTTTGGAGATCAAATCAGTTGGTTTTGCTGATGGATTAGATACGAGAAAATGGAAAGGGGGGATTTATCCCAGGGGCTTAGGCTTTAGCCAGTAGGAGGTGGGGATGCTGTTTACTAAGATGGGGAGACTGGGACAGGAGAATGTTGAGGAGGGAGCAGGATAGAAATCATGGTGAAAATAAGACTCCTGTTACATATTCATGGAGAAATATGCTCCAGGCAGCTGGCCATGTAATTCTCAGCTCCAAGGGTGGGTTAGGATTAAAGACGTTAACTTCAGAGCCTTCAGCTTCTACAAAGAACTTAAATCAATGATGCTGAATGGAATCGGCTAAAGCAGTGGTTTTTAAACTGGGGCTGTGAGGCAAGGAGTTTTGCTCCCAGGGTCGATTGAACAATATCTGGCAACATTTTTGGTGGTCACCACTTGGGGGGGTTGCTGCTGGCATCTAGTGGCTAGAGACCAGAGATGCTGCTAACTGTCCTGCAGGGCACAGGACAGCCCCACAGCAGAGAATCAACCACCAGGTATCAATAGTGCTAGGTTGCAAAAGCCTGATCGAGGGAGAGAGAGAGAGAGAGAGAGAGAGAGAGCGAACGCATAGCTACAGAAGACCCAGAATCAAGCTCTTCAAAGGGGCGGAGATGAAATAGAGAAGCAAATTGAGAATACAGGTCCAGGAAGAGAAACCAAGTGATTAAGAGGGCACTAAGGAAGCAGGAACCTAGAGACACCGAGTACATCCACGTTTGCTAGTGATAGGCGTGTATGGTGCATGGACCACCTATGAGAATTCACACACCTTGCACATTTTTAAGTGGGAATCTGAAACTTTTTAATCATAAACTTTTCATCACAATATATGTATATTTTATTAACTAGGTGTTGAAAATATTAAACATTTAAAAAATGAGATAGAGGGCACCTGGGTGGCTCAATCACTAAGCAGCTGCCTTTGGCTCAGGTCATGATCCCAGGGGCCTGGGATGAAGGCCCACATTCCTGATCAGCAGGAAGCCTGCTTCTCCCTCCCGGGCTCTCCCTACCTGTGTTCTGTGTGTGTGTGTGTGTGTGTGTGTGTGTGTCTCTCTCTCTCTCTACCAAATAAATAAATAAATCTTTAAAAAGAAAATGAGATAGGAAAGGATCGACTTCATTGGAATAACATTTGCTTGCTACAAGTTGATTTTTTTTTTAAAGCAGAACAGTCTCATTTTTTTGTTATTTTATTTCCCAAACCACACTGGAATGGAATGAAACCATTGAAATCCTTACTTGTGCCTTTCCCTATTATGTCCCTAAAAATATGTAGTTTAATTTAAATATAAAGGAATGAGTGTCACTAACCAAAACTGATTGTTATTCTGATGTCAGAGCACTTCCAACATCTGCCCTAATCCCCTTTCCGATGTTAACCTTTACCCTTAATAAGGAGAGGAAGCTCTAAAGGTGGAGCCCCAGGACTGCCCACAGAAGGGCATTATTTGAAACAAAACTGGTATTTCAACTTTGGTATCAGCCCAAGTCCTACACTCTAATAAGATCTGAGAGGAGTGTCTTGATCTTCCAGGAAGGAGAGGAGTATCCTGATATCAGACCCAAGAATGGGCTTATCATCGATCCTACAGAGCACACATGGAGTTTGGATCTGGAAATGGACTCCCTTAAAATGATCTGCACATAAGGATTCTTTATAGAGATTTTTCAACTACCCTTGGGGACATGGAACCCTACACCCTCAGGTGTAGACAAATATTTTACAAGCTATGCTGGGAATGAGGTGCGGAGAGAAATATGGAGGTTGTTATAGGAAGATAGAAGGTTAAAGGAAGTCTTTGTTTTGGTTTTTTTCCTTTTGTTTTTAAGAAAAAGGTCATTTGTCTTCTGACTGGAAGGATCCATTGGAACGAGAACTTGATATTGACCCTGGGAGTGGAGTCCTGGAGAGGGCTGGAGGGAACAAATCCCAGACACAAGGAAGAACAAACCCCAGCTGGGGATGTCTGCTCTTCTCAATAAACCTGCTCTGTCTTCAACTCTTTCTGTGTTTCCTGTACATTTCTCCAATTACCATGTAAATTCCATGATGCCAGGGACTTTTCTGTGTTGTTCACCACAGATTTACAAACACTCAGGGCAGTGTGTAGCACTGACTAAATATTTGTTGAGTAAATGTCTAAAAACAAATTAAAAATGGATAGAAATGTAGGTATAGATTTGATTGGGTGGTGGTAAGATAAGGGAATTCCTACACAAAGGGCTTTTATTTTCTTGAAGTGTGACACTAGTGATGAAGTTTTGGAACACAGGTGAGGTTTGGTGGGGTGAGGTCCAGAGCCAATGACCAAGAAAGGATTCTTGAGACGTCTTAGGTGCAAATGGTGGTTTTATTAAAACACAGGGACAGGACCCAGGGGCAGAAAGAGCTGCTCAGACAGAGGCATGGTTGACTGGGAGCTGAGGAAGGTGAGGACAAAGGGGGTGTCCAGAAGGACTGTCATATGCTAAAGAAGAATTTCAGGATAAGGGAGACCTGGTTATTGTCAAGTCAAGGCTGTTTTTGCCTCTCATGGGGGAAAGCATGAAGACAGTCGGGAGTTTCCTGGAGATATGTTACATTCCTCCTATCACACATCCTTGTCAGTGGGCTTTGGGCTTAGAAGAAATTTAGTTTTATTACACTTCCCTCCCCCTTAGCCTCCCACAATTTTATGGAGGGGAGGGTGATGTTAGGGCTTCTGGAAACTGAGGTATGGGTCTCTGGAAGTCAGGCTATTGATGAGAAAGCTTCTTCCTTCCTTGTAAGTCGCTAGGACATTTGTAGATGGAGGTAGACTCCTGTCCTGCAGGACTGGGATCTCTATCAGTTAAGCATCGTTTTTCCTTTAGGGCAGCCAGGAGTGCATGAGGAATGTTACACATATGGCATGGGGAGAGGGTGTAGGGTGCCAGTTTCTGCTTTGTCCTAAGCTTGCCTTCTGCTCCCTCATCCCTGGGACAGGAGCTGGGAGTGAGGTGACATAGTTCAGAAGAGGTGGGGGTAGGGATTGTTGAGGCAAGTCTTAAAGGTGTGAAACGGTCATCCATTAGAGGGAAAGCAAACTCACCGGAGAGACAAGGGAGTTTGAAGCCAGGGTTGACTATCCACTGGAGAATTGTGGTCAAGTGTTTTAAAGTACAGCAGGTTGGCTCAGCTGTATGATTCCTTCCTGGTTTCTGGTGCATGCCGCTGGCATTGGTAGAATCATTTGTAAAGAAACAAAGCAAAAGAGGATAAGCCATTCTTTCAGAAACGATGATGAATCAAGTTTTGAACATGCTGGGTTTTGAGGCACAGGTGGGACATCAGTGAAATAGCATGAGTAGGTAGTCAGTTACATGGGCCTGGTGGGTAGGAAAGAAACAGATGGTCGTGTATCAGTGGGAGAGATGTTGGCTAGGGAATGGGAGCTGAAACCAAGGGCACAGTTGATATCACCACAAGAGAGGGTAGCTTGGAAGAGAAAGGTTAACTGAACCCCCAGGGAAACCCTGATGGGAATGTCACATGCATTTCTCAGGCATGCCAATGTTGACACAGATTACTGTAACTCCTGGGGGCCAGAAGCCATGTCTTTGAGATTCATTCATTCTCTGCCTCTGGCATAGCGTGGGCCACATTGAAGGTAATTCTAAAATTCATTCCGATTTGATTTCATTGTACTTTTCATTTACCAGAATCTTGTCATGGTTTGCTAGTGTATCATTTTCTCAAAAAGATTAAATAAGGACCATTTTACAAATATGAGATGAATGCCTGAAGGGATTTTGTTTAATTCATTCATTAGCTCGGGAACCACTAAGATGTTACCACCACTTCAAGCAAGAATCTCAAGGCAGACACATATACAATCAGTAATACTTAAACGAATTTGCTTTGATAGATGCAAATAGATATGCAAATAGAATGCAAATGGATGCAAAACTGCCTTCTACCAAAGGAAAGGGGGTCAACTGTACTTCCAGTGGACAAAATACATTTACATATAGCTAGACAAGATCATCTGCATCCACATCAATTATGTACAATCTATAGAGTTGCAAAATAGCTCAAAGACAAGAAAGGCACAGAATATCCCATAGAATTGGTCAGCCCAGAAGGGTACATGAGACAACACCTGTTTTCCCTTGGAAGACACTATAATCTTTTAGGTTGATTTCAATGTCTTTCGTGATTTTGCCTATGCTTTAAAAGAAAAAAAAGTTACCCTTATCATTCTTATTAGTTTGAAAAAAAAACTAATAAAATACTAGTCTGTTATAAAATACACATGGAAGAATGTTCTGGCACTATCATACCCAATTTGGGGTACTAACTGATTAGGAAGATGAGGCAGAATTTGGGTGCCCGTAAAATGAGTCTGTTTCCGGTTGGAATGGGAAACATTTAAGAATCAAACTAAATGATCTCAAATCCACTCTGGAATGAAACAGGTTATAAGGAAAACACAGAAGATGTTGAAATGGACCTGTTGGCTCATTTTGAGCTTTCCTGGTCGAATGGAGACCTCTACCATGATGCTTGTCCTCCATGTCCCACCCGTCCCATACCTGCTATCCTGGCACCAAAGGGCCACCAGACTTTAGGCTCAGTCTGCAGTTCCAAATGGAAACCCTCTGTTCCCACAGTAGTGGACAGAATGACTCTGGTTGCTGGTGGAAGCGTCAGCTGCTTTAGTCCAACAGTTCAAGAGAGGATCAAAAGAGCATGAGGACGGTATTGGAAAAAAATGCTCGGACAAATTTCCAGAACACAATATTTCTCTTTGCAATTTTTGAGTGTTCTGTAGCCAACCTGCCAAAAAAAAAAAAAATGTGAAAACTATAAATAGAGAGGAGTGGGAAGAAGAAATGAGGACCTGTCACAGTGCCAGGAAAAATAGGAAACTGAGAATTTTCCAGAGATTCAGAGTCAAAGGGGGTTAATATTTACTTAGAAAAGAAGTCGTGGGCACAAGCTCTAGGATGAAATGAAGGCAAGAGAGGCAAGTTAGGGAATCGAGAGAGAGAGAGAGACTTGAAGGTAAAAAAAAGTCAACTTAAAGTCTCATTCCTCATTAAGGAAAGTACAGATCAGAGAAGAGGGGAGAGACTGGGATATAGTTGATCGCCGGTTGTGTCTGGCTCTGATTAGAAGCTTTGTATCCACTTTTTAATTTCATCTTCCAGCCTGTTTCCTGGATTCCAGCTTCTATTTCCTATGAAATAGGTACCATCACCAAAGACGAGAGTCAAACATGTAACAGTAGTCAAATCTTTAACAGCGCGGACAACTAACTAACCAAAAGCTGGCCCGGGGACCCCTGCAGAGTCAAGTGTTACATGCCCAGTGCCTGGATCGCAAGGCCATGGTAGGGATCTTGGGAAGGGTTCAGGGTAGGGAGACACACAGCAGGTTCTGGCCAGAGGCCAGTCACTAAACTTTGTGTGGCTGAAGGGGTGTGTACCAGCTGAATGTCAGCTCCCAGATGAAACTGAGGGAAATGTCCTTTGGGAAGGTGTCCGCTGACTCTCTGCCTTTCCTTCATCCTCCCCAGGGTGTTCCATTAGCATTTGGGGTCTGGGGTCTTGCCTGTTGCTCCTGGCTTTGGTGGGCCACGCCACTGCCACAGCCAGGGCTCCAAGTGGCAGTGCACTGTATGGGGTCTTGACTGTTCCCTCCTGACTCTCGGAAGGAGAACAGGCAGCAGGGATTTTCATTCTTTGTTGGCACCTACTCTCTTCAGCAACCCCAAGATCAGTACCCCAGGCTGCACAAGCTCAGGTTTATGTCTTTACCAAAGGCCGGCAATAATTTCAGAAAGGAATGACAATGAAGGTAAAAAACAGTTCAACTACTCGCTCATCTGGACTTCTAGAGCAGGTGGGGTTCCCAGACAACTTTGTTCCGTCGGTCTGGCACCCTTGCCCCCCGCCTCGGTGCCTTGGTGATGAGTGTGGGCCTTGCTGTTTGGCTGCCTGAATTTGCCCTTGTCGCTTATTAGCACTGTGGCCCTAAAAGTCTGAGAGGCTAAAAGTCATGCCTCTCAGAGCCAATCGGAATAGCTTATTAGACCTATTGATTCTGGCATAGTGGGCCTGTGCGGAAATCTCTCTTCTTCATCCCTCCTCCTTCTCAGTCTTCCCCTCCTCCACCTCTTCCTCCTCCTTCTTTGATGTGTAAACCAAGGTATTTGGGGAGCAGGGAATGATGTGATGTTTGGGATTTACTTTAAAATATATTCCAGACCTCCCCTCTCCCCCAAAAACAAAAATACAGGCACTTTGGGGGCAGTAGAAGAAGGAGGGCCTATGAAACAGTTGGGGAAGCAGAGTGATAAGTACTCGGAAGGGGCGGGATCCTTCTGCTCTACACACTTTGGTGTATGCTTGAGAATTTTCATAATAAGAGTAAACAAACAAAGACCAAATAATGAGGCTTTCATTCCCTATATCCAAATGACCACAACAGGGCATAGAATGCAATTTCATAGTTGCTCCCCTGGCAATTTATTCTGATTCTCCAAATAAGATTCCAGCTCTCATCCTTCCTGTCATAGTCTCTGGATATTGACTGGGCACGTTTTCCTCAACAAGGCCTTGCCAGGCCCACTGCTAGGGAATGTATTGTTTCAGATTCTGTACTCAGGTTTTAAAGATTTTTTTTTTATTTATTTATCAGAGAGAGAGGGGGGGAGAGAGAGAGCACAGGCAGACAGAATGGCAGGCAGAGGCAGAGGGAGAAACAGGCTCCCTGCTGAGCAAGGAGCCTGATGTGGGACTCGATCTGAGGACGCTGTTATCATGACCTGAGCCGAAGGCAGCTGCTTAACCAAGTGAGCCACCCAGGAGTCCCTGTACTCACGTTTTAAAAAAAAATGTGACCAGTTTCCCGTTTGGAGTGACTCGAATGCAAGACTCACAGTAAGCCATTGTCTTGCTGTGTCCCATCCCTTTCTAAGGACTGCTCCTGCTATCTCTGGGAGATCACAGCATTGGGAGGGACAGCCCAGTCCTGGGCTATTACAGCAAAGCTGCAGCCTGAAGGGCATGGGTGAGATCTGTGGTTTGAGCTGTCAGAGTTTCACGGATAAAAAAAAGAGAAATGAATCATCATTTGACCATGACATTCCCACTAAAGGGGAGGACAGTGGGAGAAAGAGCAAGGGAAGAGGAAAGAAAAATCTCAAAATAAATGTGGGGTGGACGGCAGGAGGAGGGGGGCAGGTGTGGCGATTGAACCAACGCTAGCCACAAACACACGATTCCGCCCATTCTGGAGTGGACTGGACATAAACATGCTCCCACATCTACTTGTCGGCTGCGTTTTGTCGGCGGGAGCGAGGTGATTCTTTAAGAGCTCTGAGAACCCAAACTTGTGGCCTCCCAGCAGCTGAGCCGAAGTGGAGCTGGGAGCTGCCCAGACGACCGAAGGCTGCCAGCTGCCCAGTGCCTGGATCGCGAGGCCATGGTAGGGATCTTGGGAAGGGTTCAGGGTAGGGAGACACACAGCAGGTTCTGGCCAGAGGCCAGTCACCAAACTTTGTGTGGCTGAAGGGGTGTGTACCAGCTGAATGTCAGCTCCCAGATGAAACTGAGGGAAATGTCCTTTGGGAAGGTTTCTGCTGACTCTCTGCCTTTCCTTCATCCTCCCCAGGGTGTTCCATTAGCATTTGGGGTCTGGGGTCTTGCCTGTTGCTCCTGGTTTTGGTGGGCCACGCCACTGCCACAGCCAGGGCTCCAAGTGGCAGTGCACTGTATGGGGTCTTGACTGTTCCATCCTGACTCTCTTGGCTCCTACTGATCGCTGGAGCCAAGCTCGGCGGGGGAGAAGCCACGCTCCGGAGTGGGTGCGGGGGCTAAGGGCGGAAGCCGGGTTCCCACAGAGGACTCCGCGCCCAGGCGGATGCAGTGGCGGCGCACGGGGACCTGAGGCCTGACACCAAGACGCGCCCCCCACTCTGGACAACCGGCCACAGAAGTAAAGGGCCAGCATCCCGCCACGGCTATGCTTAACACGGGACAATCTCGGGAGAAGGTCCTGGAAGAGGCTCACAGGCCGATTTTCCGAGGGAAACGGCGGGTTGGGGAGGGAGCGCCCCTGACCCTCCCCGCCCTCCCCTCTCCCGCTCATCCCACATCACCAGCGGCGGGGCTGCTCCGCAGAAACTTACGCGAGGTTGTAGTGTCGCCCTCCCGACGCATGGCGGCAGCATCACCTGCTGGCTCGGCGGCAGCGGTCCGCACCCCTCTCTTGGCGGAGGCAGGCGGAGGCGGGCCTGTGGCGTCCTCTTTCATTGGCCGGGGGACGGACGCTGCCATGTTGGAGGAAGCAGTGCCTTCTGTACAGTGGAAACGCGGTGGCTTCACCGGTAGCGTCGGGGAGCGCAGCCTCCTACCTTTACTCCTCGCTCGAGTGTCGGTGCTGAGAGGCGGCGGCCGGCGGGATGGAGAGAAGTAGGATGAACCTGCCCAAGGGGCCGGACACGCTCTGCTTCGACAAGGACGCGTTCATGAAGGTGCGCGCCTGGGCTCTGCTCCTCGGAGCTGGGCCGTGGGTGGCCTGCCCTCCTTGGCCCTCCGGGGCCTCTCCTCAGGCTTCTCCTGCGGGCTTCCTGGGCCCTCCCCGCCCCGGACGGGTCCTCGGCGGGGACCTCACTGCACTTCGCAGTGAGTCTCTTGGCCTCGGGTGGGCTAGGTGCAGCCTGGAGAAAGCACTCCTGTGAAATCATGCACATTGAATGAAAAGGCCTGAAAGTTCAGGGCAAGTGGTTTTGAGCTAAACGTAAAAGCCCCGGACCCGTAGGACCCGCCTCTGGTACCGTGCGGCACAGTCAGACCGCCACTCCCCCAGCCTGACAGAAGCCTCCCAGTGCCTTGTGCCTAGAAGCTCAGCGACTGTGCGTTGAACACATCTCTGAACGCACGTACTTACCAGGAATCCGGTCAAAAAGGCACTTAACCTAACGTTTATGCCTGACTTTCGTCTTAAGCTCAGAATGAGAAATCTGAAAGATTGTACTGTCTTTACTGGTTCTGGTCCAGTACTACAAAGCATACCAAGCTCCTTTTCTAAAGTTGCCCTACTTCTCTTGGTGAGGTCAGCCTGAAGCTGGCAGCAGATAACTGTAGGACATAAACTTACAGAATAGAAATTTAAACTGAAAAGACTTTACTGACAGGAAAGGTTCATCAGACATAGCCTTGAAAATGTCCCAAGGTTTGAATCAGAGGCAGGAGGAGCTTTATCTGTTTTCTGTATCCCTCTGGGTCTGTACTTAAACTATCAAAACGTATATGTTTAATTTCTAAGGATTGGGATTTAGTAGCTGGTTTCAGTGTTAAAAAGTTTTGGCTCTGTAGGTACCTAAAATTCTGAAAAGAGTTTGAATTTCTTACTTTTTTATGGCTTCAAGTCATAATATGTTTTTTTCTTTTTTGGGTTAACCAGCTAGTTCCTTTTTGATACTTGCATTTGAAAGACCCCCCCCCCCGTTGTTAACTAATTAACTGCTCTTTTGTTGTGTAAGAGTACCCCTCCTCCCCTTGTAATGAAAAGACCCTTCCCCCAGGGTTGAATTCAATGTAACTGCTCTTTTGCCTTTCTGTAACCACTTGGCTTTTAGGGCTTGAGACTTGTCTCCTGTTTGAACAAGATACCTTCTCCTAATAGCAGAGGCAAGGTCACGCAGGCAAGGGGGCTGCATGGTCAGGTAGGTCACGTAGACAGGGGGCTGCATAGTCAGGTATGCAGGATGTCTTTCCGCTGAGTAATAAGGTCAAACTTCCCCTCTTTGTTTCCCCTTCCCGCCTTTCTCTTCGTGTGAGGGGGTCTTCCAAAGCCAATCCGCTAACACCAAGAATGCCTTTTTTCAAATGTTCAAATTGTCAGCCAATCGGCCCCGTCCCATCCGGGACTTGTTTGTACCTGTCTATAAAAAACCTGCACCACCCAGCCAGGTGTGCTCAGCTAGCAGGAGCTGCTGACCACCCGCAGGCGCCTGTGCTACAATAAAGAAACTCTTGCTGTTTGCATCCTGTGGCAGTGTTGAATTCTTGGGTAAGGGGATCCGCGGGTCTTTCAGCATTCAGATCACATCTCCCAAACTCTGGCTTTAAAAGTGCTTATGTCTGGATCCTCTGCGGTGTGGCCATATCATTTTTAATATGTAGGGATGTCTAGACGAAGGTATATTGTACTCTTGTTCTTGTATGGTGATGTTAAGCCACTGTAATAAAAGGTGTAAAGTGAATGGAGTGTCTGAAGGAGAGCACAGAGTGAATTCTCGGATCCAGAAACCTTTTGTTAACGAAGGACACGTGATGAGGAGAGAGGTCATTGGAAGAAGAAAAGGCACAGACACAGACTTAAAGAATGTCAAAGCACGGAAGTCTTTTTAGCTGTCTGTCTTTGGACTTCGTCAGGCTTTCTTTGGGCCTAACACTAGCATTTTCTCACACTTCCTAGCCCTGCCATCTTTCTCACTCTGAGCTGACATAATGCCTTTGGCCAAAGCAGCTTCGGAAAATAGAAATCTCAAAATATCAGTTCTAAAGTAGGACTTAGAGGTAGGGAGAGAGCAAACTGGGAAAGTGGCTAGAATGCCAGCAATTCCATATTCTTTCAAAGCTCTGAAATTTCTGAATATAATGTACAATTTGTAGTGTTAATGAACATGACCCCTTCATACATAGAAGGAAAATACATGGAACAGCTGTTCTGTGTAAAGTGGTATTGATCTTCTATGTGGGAGCTGGAGATAAAGGTTATTTGCAATTTGTGTTTCCGTCAGAGAGATGTTTTGTTAAGTTACAGTTCCGAGGCAGAAATGAGCGGAGAGCTTGCTCTCGGGGTTGTATTTCTATGTAGGTGTCTTGTTTGGCACATTTTGGAATGAGACTGGGATGGTAGAAAGGGAGATGGGGTGGGGCTGCGGGTTGCACCTTGGACACTGCATACATTGAGGGGTCCACGTTGATGCAGTCTTCATGGTAGAGCTGCAGTCAGGTTTACAGCAGGAAGTTGCATGGTCATACCTGTTGAGTGCGAGCTGACTGGTGGCAGGAGACTACTTAAAAAGTCATGTTTATGAGATCTAATAAGAAATAGAAGGGGAAAGGTATGCAAAAGAGGTAGGTGATCAAAGTGCAGGGATGGCAGATGGGGAAGGGTCACCTGGGGCAGAGGCACTGGCAACATCATACTTTGTCGGCTTAGAAATATGAAAATCCTTTGGGTTGACAGCCAACTAATAGATGAGCAGGACATAAGGTATTGGTAGTAGGGGGAGAAAGTGGCCTAACAGATAAATTAGACCATTTACATGGGTGTGCTATTGACATCACAAGTAGCCTTCCTCTTTCATCTCCAGTTGTACAGAAAAATTAGCAGCCATCCCACGGGACCTCCTCCATCCTGCTGATCATGATCCCATTCTTGTATTTGTCCCCTTCTCCTCCTCGCCTGGTACGGGGAGGGGCTCTCCTTTCTCCTCGGGTTCGGTCTCCACTCTGGCTCAGAGTCCATGCCCTCCCGCCCTTCCAGGAGCCTGGAGGATCCTCTCCCCTGCACTCCTTCCCATCACGCTCTCCTGTTTGATCCTCTCCCACTTGACTGCCCCACCTCTAGGTATTGCCCTGTCACTGTCGCGCATCACAGCCAGTGCTCAGGGGTTGACTTGACTTTCCCACCTTCCACCCTTCAGGCCCTGTCATTCCACTAAAGAGTTCTTACCAAAACTGTTTCTAAGTCAGCGCACCTGACCTTTCTCTGTCTCCTTACTCGACATCGCAGTAGACCAAATGCTCTGCATTGCTTCCTGTCTTTCTTCTACCTCTCTGATGTGTCTCCTGTGCAAAGTCATGCTTCTGGTAGCCACTGAATGCTGATTATGGGCTCAGCCCCGTGTTCCTTTCTTTCCCTAGATGACCTTTTGTGCAGCTTCATGACCACCTATCAGCAGGTAAGGCAGATTCCTATCTCTGGCCCACACGCCTCCTGAGCACCAGTTCTGTGTATCGGACTTGCTGACCTTTCTTCTCGAATGTGTCTGTGGTCCCTCAGACTCATCAGGTTCAAGACGGTATTCATGAGCACCTCCTCCACTGAAAACCACCTTTCTTATTCTATTGCCTCTCTCGGTAAACACTTCATACGTTTAGCCTGGGGTCGGGAAACCAGAAGTCAACTCCTACTCTGTCACCTTTCCAAAATCTAGTCTGTCACACCAAGTCCTGTGGATTTCGCTTCCTAAACCTCTTGAGTCCATATACTTCTTTCCATCTCTTCTCGTACCTTTGCAATGCGCCCTTGCCATCACACCATAGAAGCTTCTCACCCAGTCTCCATGCGCCTTCCTTGTCTTTCTGGCCCCTGGTCTACACTGCAGGCAAGCCACTCTTGTCAGAATGCGGATGTGGTCTTGTATGTACCAGGTGACTGGTCAGTCCACCAGCTCTTGAAAAACCATTTTCCCACGCACTCGAACGTATTTCAAAGAGAATCAGTCCCCCATGAGGTAGTTTTCCTTGGTAGACAGTTTGTTTCTGCACTGAGCCATCTGCCTCCTTCAAACTTCTCTGTGTCAGTTCCTCTCTGGAACCTGTGGCTTCATTGGCACCCCGGGTAGGCACAGGATGACCTTTTCCATGAGAAGTGAAGGCAGGAGCCCTCTGGACGGTGAATGTATGTACCCTCATGTTCCATAGGTAAAAGAACAGTGTGTGGGGGTGGGGGGTAAGTCCTTGAGGTTTCTCCCTGTTATAAGTGGGTGAACTGGGAATTTTTTTTTAAAGATTTTATTTATTCGACAGAGAGAGATCACAAGTAGGCAGAGAGGCAGGCAGAGAGAGAGGAGGAAGCAGGCTCCCCACCGAGCAGAGAGCCCGATGCGGGGCTCGATCCCAGGACCCTAGGATCATGACCTGAGCCGAAAGCAGAGGCTTTAACTCACTGAGCCACCCAGGCGCCCCTGAACTGGGAATTTTGAGACAGGAAGCAGGTCCTGTGTGTCCTTGTTTGCAGGGAGCATGCATTCTGATGGACAAAACGGAAAAGGGGAAGAATGAGCAGCTGCTCAGATCTGTTTGTACTGTGCTGGTTGATTAGCTGTGACCTGCAGATGTGGGTCCCATCCTCGGCTCTGCTCTCTGCCTGCTTATGTCTGACTTGGGGCAAATCACTCGCCTCCAGCCTTCTGTTTGCTTGTTAGTATAATGAGGTGGTGCTTATCTATTTGATCTTTGCCAGCTCCTCTGAAAAGACTCTAGTCCATCCTGGCTTGCAGATAAGGAAACTGAGGCCTGAGGTGTGATGACTTCCTTTAAAGCCACACAGCTAGTTGGGGCCAATCACAGGCCAGATCTCCTGACCCCCACACATCAGTCCTTGGAAATCCTACTGTAATGTGTTCCTTTCCAGAGGCCACAGGTGGGAACTGAGGGAAGTGGGACAAGAGCTTTTGATTTTCTAATTCACTCTTTGTAGTACCATAAAACTTATTTAAATAAAATGTTGGCCTACTAAGTTATTGATTATTAGTAAGTTCTTTGTTCAAAATTTGAGAGCAAGAAGTATTATGTAAATATATCTTTTTGTTATTTAACTAGTCTTACAACATTTAGCATCAAATTTCTTGAAACATTTAAACAAATTAATCACAAACTGGGGCTTGGGCTCTTTCTTTCTTTCTTTTTTTTTTTTTTAAGTAATCTCTATACCCAACATGGGACTTGAACTCACAACCCTGAGATCAATACCTGCACGCTCCAGTGACTGAATGAGCCAGGTGCCCTTTGGGCTTTTTGTTTTTAAGTTCCTCAGGTGAGGGGCTGCCTTAGTGGCTCAGAGGGTTAAGCTTCTGCCTTCAGCTCAGGTCATGGTCTCAGGGTCCTGGGATCGAGCCCTGCATGGGACACTCTGCTCAGCATGGAGCATGATTCCCTCCCTCTCTGCCTACTTGTGATCTCTCTCTCTGTGTCAAATAAATAAATAAAATCTTAAAAAAGTTTCTTAAGTGATTCTTAAGTGTGACGAGTGTTGAGAACTCTAGCACTGGATAATTCCTTTAAATAGTTCAAGAAATTAATTTTGAGAAGTGAACTAAAAGCCTACATAGATTATGATTGGTGTTAAATTGAGGGGAAAAAAGAGATAAAGAGAAGAAATCAGCTGGAACAGAGTGTAATTAGGTACTCAAATATTTGTTAGATGGATAAATACATTTACGGAAAGTAGATGTTATTTTTTTTTTTGTCTCTTCATAAATATGTCAAATGGGTATATAAATTCAAGAAAGGAGTTTGATATAATATTGATGAAAATGTTAGAACAGAAGTTTTTTAGAATTTCAGTGTTACTATTTCATGATGCTTTTAAGATGATCTCTCTGTAGATGGTGGGAAGATCTTGTTAGCATATGTTTTTAATTTCTCAAGCTTGGATAATTTAGTCACCAAACAAAGATTTAGAATGAGTTTTGGGAGACACAAGTCCTAGATTATGTCCCCACCTAGCTGGGTCAGAGATTTGAGAGCAGGGGCTGGAGGGAAGAGCTCCAAGGACATTTTTGTATACATGCTGATACCTTGGGCGGGAACACTCTTCCCACACTTCCTGTGGCTAGTTCTTTTGTGTCATTTGGATCTCAACTCATTGTTCTATATTTCCTGGTTCATCCAAGTTAAAATACATGCCATTTGTCACTCAACCTTTACTGTGTCCTGTTTTCTTTTTAGCTGTGATCACTATTCATTAATCACTATTTGATCACTGTTCATTAATATAATGTTTGTTTACATATTTATTTTCTCATTTCTGCATTAGAATATCTGCTCCTTAAAAGCAGAGACCTTGTCTTTTCTTTTTATGACTGTGTCCCCAGGTCTTAGAGCAGAGCTGGAGTTGCATGATAAATAATTGAGGAATATTTATGGGATATACAGGAACATTTATTCATCTCTGTTGTCCATTGTTTTCAAGAATGGTTGGAAACACACACATACGTGAGCTCACACAAACTTTCTATGTCTTTCAACCCCTATGTAGTGTGCAGATTAGTGCTTAACTATTTTGGTTTTTTGTCTCGATGAAATGGGACATGTTTCATAAATTTCATATGCCCTCTTAGTACTTCTCATCATTACAGAGTGATGGTTCTGGGGGATTCTGCTTCTCGTGAAGATAGTATATAGTGATTTTATAAGTCCATGTATCTGGGAAGGAGTGTTTTACTTCTTGGCAGCTTAGAGAACTTCAATCTTTCCAAATTCCATGTAATTTTCAGAGCAATAAAGCTACTAATTTCAGATTATTGGTAAGTTTTAAATGATTAATTCCCAGGTTACTTTGAATTAGTTTTTGTTTGCCATCCCTGATTGCAGCTAGTTAGTAAAGTAGCTAAACTTTTAAACTCTATTTGGTTTTAATTTTGAGTGATGTCACTGCTTCTCTCATGGTTAATGGTTCTTAATTACCTGCAGCTTGTCTGGTTTGCTCATTTATTTTCCTGTGTTCCAACACCTCTTGTGATCTCCCAACTTCTGGCCTTTTGGGGGATTTGTACTTTAACTGGGTTCAGATAGGAAATACCCCTGAGTACAAAGAGAAGATATTTTTCTTCTAACTTCACTATCTCCTATTATTAATGTATTACATTGTTGTGGTACATGTGTTACAACTGATGAACCAGCATTGATACAGTATTAATTAATAACCCATGGTTTACATTAGGGTTCACTCCTCTTTCTATAGTTCTGTGGGTTTTGACAAATGTATAATATTATTTACCTACTGTTGGTATCTTACAGCCTAGTTTCATTGCCTTGAAAAACCCTGTACCTCATCTATTTGTTTCTTCTCCTCTCTCTGCACCCTCCTCGCTCACCCCTCAGCCCGGGATCTTTTGACTGTCTAGAGTTTTACCTTTTCAGAGGCACCTGGCTGGCTTAGTTGCTAGGGCATCTGACTCTTGATCTCGGGGTTGTGAGTTCTAGCCACCACATTGGGTATAGAGATGACCTAAAAAATAAATAAAAATAAAAATGTTGGTTAATTTTTACCATTTCCAGAATGCCATAGAGTTGGAATCATATAGTATTTAGCCTTTGAGACTGGTCTTTCACTTAGCAATATGCATTTAAGGTTCTTCGAAGTCTTGTGGCTTAATAATTCATCTTTTAATTGTCGAATAATCCATTGTGTGGGTGTGGCACAGTGTACCTGTTCACCTACTGAAGGAGATTGGATTGCTTCCAAGTTTTGGCACTTCAGAGAATAAAGCTGCTGTAAATATCCTTGTGCAGGTTTTTGTGTGGACACTAGTTTTAAGCTCTTTTAGGTAAATACAAAGGAGCACAATTACTGATCTTATAGTGAGAATGTGTTTAGTTCTGTGAGAAACTGCCAAGCTGTCTCACACAGTGCATCCCATTTTGCATTCTGACCAAACAGTGAATGAGAGTTCGGTTGTCCCACATCCTTGCTAGCATTTTGGTATTACTAGTGCTTTGGATTTTTTATATTCTACGCGATATGTAATAGTACCTTGTTTAAATTTGCAATTTCTTAATGACATACAAAGTTGAGCATCTTTTCAGATCCTTTTTTTTTTCGTTTTTAAAGATTCTATTTATTTATTAACAGCACAAGCATACGGAGAGGTAGCAGCAGGCAGCGGGAGAGGGAAAAAAGCAGGCTCCTCGCTGAGCCGGGGGTGGATTTCAGTCCCAGGACCTGAGCTAAAGGCAGATGCTTAACTGACTGGGTTTCCCAGCCACCGCTCTTTTCACATTTTTTTTTTTTAAGATTTTATTTATTTATTTGACAGACAGATCACGAGTAGGCAGAGAGAGAGAGAGGAGGAAGCAGGCTCCCTGCTGAGCAGAGAGCCCGATGCGGGACTCGATCCCAGGACTCTGAGATTATGACCTGAGCCGAAGGCAGCGGCTTAACCCACTGAGCCACCCAGGCGCCCTCTTTTCACATTTTTAAATTAGGTTTGATTTCTTGTTGCTACTAAGACATCTTTATATTATATTTCTTATTTTAAGTCCTTTACCATGGATGTGTTTTGCAGATATTTTCTCTACTCTGTGACTGGTCTTTTCATTCTCTCTCTCTTTTTTTTTTTTTTAAGATTTTATTTATTTATTTGTCAGAGAAAGAGCGAGCAAGAGTGAGCACAGGCAGACAGAGTGGAAGGCAGAGTCAGAGGGTGAAGCAGGCTCCCTGCAGAGCAAGGATCCCAATGTGGGACTTGATTCCAGGACGCTGGGATCATGACCTAAGCCAAAGGCAGCTGCTTAACCAACTGAGCCACCCAGGCGTCCCGTCTTTTCATTCTCTTAACAGTGTCTTTTACAGAGAAGTTTAATTTTAACAAAGTCCCTCTCATCCATTTTTTTCTTTTGTAGATCATGCTTTTGGTTTTATATCTGAAAAGTCATTGCCAAATCCAAGGATCCCTACATTTTTTCTTATGTCATCTTTAAGAAGTTTTGCATTTTACGTTTAGGTTTTGTGAAAGGTGTGAAAAGTTTGTTTTTATTCTTTTCATTTGTTTGTTTTTTCTTATCAATGCCCCATTGTTCGGTTCCATTTGTTGAAGACTGTCCTTGCCATTGAGTTGCCTTTGCCTGTGTGTGTGGATGTTGTTCTGGGCTCTCCACTCTGTTCCAAGGACCTGTCTCTTTTGCCAGGCACCTTCTGTCTTAATCACTATAGCTTTAATAGTAAGTCTTGAGATTGGGTGGTGGCAGTCCTCAATTTCCTTTTTTTCCCCGCTCTTTAATATTTTGTTGACTACTCTGGGACTCTTGGTTTTCCAGTTTTCCATCCAAATTTTAGAGTCAACATGTTGGTATCCACAGAATAACTTCCTGGCATTTTGATTGGGATTGCATTGAGTCTGTCGATCAGTTTGGGAAGAACTGACCTCTTAACAGTATTGAGTGTTCTTACCCAAGATTATGGACTTTCTTTCCACTTCACATCTTACCTTGCTTGTTATCTTTCATCAGAATTTTATACTTTTTCTCATATAGATCTTGTGCATATTTCGTTAGATTTGCACCTAAGTATTAATTTTTTTTGGTATGCTAATGTAAATGGTCTTGTGTTTTTAACTTCAAATTCCACTTGTACATTGCTGGTATATAGGAAAGCAATTGACTTTTTAAATTTTTTAATTAAAATTCAATCTCGTTAACATATAGTGTACTTTTAGTTTCATGGTTAGAATTTCGTGATTCACTGGTTGCATACAACACCCAGAGCTCATCCCAACAAGTGCCCTCCTTAATACCCCTCACCCAGTTACCCCAACTTTCCCCTCTCCAGTAACCCTCAGTTTGTTTCCTGTAGTTAAGTCTCTTGTGATTTGCCTCCCTGTCGGTTTCTATTTTTCCTTCCCTTCTCCTATATTCATCTGTTGTGTCTTAAGTTCCACATGTGACTGAAACTATATGGTATTTGTCTTCCTCTCGTTCCATCCATGTCCTTGCAAATGGCAAGATTTTGTTCTTTTTGATGGCTGAGTAATGTGTGTGTGTGTGTGTGTGTGTGTGTGTACCACATCTTCTTTATCCATTCATCTGTTGATGGACATCTGGGCTCTTTCAGTAGTTTGACTATAAACATCGGGGTGCTTTTGCCCCTTCAAATCACTTTGTATACTTTGGATAAACATCTAATAGGGCAATTGCTAAGTCGTTGGGTTGTTACATTTTTAACTTTTTGAGGAGCCTCCATACTGTTTTCCAGAGTTGCATTCCCACCAACAGTGTAGGAGGATTCCCCTTTCTCCACATCCTCGCCAACATCTGTTGTTTCCTGACTTGTTAATTTTAGCCATTTTGACTGATGTAAGGTGGTGTTTTGATTTGTATTTCCCTGATGCTGAGTGATGTGGAGCCCTTTTTCATGTGTCTGTTGGCCATTTGGATGTCTTCTTTGGTCTGTTCATGTCTTCTGTCTATTTCTTGACTGGATTTTTTTGTTTTTTGGATGTTGAGTTTGATAAATTCTTTATAAATTTTGAATACTGGCCCTTTGTCTGATACATCATTGGAAAGCAATTGACTTCTGTATTTTAACTGTGTATTGTGCAGACTTGCTATAATCACTTGACTAGTTTCAGGAGGGTGTGGGGTGTGAAGTCTTTGTATTTTCTGTAGACAGTCATGTCATCTGTGAACAAAGTTTTATTTTTTCCCAGGTTGTATACCTTTTGTTTCCTTTTCTTACCTTATTTCATTAGTTTGGCCTTCCAGTATAGTATTGAATAGTAGTAGTAGGAGGGACATCCTTGCCTTGATTCCCTGTCTTCTATTTTCTCAGTATTAATATCATGTTAGCTGTGGATTTTTGGAGACATTCTTTATCAAGTTGAGGAAGTCCTCCTATTCCTAGTTTCCTGAGGGTTAATAATGAAGAGGTGTGGATTTTGTTAAATGTTTTTTTTCCTCCCTTCATTGATATGATCATGTGATTTTTTTTTCTGTTGATATGATGGATCACATTGATTTTCTAATGTTGAACATTTTCTAATGTTGCATACCTGGAATAAATCCTACATGATCCTGGTGTATAATTTTTTAATATAGTGTTTGCTTTTATTTGCTAATTTTTGTTGAAGATTTTTGTGTCTGTGTTCATGAGAGATACTAGTTTGTAGTTTCTTTTCTTGTAGTATTGGTTTTGATGTCAGGGTAATAATGATCTCCTAGAATGATTTAGGAAGTATTCCTTCTACTTTTACTTTCTGGAAGAGATTTTAGAGAATTGTGTAGTATTCCATAAATGTTTGGTTGAATTTACAGTGATTGGGATTGTTAGCAGTAGCCATCCCTTCTTTCATCTGATATTAGTAATTTATGTCTTCTACCGTTTTTTCTTTGTTTGCCTGGCTAAGGGTGTATCTGTTTTATTGATGTTTTCAAAGAAACAGACTTGGGGTTTATTGATTTAAAAAAAAATTCCTGGTTTTAATTATATTGATTTCTGCTCTAATTTTTATTTTTTTCTACTTCCTTTAGGGTTTTTTTTTTAATGATTTTATTTGACACAGAGAGAGTCAGTGAGAGAGGGAATACAGGCAGGAGGAATGGGAGTCAGAGAAGCAGCCTCCCTGAGCAGGAAGCTCTGATGCAGGGCGCTGTCCCAGGACCCTAGGACCATGTCCTGAGCCAAAGGCAGATGATTAACCAACTGAACCACCCAGGAGCCCCTCCTTACTGTAGATTTGATTTTGTTGTTGTTGCTTAAAATGGAAGCATAGATTATTGACTTTAATCTTTTTTTTTTCTAATATTTGCATTCAGTACTGTATTTTCCCTTTAAGCAGCATTCCACACATTTTGCTACATTGTATTTGGTTGAGACTGCTCTCCTGTCATTTAGAAGTGTGTCATTTAATCTCCATGTATTTTGGACTTCTTCAGCTGTCTTCTGTTACTGATTTTTAATTCCATTGCGGTCTGAGAACATACTTGGTATAATTTTTATTTTTAAAAATTTGTTGTGTTTTGTGGCCCAGAATTATTCTGTCTTGATGAGTGTTCCATATGAGCTTAAGAAGAATGTGTGTTGCACTATTACTGGGCGAAATTGTCTGTGTACATCTGTTGTACGGTAATTGATGGTGGTGTTAAGTGTGCCATGTCTGGACTGAATGTCCACATCTGTCAAATCCTTGTTGCCCTGCTGCTGGATCGGCCCATTAATGATGGAGAAGTGTTGAAGTCACCAGCTGTGATAATGGAATTGTTTATTTCTCCCTGCAGTTCTGTTAGGTTGTGTCTCACTTGTGTTGATCAAGCACACATACATTAAGGATAATTGTGTCTTCTTGGTCAGTCGATTTCTTTATCATGATGTAATGCTGGTCTTTATGCCTGATAATTTTCCTTCTCTGAAATCTGCTTTGTCTGAAATTCATGTAGCTATACCATTGTTCCTGTGATTAGTGTTACTTTGGATTTTTTTTAATGTATCCTAGCATTTAACTTGTTGATATTTAAGTTGTTTCATTTTTCATCAAAATGTAATTCACAAAGCATAATAGTTGCCATTTTAAAGTGTACTCTTCTCTGGTTTTTAGTATATTTACTGTGTATATGGTACATATGTCACTTCTGTCTAATTCCAGAATGCTTCCATCACCCGAAAAATAAACCTCTTAGTTCCAATTCTCCCCTCCCCTTATTCCCTGGCAATCATGAATCTACTTTCTGTTTTTATGGATTTGCCTTTTCTGGAACATCTCATATCAGTGGAATTGTATAACACGTGACCTTTTGTGTCTGGCTTCCTTTAACCTGAGAGTAGAATGTTTTCAGACTTCACTCGTGTTGTAGCATGTAACAGTTTATTCCTTTTTATGGTTGTGTATCCATTCATCAGTTGATGGACGTTGGGTATATACTCTTTTGGCTGTTATGAGCAGCGCTGCTGTGCACATTCATGTACAGGTTGTGGCAGGAACATCTGTTGTCAGTTCTGTCAGTGTCATACCCCTAGACGTAGAACTGCTGGGTAATTGTACGTGTGTAACTTCTTGAGGAGCTATCGAGCTGTTTGCTGCCTTAGCCACACTGTTTTACATTCTCACCGACAATACAGGAGGGTTCCAGCTTCTCCGCCTTCTTGCCAGCACTTTTCTTCCTTTTTTTCTCTTTTTCTTTTTCTTATGTTACCATAGTTGTCCTAGTGGGTGTGACGTGGCATCTGCATGTGCTTTTGATTCGCATTTCCCCAATGACTAAGAATGTCGAACATCCCAACATGTGCTCTTGACCGTCTGTGTATCATCTTTGGAGAAATGTCTATTCAAAAGTCTTCGGCTTGTTTTTAAATTAGGTTATTTGTCTTTTTGTTGTTGAGTTCTAAGAGTATATTTGCATATTCTGGTTATTAGATCCTTGTCAGACAAATGATTTGCAGATACTCTCTCCCATTCTGTGGGTTGTCTTTTCACGTTCTCCGTAGTGTCCTTTGACACACGAAAGTTTTTATTTTGATCAAGTTCAGCTTATCTAATATTTCTTATTGCTTTGTGTATCATGTCTAAGAAAGCTTTTCCTGATCCAAAGTCATACAGATTTTCACCTGTTTTCTCTGAGTGTTACAGTTTTTACTCTTACATTTAAATCTTTGATCCATTTTGAGTTATATTTTTGTGTATGTGTGACGTTGCTGTTCCAAGTTCATTCTTTTGCATGTAGATATTCACTTGTCCCAGTAGTAGGCACTCGAAAAGACTGTTTTTCCCCCCATTAAATGGTCTTGGCATCCTTGTGAAAAATCAGTTGACCATAAATGTATGGATTGTAAATACTTTCTTTTTGAATACTTGGGAAATCTACACTATAAAGTAAAACCATTCCTAAAGTAGTAAAACCATTCTTGGTTAAGTGAAATGGGTCTCTATTATGGCACTGTGAGTTTGGGTTTGCTTTTCACAGCAAATGCTGCCTAACCCAGTATTCACAGATGTTCCGAGTTATTTAGTCATGTGTTATGCAACTTTTGTTTATCTGAGAACAAATGCATAAATGGTAAGTTGAGTACTAATATTACCTAATAGCATTTGTTCACTGAGGCTAAGTTATATTATTTATTTATTTATTTATTTATTTAAGATTTTATTTGAGAGTGAGAAGGTGCAGGAGCAGGAGGAAGGGACAGAGGGAGAAGCAGGCTCCTTGCTCAGCAGAGCGCCTGATGTGGAACTCAAACCCAAGAGACTGGGATCATGACCTGAGCCAAAGGCAGATGCTTAACCACATAGGCACCCCAGTTATACAATTTAGAATGCCACCATGAAGTTCAAGAACTTCAACAATGTGTAACTGAGGCAGGGAAAGTGATCGACCTAAAGGTATACAGTTGGTGAGTAGGATGGCCAGGATTATGAACCGAGACCCCCTCCCGTGATGTACTACATAACTATGATATAAGGTCTGAGATGGTCTCAGGAGAGAAAGGTCCAGGCTCATTTGGTCACCAGTGTAAGAAGCAGGTGGCTTTCTGTAGATGACTGTGAAATTACGGTTTGGTATGAAGTCCTTCTCTCCGACACTAGCAGGGTCAGTCTTTGGTTGATTAACTAAAAAAGTCAGTTTAAACAAGTACTCTTAGGGAATGGTACATACAGTTTTTAGGATTTTATTTGGAAAAAATATATGTACATTTATTCTCCATTGAAACAGTGCCAGGTCCTTTCTCTGGAAACTGGCCTGCAGATTAGATTTCTGAGTTATCACAGCACTTGGTTCACTCAATAGGTTAGGCATCTACCTTCGGTTCAGGTCATGACCTTGGAGTCCTGGGATGGAGTCCCGCATTGGACTCCCTGTTCAGCAGGGAATCTCCTTCTCCCATTGCCCCTGTCCCTGCTCATACTGTCTGTCTGTGTCTCAAATAAATAAAAAGAATCTTTTTAAAAAAAGCTTTCTATGTTGTCTTTTTTTGCCTTCAGTTTCAGTTTCTTTAACTGAATTGAGTGAGAATCCTGTGATCACTCCCTCCCTGCCTGGTACTTGGTCATCTCACCCATACCTAACTTAGCAAAAATTTTTATTGATTTCTTTGTATCAAATCTTTCCAAAGTAGCTGTGTTAGTTTTCAAAAGAACAGTGATTTTTTTTTTGCAGTCATATTTTGTTGATTTACATAGAGTTTAATGAAGCTGTATACTTACGAAGTAAGTGTAGGTGTCCTTAACTAGTTTGGGAATCATCACATTTGATTCTTGCTGACTAAACAGGTCATGGAGTAGCAGAGTCACAGGGGAAGTAGATAGTAATTTATTGCCTCTAAGCATATAAGCCTACCCGGGTATCACAGAATTGTAAAGGGGAAACACAGGATAGCTAATCCTGTGAGACCAATACTTGGAAATAGGTTATGAAAGATTTGGAACATCTGTTCAATGGGACACTCAGCATGCACATAAAATATTAATAGAAATGTATGTGCGTTACGTAAAGACATTCAAGTTATATTTTTAGATGGGAAATTTTTTTTAATAGAATGGGTTTTTATTTTTTAATTCTTTTTTTAAGATTTTATTTATTTATTTAACAGAGAGAGAGGTCACAAGGAGGCAGAGACAGGCAGAGAGAGGGGGGAAAGTAGGCTCCCAGCTGAGCAGAGAGCCTGATGTGAGGCTTGATCTCAGGACCCTGAGATATGACCTGAGCGGAAGGCAGAGGCTTAACCCACTGAGCCACCCAGGTGCCCCTAGCTGGGAAATAGTTTAGAAGAGCATGAATATTTGTGTGTGTGTGTGTGTGTGTACACATATGTGTGTGTACACACATACATAGAGAAGGTCTGGGGTTTCCATTCAAGATGGTGGCATAGGAGGATCTTGAACTCATCTCTTCTATGAAATACACACTGAATCTATAGCTCCATATGGAAAAATTTCCTGTGGAAAAAACCCTACAACTAGCTGAGTGACTCCTACACATTAGGTGAGTAAGGAAAAAAACCTATGTTGAAGTAAGAATCAGTCTTGCCATAAACCCCACCCCTGGTACAGTGACCTGGGATTGGGAGGGTACTCAAAATCCCAGGCTTCTCCCTGAAGAGCAAAGGGTTTGAGCCCCACTTCTGGCACCCCAACTTCCAAGACATACATCTAAGAGACAAGACCCCAAAACATCCAGCTTTGAAAGCCATCAGAGCTTGCACCCATGAGACCCACAAGGCAAACTGAGAAACAGTTCTTAAAGCAGTCACACGAGTAGACTGACCCACCCTGGAACTCAGGACAGAAGCAGCAGACTGAAATGGGTTCAGATTTCTGTGAAAGAGGCTCATTTGCTTATCTTAAAGCCCTGAGGGGCAGGCATCTAATTTAGCATGGATCTGGGAGCCTAGTAAGGTATTCTCCAAAGATGGAGCTGATGGGTACCATCTTTGCGCTGTCCCTTTACCTTGCTTCTGCTTTCTGGTATCTCCTGGAAAGGAGCTTGAATGCTCGTATGATGCCCCGAGGTTGGCAGTTGCTACCCAGGGTATACCTCTAGATCACCTGGCTCTAGCGGCCAGCAAGACTCACACTCACTGTAGTGAGTATCACAGTATTTACAACAACCAAGACTTGGAAATAACTAAAGTGTCCACCAACGGGGTGAATGGATAAAGAAAATGTGTGTGTATATGATGGAATATTACTCAACCATAAAAAGAAGGAAGTCTTGCCATTTGCAACAACATGGATGGACCTTGAGGATATTGTACTGAGTGAAATAAGTCAGACAGAGAAAGAGAAATACTGTATGATCTCCCTCACATGTGGAATCTAAAAAACAAAACAAAATGAAGTCATAGAGAACAGATTGGTGGTTGCCAGAGGCGAGGTTGTGGAGGAAATAGATGAAGGGGTCCAGTGGTATAAACTTCCAGTTAATAAGATAAGCCTTGGGGATGTAATGTACATCATAGTGACTGTAGTAAATAATACTGTGTATTATTGTATATTAATGTTATTATTTTTTATTAGAAATATGTATTATTAGCCCCAGGGTTACAGGTCTGTGAATTGTCAGGCTTACACACTTCCCAGCACTCGCCGTAGTACATACCTTCCCCAATGTCCACAACCCCACCACCCTCTCCCTACACCCCTCCCCCCAGCAACCCTCAGTTTGTTTTGTGAGATTAAGAGTCTCTTATGGTTTGTCTCCCTCCCCATCCAATCTTTTTTTTTTAAAGATTTTATTTATTTATTGGACAGACAGAAATCACAAGTAGGCAGAGAGGCAGGCAGAGAGAGAGGAGGAAACAGGATCCCTGTTGAGCAGAGAGCCCGATGTGGGGCTCAATTCCAGGACCCTGTGATCATGACCTGAGCCGAAGGCAGAGGCTTTAACCCACTGAGCCACCCAGGTGCCCCCCTCCAAATCCAATCTTGTTTCATTTTTTCTTCCCTACCCCCACACCCCCCACTTTGCCTCTCAAATTCCTCATATCAGGGAGATTGTATGATAATTGTCTTTCTCTGATTATTTCACTCAGCATACCCTCTAGTTCCATCCACGTCATTGCACATGGCAAGATTTCATTTCTTTTGATGGCTGCATAGTATATTATATATATATATATTTTTTTAAAGATTTTATTTATTTATTTGACAGAGATCACAATTAGGAAGAGAGGCAGGCAGAGAGGAGGAAACAGGCTCCCTGCTGAGAAGAGAGCCTGATGTGGGGCTCAATCCCAGGACCCTGGAATCATGACCTGAGCCAAAGGCAGAGGCCTTAACTCACTGAGCTACCCAGGTGCCATATATTATTATGTATTTAAAGTTGCTAAAGCTTAAGAGTTCTTAGCACAAGAAAAAAATGTGTATGTTTGGTATGGATGTTAACTAGTCTTAGGGTGATCATTTCACAACAGATAAAAATATGGAATTTTTATGTTGTACGCCTGAAACTAACATGTGTCCATTATATGTCAGTTTCTTTAAAAAGTAATTAATATTTTATTTTTTTTTAATTATTTATTTATTAGACAGAGATCACAAGTAGGCAGAGAGGCAGGCAGAGAGAGAGACAGGGAAGCAGGCTCCCTGCTGAGCAGAAAGCCCAATGCGGGGCTTGAACCTATAACCCTGGGATCATGACCTGAGATAACGACAGAGGCCTTAACCCACTGAACCAGCCAGGCACCCCAAAAGTAATTTATATTTTAAAGAGAAAGACTATGGCACCTGGGTGGCTCAGTCAGTTAAGCGTCTGCCTTCGGTTGAGATCTTGATTTCAGGGTCTTGGAATGAACCCTGGCATCAGGCTCCCAGCTCAGCAGAGAGCCAGCTTCTCCCTCTGCCCCTCCTCCCACTTGTTCTCTCCATCTCTCTCTCTCAAATAAATAAAATCTTAAAAAAAAAAAAGGTAAAGAGAAAGACCAAAACAAAGTCTGGAAGGATGTGAATCGCTGTGTTAAATAGTGAAGAAAAATAAACATTAACAGTGCTTAACTGCAGAGCATTAGAGAGTGGGTGATTTTTTTTTTCTCTCTTACATAAGTATTTCTTGGTTGGTTGAAAGTTTGACAGTGAACATTTGTTACTTTTAAAATTAAGAAAAAAAGCTGTTTCTATTTTGAGAAGACCCTCTTTGAAATGTATAATTAAAAGAAATAAAATGCCTGTAGAGTTAGGCAACTGGAGAGAATGGTCTTGGTGAGGGGCCCCCTTTCCCATAATCTTAGGAAGTGAGCAGACCCCATGATGTCCCTGTGTGTGTTCCCCTGCAGTAATACGGCCTCTTATTCTTTCTCTGATCTTATTTTTCTACGTAAAATCTGGTATCAGTGCAATCATTTTTTCTTTCTCGTTTGATTTTCAGGAAGATTTCGACGTTGATCACTTTGTGTCTGACTGTAGAAAGCGTGTCCAGCTGGAGGAACTAAGAGGAGATCTGGAACTCTACTATAAACTTTTAAAACAGCCATGGTCGAGCTCATCAACAAGGATTATGCAGATTTTGTCAACCTTTCCACAAACTTGGTAAACCTGAAATTCACAAGTCCTACACACACACACACACACACACACACACACACACACACACATTTTCTCTCTCCTTCATATTTATTAAAAGGGCAGAGTTTTTAGAAACCTTTCAGTTGATTACCCCACCAACCCCACCAGAAACTTGAAGAAATTACCAATTTCATAAATAAAAAAACTAAACTTTTTGGAATACATTTTTTTTGTTTGTTTTAGTTTTTATTCATTTAAGGTTGCTCTAGTTTGATTATGTTTCAAATTCATTAGTCAACAGTGAAAAGTAAAGGATAATAATACCCAAGGGGTTGTTTTATTAGTTGCTAAGTGATTACCCTGAAGTCTTCCTTGATTTAGACTAATTTGTAGGAGCAAATGTCCACCACTCTTACAATGTTTAATTTACTCCCAGGTATATCTGTTAGCCAGAGCTAGGTTGAGGGAACATTGGCCAATATTGATATTTAAAAAGTTTGGTTTTATAAAAATATAAGAATGATTTGCAGTGAGCTTATCAATTGTTTGTAAAAGCCGTTTAGAAATGTTGAATTTTGTTACTTGGCAGAAAAGTCTCCTTGTTGATACTTCATTTTGTTTTAAATCTGTTTGTCCAGAGAAGCACAGAAAGTTGCAGCTCCGTGGGAATTTCAAGAAGCATTAAAATTAATGATGCACATTTGCTTTTGGGAAATATACCACTAAGATAAATATCCCAATAGGATTAAAAACCTAGAAAATTTTACTTCTGTTTAATTTCTATTTTTCGCAAGGCTTATAATAATGTTTAAGAGAGACGTAGCCCGTCAGACTTTCACATCAGCTGGCTGAGTATCATCAATTACAGACAGAGAACTGTTCACCTTCTGTGAAAATTTTTCACATTCATTTAAAATGTCATCTAAAGGCAAATTGTTCTTAAGGAAACTTCTGTTTCTCATGACTTCCCTTATTTTTATAGGTTCATGTATTTCAACAGATTTTTTTCATATTCTATGAACATTAATGGCCAAATACCACTTCTGTTGTTTAGCTAGTTATGTAGCAAAATACGGTTGTGCCAAAAAAATAACTTAAATCTGGTACTGCTTTGATCGTTAAATAGATACGTCACTATTACTCCTTATCGTGATGTGTTTGTGCCAACCTGGTTTTGCCTTTAGGTTGGCATGGACAAAGACCTCAATCAACTTTCTGTGCCTTTGGGACAGTTACGAGAAGTTCTGGTAAGTCCTCAATTAATGAAAACAGTCTGCTGTGACGCCAGTTGTCCTCGTTGGCTTTTCTCTAAGAATTCTTTTCATCTGTTAGTTTGGTGGTACTGGTGGTTGTATTTTAACAGTTCATGATTATAATATTCACCTTCAGAAGAGTTGTAAATGATTTTGGTTTTGCATATGCTAAAAACCTAAAAAAACATGTTCGATTTGAAGAAGACATATTCTCAGAGTAGACAACCTTAAAATGTCAGGGGAGAGCAAGCATATTTCCAAATTCAACTTATTAATGCCACTTTGGTCATATGTAAGTGGTTTCTAACTTACGAATGACTTGTATTTTAACAGTTTGTAATCTTGTAAATATCCCCCCCACCCCACGTAATCTACGTGTGGTTAGGTTCCTGGGCTGATCTACAAAAACTGTGTAATCCCTAATGGAACTGAAGGATAATATAAATAAAATGTAATACTTAATAAATGTTACATTTGAATGTTCTCTCAGAAAAATCTCTGTTGTGGGAATGGGACTCCCCACCTCTAAGCCATTGGGAATAGGAACTCCACCTGGGTGAACAGTGGAGGGGCAGTTGTGGCATCACTTCTAACAGAAAACTGTGCTGCCCTGTCTCCCCCCAACCCCCGTCTGTGTCTGGTGCCCTGACTTACGGCCTCTGTCCGTTCTGATGCCCTGTCGAAACTTGTCATAAACGACACCATCCTTCCTTGTCTATCTCCTCTAGATTGAGTGGCCTCGTGCATCCCTCCCCTAAGACAGTGCCTGCATCCTAGAGAGAATATAAGGAGAACATAATTTAAGGGAAGACACAGTACATGGTTAGAACCAAGAAAAATGCGGAGTAATGGAAATATCAGTGCTGAGAAGCCTAGAGGAGGGGCAGGCAGGAAAGAGTTCATGAAACAGGTAAAAATCTTGAGTTGTGCCTTGAGGTAGCCAATACTTTCCATGGTTTATGTCTCATTTGAATTTTACAAAATCTTGTTAAAGGTACTTTTCCTTGGAATGGAAGGGATTTTTTGGTCCGCTGCTGGATTCCACACCAGCCACTGTGGGGCTCTCTCCCACTGCCTCCTTGGTGTGCCTCTTCCTCCCGGGGCCTCATAGTGGTGTTGTTTCCCAAGCCTAGCCTTCCTTTGGCCTCCCACTCTTCTCTCCCTGGAGGCAGATTTGCTCTACTCACACAGGCTCCCATCCCACCTCACCCCCTGCCATCACCGTATCCCCTCCCTTTTCCATGGCCTGTTTTTATGGCCACTTTGGTCCTGCTCAGCCACAGGCCTGACCTGCCTTTCTGGTCCCAACTCTGAAGCTGTTCTGTGAGATTCAGACCTCTGATGGAAATGACTATATCTGTCTTCATTGTATCCCTGTGGGCTGCCACAATACTGACATCCAGGAGGTGTTTCATAATGTTGATGGAGTGAATTAATTCACCTTCCTGTGGAATTTTTGTGATATGCTTACTTAATTCTAGTTGTTTCTGTTAACCTTTGTTTTGGCCCTAATTCCTAATTATCTCTTTATTCATTAGCTTCTGGACATGTTTCTCTACCTCTGTGCTCTGCCTTTTTCTGGTCTTCTGTTCTTCATTCTTGATTCCTGGTATTTCCATACCCACATTTCATCATCATGCATCAGTGCTTTGACATTCTCTCGTTCTCCAAAATATGCAGAATCTAAAGACCTCAACTCAGTGAAGTTGGCCCTCCATTCCTATTTTTGCTTCTCTCCAGAAGGAAGCCTGCAGTGCACATGGCTGTGTGCCTGTCTGCCCCTGCCCCTGAGTATGTCTGCACTTACATCTGCCCCCCATCCCCTCCCCACCTCGTCAGCTGTGTACACATGGCTTTCAGAGTCCGATTCGAGCCCCGTCGCATTTCCAGACTCTCCTGTACTTTGCTTCATATTATCTGTTCTCCATTCTAAGCCCCCTCATCCCCATAACTTTCACTGTATATGTGTCATTCTTCTTCTGGCCGTGCGATCCTGCCTTCGTGTCATTATGCCCCTAGATCATGAGTCCCCTCAACAGTAACTATGTCTGGTATATCATGTTTTTTTTTTTTTTTTTTTTTTTTTGGTCAATATCTGCATAGTACTGGTGCACAGGTATTAAGTTCTGTGGAATTGAATGAGATGTAGGAACTTGATAATGTGACAAAACAATGTCTGTAATACGTTTTATTTTTTATTCTTTTAAAGAGTCTGAGGTTATCAATCAGTGAAGGAATTCGGGCAGTAGATGAACTAATGTGTAAACAACAGGACATAAGGAAGAAAAAGGTACCCTCCAGTAGATTTCTTATGCTGCATGCCCGTTGAAGCCCTCTCCTCTTTTCTCCACGAACTTGTCAGCACTATTCAGCTTTTTTTCAAAGCTCTCACGCATGTGCATTTTATGCATTATGTCACGTTATCTACCTGAAATAATAAGACAGAATTTCAGAGGTACCCACACAATCTCAAGATCACTCACTTTTTGCAGAACAAGGAACCGTGATAACTGTTGTCGGTGCAGCGCTTGACAGTTAACGACTGTATAAATTGTCAGCGGCCCTGTAAAGAAAATAGGCCTATATTAGAGATTAGGGGAGAAGTGGGCTTTCCAAAGCAAACTCAGGATTCTGCCGTAGGTTTGTTGTTATTTTCTGATCCTGTGTTCTTTATGTTCTGGTGTTCACTTTAATTTTTTCGATTCCCAGTAGTTAGCATGTGATGTTGGCTTAGTTTCAGGTGTGTGAGACAGGCAACGGCTCTGTACATCTGAGGGCTCACCCCGGGAGTGTGCCCCTTAGTGCTATCTCCAGTTTCAAGTGTCCCCGATGTCATTCATGATCATAACGATGTAGGGTCACAGCGGGCATTGGGAGTCTGGGCTTCTGACTCTCGCCTGCTGCTCTGTACTATGTTTTCTATGTGTATTATTAGGATATTTGTTAAAATCTCAGTGGGGAGAAAGCCTGTTTGAGGGACCTTCTGTTTAATTCGCCTCTGGATCTCCTCACAGCTTTTGTCCAAAGAATGCTTGTCATGCGCTTCCAGACAAAACAGTAAGCTTTATGAGAGCAGGGTGTATTTCTTGCTTTATTTTCTTGTGTCCCCCTCCTCCCCCACCCCCCGTCGGAATGAATGTCGAGCTCCCAGGGGTGTTCAGTAACTATTTATTGAATGGATGACTTTGTATTTTTTTGTTCTTTAAGGATGAGAGTTTTCATAATGTCCCTCAACCTCTTTGATAATATTTGTAGTGTAAAAGGTCTTTAATGATTTGGTGCTTGGCCATATAGGTATATGCACATGTAAACTGAGAGGGTCAGTACGATGGGAAGCCAAAGTTAAAACATGAATAGAGGGCCATAAGAAAACAAATGGAGGGGCGCCTGGTGGCTCAGTTGGTTAAACGTCCGACTCTTGATTTTGGCTCAGGTCATGATCTCAGGGTCATGAGATTGAGCCCCGCATTGAGCTCTATGCTCAGCAGGATGTCTGCTCGAGATTCTCTCTCTCCCTCTGCCCCTCCCCTGCACGCGCACATGCAGTCTCTCTCTCTCTCAAATAAACAAATCTTTTTAAAAAAATAGGAAAGAAATGCCCATAGAAAGATTCAGGATGGGGAAAAGAAGAAATAAGAGTATAGAATATGAGAAAGCAAAGTCTAGGGTTTGTTTTTTTTTTTTTCTCTATAAACTTGCAATAGAATATGGAAGTATGCTTATTCTAGAACTAAGATTTGCATTCTTGAGAATTCTGTGTTTCATAGAAATATTCAAAATATAGCATGCCCTATATATTTGAAGTTAACTTTTGGTCTTATATTTTCCTGCATTTAGCATGGGAAATAAAGATGATTAAGAGTAAAGATGGTGACGTTTTTTGTTTGCTTAATTTTTATTTTTATAGATGTGTGTGTTGAGGCTTATACAAGTTATTTGATCAGTTGAAAAGATTGAAAAAATCTTAAATTCACAAAGTTCTAAAGAAACCTCTGCACTAAAAGCAAGCAGGTAAGCATTTTTTTTTTTTTAATTTAAAATTTTTTATTTTTTATAAACATATATTTTTATCCCCAGGGGTACAGGTCTGTGAATCACCAGGTTTACACACTTCACAGCACTCACCAAAGCACATACCCTCCCCAATGTCCATAATCCCACCCCCCTCTCCCAAACCCCCTCCCCCCAGCAACCCTCAGTTTGTTTTGTGAGATTAAGAGTCACTTATGGTTTGTCTCCCTCCATTCCCAGATTCTTTCATTTATTCTTCTCGTACCCACTTAAGCCCCCATGTTGCATCACCACTTCCTCATATCAGGGAGATCATATGATAGTTGTCTTTCTCTGCTTGACTTATTTCACTAAGCATGATACTCTAGTTCCATCCATGTTGTCGCAAATGGCAAGATTTCATTTCTTTTGATGGCTGCATAGTATTCCATTGTGTATATATACCACATCTTCTTGATCCATTCATCTGTGGATGGACATCTAGGTTCTTTCCATAGTTTGGCTATTGTGGACATTGCTGCTATAAACATTCGGGTACACGTGCCCCTTTGGATCACTACGTTTGTATCTTTAGGATAAATACCCAATAGTGCAATTGCTGGGTCATAGGGCAGTTCTATTTTCAACATTTTGAGGAACCTCCATGCTGTTTTCCAGAGAGGTTGCACCAGCTTGCATTCCTAGCAGCAGTGTAGGAGGGTTCCCCTTTCTCCGCATCCTCGCCAGCATCTGTCATTTCCTGACTTGTTGATTTTAGCCATTCTGACTGGTGTGAGGTGATATCGCATTGTGGTTTTGATTTGTATTTCCCTGATGCCGAGTGATATGGAGCACTTTTTCATGTGTCTGTTGGCCATCTGGATGTCTTCTTTGCAGAAATGTCTGTTCATGTCCTCTGCCCATTTCTTGATTGGATTATTTGTTCTTTGGGTGTTGAGTTTGCTAAGTTCTTTATAGATTCTGGACACTAGTCCTTTATCTGATATGTCGTTTGCAAATATCTTCTCCCATTCTGTCAGTTGTCTTTTGGTTTTGTTAACTGTTTCCTTTGCTGTGCAAAAGCTTTTGATCTTGATGAAATCCCAATAGTTCATTTTTGCCCTTGCTTCCTTTGCCTTTGGCGATGTTCCTAGGAAGATGTTGCTGCGGCTGAGGTCGAAGAGGTTGCTGCCTGTGGTCTCCTCAAGGATTTTGATGGATTCCTTTCGCACATTGAGGTCCTTCATCCATTTTGAGTCTATTTTTGTGTGTGGTGTAAGGAAATGGTCCAATTTCATTTTTCTGCATGTGGCTGTCCAATTTTCCCAGCACCATTTATTGAAGAGGCTGTCTTTTTTCCATTGGACATTCTTTCCTGCTTTGTCGAAGATTAGTTGACCATAGAGTTGAGGGTCTATTTCTGGGCTCTCTATTCTGTTCCATTGATCTATGGGTCTGTTTTTGTGCCAGTACCATGCTGTCTTGATGATGACAGCTTTGTAATAGAGCTTGAAGTCCGGAATTGTGATGCCAACAACGTTGGCTTTCTTTTTCAATATCCCTTTGGCTATTCGAGGTCTATTCTGGTTCCATATAAATTTTAGCATTATTTGTTCCATTTCTTTAAAAAAGATGGATGGTACTTTGATAGGAATTGCATTAAATGTGTAGATTTCTTTAGGTAGCATAGACATTTTCACAATATTTATTCTTCCAATCCAGGAGCATGGAACATTTTTCCATTTCTTTGTGTCTTCCTTAATTTCTTTCATGAGTACTTTATAGTTTTCTGAGTATAGATTCTGTGTCTCTTTGGTTAGGTTTATTCCTAGGTATCTTATGGTTTTGGATGCAATTGTAAATGGGATTGACTCCTTAATATCTCTTTCTTCTGTCTTGCTGTTGGTGTAGAGAAATGCAACTGATTTCTGTGCATTGATTTTATATCCTGACACTTTACTGAATTCCTGTATAAGTTCTAGCAGTTTTGGAGTGGAGTCTTTTGGGTTTTCCACATATAGTATCATATCATCTGCGAAGAGTGATAATTTGACTTCTTCTTTGCCGATTTGGATGCCTTTAATTTCCTTTTGTTGTCTGATTGCTGAGGCTACGACCTCTAGTACTACGTTGAATAGCAGTGGTGATAATGGACATCCCTGCCGTGTTCCTGACCTTAGCGGAAAAGCTTTCAGTTTTTCTCCATTGAGAATGATATTTGCGGTGGGTTTTTCATATACGGCTTTGATGATATTGAGGTATGTGCCTTCTATCCCTACACTTTGAAGCGTTTTGATCAGGAAGGGATGCTGTACTTTGTCAAATGCTTTTTCAGCATCTATTGAGAGTATCATATGGTTCTTGTTCTTTCTTTTATTGATGTGTTGTATCACATTGACTGATTTGCGGATGTTGAACCAACCTTGTAGCCCTGGAATAAATCCCACTTGGTCTTGGTGAATAATCTTTTTAATGTACTGTTGAATCCTATTGGCTAGTATTTTGTTGAGTATTTTCGCATCTGTGTTCATCAAGGATATTGGTCTGTAGCTCTCTTTTTTGATGGGATCCTTGTCTGGTTTTGGGATCAAGGTGATGCTGGCCTCATAAAATGAGTTTGGAAGTTTTCCTTCCATTTCTATTTTTGGAACAGTTTTAGGAGAATAGGAATTAGTTCTTCTTTAAATGTTTGGTAGAATTCCCCCGGGAAGCCGTCTGGCCCTGGGCTTTTGTTTGTTTGGAGATTTTTGATGACTGTTTCAATCTCCTTACTGGTTATGGGTCTGTTCAGGCTTTCTGTTTCTTCCTGGTTCAGTTGTGGTAGTTTATATGTTTCTAGGAATGCATCCATTTCTTCCAGATTGTCAAATTTATTGCCGTAGAGTTGCTCATAGTATGTTCTTATAATAGTTTGTATTTCTTTGGTGTTAGTTGTGATCTCTCCTCTTTCATTCATGATTTTATTTATTTGGGTCCTTTCTCTTTTCTTTTTGAGAAGTCGGGCCAGGGGTTTATCAATTTTATTAATTCTTTCAAAGAACCAGCTCCTACTTTCGTTGATTTGCTCTATTGTTTTTTTGGTTTCTATTTCATTGATTTCTGCTCTGATCTTTATGATTTCTCTTCTCCTGCTGGGCTTAGGGTTTCTTTCTTGTTCTTTCTCCAGCTCCTTTAGGTGTAGGGTTAGGTTGTGTACCTGAGACCTTTCTTGTTTCTTGAGAAAGGCTTGTACCGCTATATATTTTCCTCTCAGGACTGCCTTTGTTGTTTCCCACAGATTTTGAACCGTTGTATTTTCATTATCATTTGTTTCCATGATTTTTTTCAATTCTTCTTTAATTTCCCGGTTGACCCATTCATTCTTTAGAAGGATGCTGTTTAGTCTCCATGTATTTTGGTTCTTTTCAAACTTCCTTTTGTGGTTGAGTTCTAGCTTTAGAGCATTGTGGTCTGAAAATATGCAGGGAATGATCCCAATCTTTTGATACCGGTTGAGTCCTGATTTAGGACCGAGTATGTGATCTATTCTGGAGAATGTTCCATGTGCACTAGAGAAGAATGTGTATTCTGTTACTTTGGGATGAAATGTTCTGAATATATCTGTGATGTCCATCTGGTCCAGTGTGTCGTTTAAGGCCTTTATTTCCTTGCTGATCTTTTGCTTGGATGATCTGTCCATTTCAGTGAGGGGAGTGTTAAAGTCCCCTACTATTATTGTATTATTGTTGATGTGTTTCTTTGATTTTGTTATTAATTGGTTTATATAGTTGGCTGCTCCCACGTTGGGGGCATAGATATTTAAAATTGTTAAATCTTCTTGTTGGACACACCCTTTGAGTATGATATAGTGTCCTTCCTCATCTCTTATTATAGTCTTTGGCTTAAAATCTAATTGATCTGATATAAGGATTGCCACTCCTGCTTTCTTCTGATGTCCATTAGCATGGTAAATTCTTTTCCACCCCCTCACTTTAAATCTGGAGGTGTCGTCGGGCTTAAAATGAGTTTTTTGGAGGCAACATATAGATGGGTTTTGTTTTTTTATCCATTCTTATACCCTGTGTCTTTTGACAGGGGCATTAAGCCCATTAACATTCAGGGTAACTATTGAGAGATATGAATTTAGTGCCATTGTATTGCCTGTAAGGTGACTGTTACTGTATATGGTCTCTGTTCCTTTCTGATCTACCACTTGTAGGCTCTCTCTTTGCTTAGAGGACCACTTTCAAGATTTCCTGTAGAGCTGGTTTGGTGTTTGCAAATTCTTTCAGTTGTTGTTTGTCCTGGAAGCTTTTAATCTCTCCTTCTATTTTCAATGATAGCCTAGCTGGATATAGTATTCTGGGCTGCATGTTTTTCTCATTTAGTGCTCTGAAAATATCATGCCAGCTCTTTCTGGCCTGCCAGGTCTCTGTGGATAAGTCAGCTGCCAATCTAATATTTTTACCATTGTATGTTACAGACTTCTTTTCCCGGGCTGCTTTCAGAATTTTCTCTTTGTCACTGAGACTTGTAAATTTTACTATTAGGTGACGGGGTGTGGGCCTATTCTTATTGATTTTGAGGGGCGTTCTCTGAACCTCCTGAATTTTGATGCTCGTTCCCTTTGCTATATTGGGGAAATTCTCCCCAATAATTCTCTCTAGTATACCTTCTGCTCCTCTCTCTCTTTCTTCTTCTTCTGGAATCCCAATTATTCTAATGTTGTTTCGTCTTATGGTGTCACTTATCTCTCGAATTCTCCCCTCGTGGTCCAGTAGCTGTTTGTCCCTCTTTTGCTCAGCTTCTTTATTCTCTGTCATTTGGTCTTCTATATCACTAATTCTTTCTTCTGCCTCATTTATCCTAGCAGTGAGAGCCTCCATTTTTGATTGCACCTCATTAATAGCTTTTTTGATTTCAACTTGGTTAGATTTTAGTTCTTTTATTTCTCCAGAAAGGGCTTTTATATCTCTCGAGAGGGTTTCTCTAATATCTTCCATGCCTTTTTCGAGCCCGGCTAGAACCTTGAGAATTGTCATTCTGAACTCTAGATCTGACATATTACCGATGTCTGTATTGATTAGGTCCCTAGCCTTTGGTACTGCCTCTTGTTCTTTTTTTTGTGTTGAATTTTTCCGTCTTGTCATTTTGTCCAGATTAGAGTATATGAAGGGGCACGTAAAATACTAAAAGGGTGGCAACAACCCCAGGGAAATATGCTTTAACCAAATTAGAAGAGGTCCCAAATCGTGAGGGGGGAGAAAGGGGATAAAAAGAGGTTCAAAAAGGAAGAAAGAAAAAAAAAAAGAAAAAAATAAAAGAGAAGAATTTAAAAAAAGAAAACAAATAAGAGAAATATAAAAAAGAAAAAATATATATATTGGATAAACTAGTTAAAAAACGTTAAAAAAGGAAAAGGTTAAAGTTAAAAAAAAATTTACCAGAAGGTGAGGAAAAAAAACAAAAAATGAAAAAGAAAAAAATTAAATTAACTGCAAGACTAAAAAAAATCACAGGGAAAAAGCCATGAGTTCCGTGCTTTTTTCCTCCTCTGGAATTCTGCTGCTCTCCTTGGTATTGAAACCGCACTCCTTGGTAGGTAAACTTGGTCTCGGCTGGATTTCTTGTTGATCTTCTGGGGGAGGGGCCTGTTGTAGTGATTCTCCTGTGTCTTTGCCCCGGGCGGAATTGCAACGCCCTTATCAGGGGCCGGGGTGAGTAATCCGCTCGGGTTTGCTTTCAGGAGCTTTTGTTCCCTGAGCGCTTTCCGTAGAGTTCCGGAGGGCGGGAATACAAATGGCGGCCTCTGGTCTCCAGCCCCGAGGAGCCGAGAGCCCAGGGCCCCACTCCTCAGTGCGCCCTCAGAGAACAGCGCCCAGTTACTCCCGTCTGCCTGACCTCCGGCCGCGCTCCGAGCTCACCGAGCCTGCGACCGGTTCAAGGTAACACCGAGCTGCGAGCTTACTGTCGGCTCTGTCTCTGTAGCCGGCTTTCCCGTTCCAATGCCCGCAAACTCTGCGACACTCAGACACCCCCGATCCTTCTGTGACCCTGCGGGACCTGAGGTCACGCTGACCCCGCGTGGGCTTCGCCCTGGTTTAGCCTCTGGAGCGATGTCCCTCAGCGGAACAGACTTTTAAAAGTCCTGATTTTGTGCGCGGTTGCTCCGCCGCTTGCCGGGAGCCGGCCCCTCCCCCCAGGGTCTATCTTCCCGTCACTTTGGATTCACTTCTCCGCCGGTCCTACCTTTGAGAAGGTGGTTGTTTTTCTGTTTCCAGAATTGCTGTTCTTCTTCTCTTCGATCTGCCGATGGATTTTCAGGTGTTTGCAATCTTTAGATAAGCTATCTAGCTGATCTCCGGGTAGCTGAAGTAGTCTCAGCCTGCTACTTCTCCGCCATCTTGACTCCTCCCCAGCATTTTTTTTTAACTAAGTAGAACATAAATTAATATTTCACATCCAGTCTAATTAGGTGGGGACAGCTTAGTTAGAATTCATTTCTAAACAAGAAGAAAATCCAGGTTTGTGGCTAGAATGTAGCTCCAGGAGAGTGGAGAGCATGAAATGGTGAAATCTATAACATGTTCCTATAAACCCTTTGGTTATAGACCACAGTTCCAACACTTCATTATGCTTGCAGTGGAAAAGTATATTTGGAACCACCTTCCCTGAGGACTAGCAAAGTCCTGTTGATCTTTAAGGCATACCTACCATTCATCTTGGTTTTTCTCCATCTCATTTTTTTTCCTAGACATGCCCAGAGTATTACCATTGATGTATTTTGCACCAGCATTATATTATTATGAAACAGTATAGGACACATCCATTTGAAATTTACAAACAGGAAAGAAAAAGCTTATGAAATAGGAAAAAGATGATGGCTCTCTTTGTTATACTGTGATTGTCTTGTTCCCTTCCTGGTGTGAATTTTCAATCAGCCAGGGTAGATGAGTGACTCAGAAAATGAGTTGTTAGGTCCTGTCAGCACCGTGAGACACACAGTGGTGCAGTGGGAGTAGCCCGGGCTGGTTCTGCACATACCAGCTGGGCTGCCTGCGTCAAGGTCGCCTGTTGCCCTGCGTGCCCTGCGTGCTCTGTTGTGTGAGGCTAACAGTCCCTCCCCCTGCAGGCGGAGTTAGGTTTCTAAATTATAGGAATTAAGGTTTTAGATTTGGAAGGAACTTGAGAGACCATATGCTCCACATGTCTCATGATGGAGATTAAGAACGGACACATCCCAAAGGAAGCGATTCTCTGGTCCTAGGTCTCTGACCCTTTCACATCAAGGCATTCAACTAAGTGGTCAGCCTCCACTGTGCTTGTGTCTCTAGCCCGTTGCACTCGTGCTTCTGCCCCGGTTTGTCCACACTTAGCAGACAGTCTGTACGCGGCCCTTCTGCAGCCCGTGTGTCTCCAGCGGCTCTGCTTTGCTGCGGCCCTTGGCAGCACCTGCAGCCCCTCCAGCCATGTCCACATTCAGCCCCTGGGGAGCTGGCCCTCCAGTGTTCTTCTCGTCTTTGCTGCTGCTGCTGTGCTCCTCGGATAGAAACACCTCAGTGAGCTCTGTGTCTACAATCCTGTCCCTTTGCCGCACTGTCCTTGATAAACAGCCATTGTGCGCTTTCTTGCTCAGAATTACCTTGGAGGATTTTTTTCTCCAGAAGAGCAGCTCTGAGCTCTGGAGTCAGGAAAGCCAGAGCAGTGTCAGCGCATGGTAAATCCATCTTGCTCTGCTAGGCCCAGAAATGCCGAGATAAGGATAAATAGGAAATGCGCATGGGATCAGTCAGTAGAGGTTGGGATTAGGCTTCTGCATTGGTCATGCCCAGCGCCTGCCTTCCCTCCACACCAGTTCTGATGCTCTGGGATGGGGCACACCGTGGCAGGTCTCCAGACATTTTTGGGTTTCCTTACAGTGTGTTTCCTCACTACCTGACTGCCCATCCTCAGATGTGGGATGCCTCATAGAGCCCAGCAGGGGCTTTGGGGCCATTGTTGTGTTTTTTTTTTTTCTTTCACTGTTCGGCCTCCTTTTGAGTGGGGTTGACGCTTTCTAATGTGGGGGGCAAGAGGGAAGTGTATCCAGTCCACTTGATGGCAGATGCACTGTGAGTGATTTCTCACCAGCTCCCAGAGCACCGAGCTTGCTCTTTCTGCCGTTGGGTAAATGTAAACTTGGAGTCCTCTGCTCTGAGCAATTTCCCAGGTTGCTGCTAGGCGGTCAGTTTTAGCTGATTGAGGAGACAGCAGTAGTTGGTACTGGGGAGGTACTTGGGAGGGAGAATGAGGTAGGTGGAGAAGAAGAGGGGGATTCGCGTATGAACGGTAGGACAGGGCAAGAGAGAGGAGGGGGTTAGGGAATGGGAGAATAAGGGCACAAATGGGAGAGCTTGAGAAACGTGGTGGAAACATGCAGCTGTACCCACACTGACCTAAAATAGCTCCATCCCCTTGCCTGGGCCCTGTGGCCCGGACCAGGCTGCGTCGGTGGCTTCTATGACCTCCCCGCTCCTCACCCCTCGCACCAGGGGCCTGCTGCACAGAGAGTTTGTCCTGAAAATTGATGGCGTGCATTTGCAGGTGCCTGAGCGCTGTAAGGCATGGGGGGGCGGTGGGGGTGGCAGGTTTTAACTTTGGGAATTACACTTCTCTAATTGTCTCTACTAGCCCTCTCTGGACTAGACAGATTTTGGAGAGAATTGCCACAGAATTTAACCAGTTACACTTTCATGCTTTTCAGAGTAAAGGCATGCCTCTTCTGGACAAAGTAAGACCAGTAAGTGTTGGTTTCGATTTTCAATTTGCTGTTTGCGAATTTCCTGGATGATTTTGGTTTGACCTAGCATTGCCCCCTGATAATTGCTACTCTACAGGATTTTGAAGCTAGCTTTGAATTTTTTTTTTTTTAGTATCTCCTGCTTGGGACCCTGCTTCCATTATGTCACACTAGATAGATTTTGTGTAAAGACACAAGCGTAGTCTCCAAACTATGCAAGTAAAATTAATTCTGAATTTCATGTAACTTGACACATCATATGATGTAGTCAGAGTTCATTTATCCAAAGCCCTTGACTGGGTTTAAATGCACGTTTGTCAGATTTACTCTGTAGCTTAAGAGGCAAATAACTTTTTGTCGTTCCGTAATTGTCTAAACTTCACTTTGATGAAGCCGACTTACTTTCAAAGAAATCATAGGGAGGGGACGCCTCAGTGGCTCAGTCAGTTAAGCCACTGCCTCTGGCTTAGGTCATGATCCCAGGGTCCTGGGATCGAGTCCCACCTTGGGCTCCTTGCTTGGCAGGAAGCCTGCTTCTCTTTCTGCCTGTGCCTACTTATGTGCTTGTGCTCTCTCTCGACAAATAAATAAATAAAAAACCTTTAAAAAAGAAAGAAAGAAAGCAAGCAAGCAAGCAATCATGGGGAGAAAGAGATTCATTGTTATTCTCTAGGAAATGTTGGGATTTTAATCTTACATATATTCTGGTAGAATTAGAGGCTCGCTTTATATATATAACACATATGTATATAAATTATACACATATATTTGAGCTTTTAGAAACTGTTGGACCTTCTTTCCTGGTCTCTCTGTTCTTGCAGCGTATAGCCCACATTACGGCCATGCTGCAGCAGTCCCTGGGAGGCCTGCTGCTAGAAGGGCTTCAGACTTCCAATGTGGACATCATACGGCACTGCCTCCAGACTTATGCTACAATTGACAAGACACGGGATGCAGAGGCATCAGTTGGTCAAATACTGGTGAAACCGTACATGGATGAGGTTTGTGCCCCCATGCACCTCATTCCACAAACACAGAGCATCTAATCTGGCTTCGTTTCTTGACTGGGTGCGAGAGAGCTCAGGGCTCTTCCTTGAAGATTCTCTTAGTTCCTGCTCTTCTGGTTGTAAGAAAAGGTTGGTCCCGCTTGGAGCCCATCAGCATGGCAGGAATCAGGCATGCGCTCTTGTCTCTTCCAGTGATGCCATAACTCAGGGATCATCTTAATTTAGTAGGGGTGAGGGACTTGCCTAGGAAGAAGGTACGGATCAGAACATTTTCAGGTCAATTTCCATTTCCATAAGTTATACGTTAATGAAGTTGCCAAAAAGCGTGACCCCACCAAGGCGCCCGTGCCCACTGGAGGAGCTGGAAGACAGCTCTGTGCACAGGGAAAGTCTGTGAGGGGAGGCGTCTTCGCAGAATTGATGTGGCTTAAGTCTTGAAGACCATGGGGGAGTTTGCCAGGCTAGGAAGGTGAGAGGGAGGGAATATTCAAAGATAAAGGGCTTTGAAGGGTGATTTAGCGGAGTCGTACCGTAAGTCTGGAACTTGGTTACCCAGTGTTCTTGACCTATAAGGATACAGTTAAATACAGGGAGTCAGTGTATCCTGCCTCTGAGCGGCCGGAGTATGGGCTGCACCATGTGAGGCCACCAGCAATCAGCAGCTTCCAACTTAGAGAGCGTCGGATTCATCTAGTTCAGGCTGACAGAAGTCATGAAGCCAGTCTCAGCGTTTGAGGGCTTTCTTCCAGTCACCTGCCAGTGCGAGTGCTCTTTCTGTCCAGTAAGTATAAAGCTACCCACCATGACTTCAGGATGAAAGGCTTCCAGTTTTAAAACGAGACAGTATCCCAGTGATAGAAGTAAATTGAAGGATTAATTTCAGTAATCGTCTCAGCTTCATTAAGACTACTAAAAGTAAATGATCTGTCAGTTCTTTGTATGTATCCTATTATAGTTTATAGCTCTCTCTGTGGGGGTGAAAAAGATCACATTATTCTTTGTCACTAAATGAAAATATTTTAGTTATTTAATTTATGCCCTTTTCATTGAATTGAATCTAATATGCTAAATTAGGGAAGTACTTTACGTTTCCATGTCATTAAATGAACTGTGGCCACGTTTGTATTTTAAGTTTCTATGCTTGTCATTCACCTCCTGCAACTCAGCCTCACCAAAAAAAAATAAAATACTAAAGCAAAATAAGATGTGTTTTCTTCCATCACTTTCCATCACAGCCCTTTCCCTGTTCTGGAGACAGTAGAGGATAAGGCCAGGGTGAAGATGGTACAGAGCTGTTGTCTGCAGATACAGTATTTCGCCTTTAAGCTCAGAAGGGAAGCAGATGAGTGTGTGTGATGTTTTAGCTTCAGGCCAGTCTCTGTCCCTCAGCCTCTGTGTCCCCCAGGGTTGGAGCAGTATTCCCAAATCCCGGGACCTAGATTTTCATGCCAGTGTTACTTACCTCCTGTTTAGAAAGCATACTGAGTGGGGAGGAGGAAGAACGAAGTGCATTTTTAAGGTTTACTCGATTCTTTTCTCTGTAGTGTATAGTTCATACTTCTCTTTTAGGTGCTTTAAAAACAAACAAAAACACAAACAAACAAACAAATAAATGAATAAAAATAAAACGCTCTTCCTTCTGCTAGGTGATTGTAGAGCAGATCGTTGAGTCTCATCCAGACGGCCTGAAGATCATGTATGCTAATAAGCTCCTGGAGTTCGTTACTCACCACTGCCGCCTTCTTCGAGAGGTCACAGGAGGAGCCATCTCAAGGTGACGTAAAATGCTGTGTATGCACCTGAGCTCAGTTTAGTGACCACCTGTCACCTCCTCATGTGCCGCTGATCCCTGGCTGTCCTGTCTGACCTGGGAACGTGTGCACTTCCCTATTTGTTACCAGTGCTGTGAGGCAGGTGTCGCTTGCCTGGGTTTACAGGGAAGGGAATGAAGAGTGGGGACGAATCTCAACGGTGACATTTGTGTGACTCCAGAGCCTCTGCTTTTCTCTTGTCTATACTTTCTCCTTAACCAGGTTCAAAATCAAAATTGGTTTCCTTCCATTATTGTGATGTCATCATCAGTCTAGAAATACCAATTCATTTTAATTCAACACGTTTTATACTGATGGCAATTAAAGTCATGTTCGGATTTCCCTCCGTCTCTTATTTCATTTCCATGGCTTTCCAGTTCTGTTTCATGAATATCCCATTACCTTCCACCATCTCCATCATCCCAGTCCAGACCTTTGTCGCCTTTTGTTCGAGGGTAGCGGGCTCTCCCCACCTGGTCTCCCAGCTCCACCTGTCCCTCTTCATTGCAGCCCTCAGCTGTCCCACCTGCCCAGAGCTCTGCAGCCTTCCTGAGTCGCTCGTGGCTTCTCATCGCCCACAGAGAAGCATCCAGTCTTCCTGCGCAACCTGTGACCCTTGGTGCTTGAGTCCTAGTGGTTCTCCGCTGTAGAACTTTCTACTGTGGAACTTTACCCCATACCACTATGGTTCCTGGACAGACAGGAGCGCTTGACCTTCCCTAACACACCTGGTACAGAAGATCCCTGACTTCACCTTGGTTCAGTTTATGGTTTTTTGACTTTTTATAATAGTGCAGAAGTGATATGCATTTAGTTTGGATCTTTTCCCAGGCTGGCGATCTACAGTAGGGTCCTTTTTTGTAATGCTGGGCAGGGGCAGCGAGCACAGCCCCCAGGCAAACCATGTGATCATGAGGGTCAGCAACCAACACACTTGAACCGTCCTGTTCTGGCTTTCAGTGCACTGTTCAGTAAGTTACATGAGATACCAGACATTTTATTGTGAAATAGGCTTTGTGTTAGGGGATTTTGCCCAATTGTGCAATACGGTAAGTGTTCTCAACACATTTAAGTTAGGCGGGGCTAAGCTCTGATGTTCAGTCGCTTAGGTGTTTTCCATGCATTTTCAACTAAAGAGATTTCCAGCTGAACAGTGGGTTTATTAGAAGCCGAGGCCGTCATAAGCCGAGGAACATCTGTCTATACTGTGCGCCTCTGTGTTTTCCTTCATTGCTTCCTGTCTCATATCCCTTTGTCTTTCTGTTGATCTGTCACTCCACATGAAGCTCCAGTCAAATACAACTTCTTTTTTTTAGGTTATTTATTTATTTACTTATTAGAGAAAGCATAAGCAGAGGGGGAGGCAAAGAGTGAAGCAGGCTCCCCACTGAGCAGGGAGCCCAATGTGGGACTCGATCCCAGGACCCTGAGATCATGAACTGAGCCACCCAAGCGCCCCCAGGCTATGGTTATTTCAAGAAAAAGTCCTATTTGTGAATTCTTCATCTAGTGAAGATGAATTAAAATCATAAAGTCAACTCTGCCACCTTTAAAAACCCAGGAACAGAAACAAAATTCCACGACCAGGTATAACCCTATCCACAATAAATCACTTTCAATCCAGTCCTAATACAGAGTAGGAAGAAAGCATTCCAGAAAAATTTTGTTTTCTTTAATCAAGCTGGAAAATAATGGGCCTTACACGAATGCCCTTTAGGAAGACAGTTCTTATAGTTTTATGTTGATGGAAACTAACATTACATTCGAAATGCATGTTAAAACCATGACTGTAGACTAACTACCACTTTCAGTCATCAGAAGATGAAAAATGGTCAAGAGTCACCCAAACTGAATCCTGGTTCCTCCTGGAAAATGTTTTCCTAACTGAACTACTGTGCTCTTTCTGTATCTTACACAGCAGACACTGCGATGCACAAACACATCCAGAAGGCCTTTGAGGGCTGACAGCCTGCTGGAACAATGAGGAATTCACCCGGGTTTCTGCCTTTCTGCCGGGCCCAGAAAGTTCTGGGTAACCCAGGTGACGTGTCATGAGAATACAAGTGTGCCTCACACCGTACGTATCATCTCCTCAGGGTAGACACCAAAATCCATGTTTGTATATGAAAATCCGAGATGCGTCCAGAAATCAAGAGTAATTCTGTCATCTTGAAAGAAAAACACACTGTTGCGCTGCCACATGCCTCGTTTCTCCTCGAGTGACTGCAGGAAGTAGGGATTGCAGTCTGAAGTCTCAGAAAGAAAAATTAGAGTAAGGGCAACACCTGAAGTTTACTCCTGAAAATACTTGGAGAATGACTGTGACCAATAAACCAGGGCTTAGTTCATGAGAGTATGTCAATGAGCTTATACATCCCATGTCCTGGTCAAACCTTCATGTCTGGGAGATGGAGGGACATCTTCATCTTCCAGAGCTACTATTAGGGAAAAAGGTGGAGACAATACTGACTGAGTCCCTCCTTCAGCAGGAGAGCCAAAAACACCTTGCCCCTCCATAATCCCAAATGAAAATAAACATCTCGGGGCGCCTGGGTGGGTTAAGCTTCTGCCTTTGGCTGGGATGGAGCCCCACGTCAGGCTCTTTGCTCAGCGGGGAGCCCAATTGCCTCCTTCTCTCTCTGCCTGCCTCTCTGCCTACTTGTGATCTGTGTCTGTCAAATAAATAAAATAAATAAAATCTTTAAAAAAGAAGAGAAAAGAAACATCTCATTTTACTAGTGTGCAGCAGTGACTATGCAGGAGAAATTATTATTATATTATTATTAGATGATATTATTATTATTATTGTACTATATTGTTAACCATTTGAATTTGGACACCTAAAATTTTTAATAAAATATGAAGGCCTTTTTTTTTTAAGATTTTATTTATTTGAAAGACAGAGACCACAAGTAGGCAGAGAGGCAGGCAGAGAGAGGAGAAAGCATGCTCCCCACTGAACAGAAAATCCGATGCGGGGCTTGATCCCAGGACCCTGGGATCATGACCTGGGCTGAAGGCAAGAGGCTTTAGCCCACTGAGCCACACAGGCGCCCCATGAAGGCTTTTTTTTTTTTTTAAAGATTTTACCTATTAATTTGACAGAGATATCACAAGTAGGCAGAGAGGCAGGCAGAGAGAGAGAGGAGGAAGCAGGCTCCCCGCTGAGCAGAGAGCCCGACGTGGGACTCGATCCCAGGACCCTGGGATCATGACCTGGGCTGAAGGCAAGAGGCTTTAGCCCACTGAGCCACCCAGGCATCCCATGAAGGCTTTTTTTAAAGAACAAAAACTTCAGACTATATCTTTATCCTAGAAGTTCCCACTACAACTGGCTTCTGTCTTGGCCAACATTTAGCCATTCAGATAAAGTCCGTATTTAGTGCTTCGTGTGTATGCATGTGTAAAATAAGAGGACAGTCATAAATCTTTAAGATTGTGTATAATAACCGTGAAATAAGGATTCTTGATACACAAGGTGTCGTCTGGGGAAAACAGCTGGAGAACAGTATGCAGTTTTCAAATGACGGAGGGGAAATACGCATTCGGTTATGAGAAAGGGAAGGAGAACAAGACCAAATATTAATAAAAGGGAAAAAAGCTTTTTCTGCCATCTTTCTGTGCCGCAGTAACAGTGTGAACAAATGTCTCACAGATGCCCTCAAGAACATTAACACTGCTGAAAGGGGAGGCGAAGGCCAGGTTCTTAGGAGGCCATGCACCAAAGTCCTCATCCCGTTTCCTCACTGTGATGACGAAGCATGAGTACATTGGCAAATTTAAAATTATTGATGACCACAGAGCTGGGAAAACTGCTGTGAACCTCACGGGCAAGTTAAACAAGTGTGGCATGACCAGCCCTAGACTTGTATAACTGAAAGATCTAGAAAAGTGGCAGAATATTTCCATCCCCTAAGTTTGGTTTCACTGCATGGAAAAATTATTCTTCATAAAATCCTGGGATTCCTTTTTCCTAGAAATATAATATACATGGCACGTGAAATGCCTCAATGGGAAAAAAAAAAAAGGAAAATAAATTACAGTCAACTAATGTTTGACAAGGGTGCCAAACAATTCAATGGGGGTAAGAACAGTATTTTACTCCCAAGCAGCCACATGCAAATAATGAAACAGGAGTCCTGCCTCACACCATACAGAGAAAATAACCCAAAATGCATCAAAGACATATATGTAAGCATTAAAATGATAAAGTTCGGGATGCCTGGGTAGTTCAGTTGGTTGGACGGCTGCCTTCTGCTCAGGTCATAATCCCAGAGTTCCCGGATCGAGTCCTGCATCAGGCTCCAAGCTCCACAGGGAGTCTGCTTCTCCCTCTGACCTTCTCCTCGCTCATGCTCTCTCTCATTGTCTCTTTCTCAAATAAATAAAATCTTTTAAAAAATAAAAATAAAGTAAAATGATAAAGTTTTCAGAAGAAAACACAAAGGTAAATGTTAGTGGTCTTGAATCTAACAACGGCTCCTCAGCCAAACACCAAAGTCAAGCAACTTAAAAAAAATAATAAACAAATAAATGGGACTCAACCAAAATATCCCAGTTTTGTGCTTCCAAGGACCCCATTGACAAAGTCAAAAGACAAGCCACTAAATGGGAGAAAATATTTGCAGGTCATATATAAGGAACATGCATTCAGACTGTGTGAAGAATTCTTACAACTCAAATAAAAAGACAACCAAGTTAAGAAATGAGCAAAGAGGGGCGCCTGGGTGGCTCAGAGGGTTAAGCTGCTGCCTTCGGCTCAGGTCATGAACTCGGAGTCCTGGGATGGATCCCCGTATCAGGCTCTCTGCTCAGCAGGGAGCCTGCTTCTTCCTCTCTCTCTGCCTGCCTCTCTGCCTGCTTGTGATCTCTCTCAATAAATCTCTCTCAAATAAATAAATAAAATCTTTTTTAAAAAATGAGCAAAGGGTCGCCTGGGTGGCTCAGTGGGTTAAGCCGCTGCCTTCGGCTCAGGTCATGGTCTCAGGGTTCTGGGATCGAGTCCCACATCGGGCTCTCTGCTCAGCAGGGAGCCTGCTTCCCTCTCTCTCTCTGCCTGCCTCTCCATCTACTTGTGATTTCTCTCTCTCAAATAAATAAATAAAATCTTTTAAAAAAAATTAGCAAGAACTTGAATATACATTTCTCCAATATTCAAATGTATACATTAATATATAAATGTATATACAAATATATTTTACATGATCATATATTTATATAAACATTTATGTAAATATATTTACATTCTTAAATATGTATTTAAATATAAATATAATATGAAATATATATATTTAAAGATACATATAAGGTATATATAAAATATATGGGACAATAAGCACGTGAAAATATGCTCAACATCACTAATCATTCGGGAAATGCAAATCAAAACCATGGTGAGATACCACCTCCCACCCACGTGGATGGCTACTATCAAAAAACCCAAAAGCAGGTGTTGGAAGGATGTGAAGAGCTGGAACCTGTAAATTGCTGGTGGGCTTGGAAAATGGCGCAGCCACATTAGAAATGGTTTAGTAGCTCCTCAAAATGCAGAACACAGAGTTGCCATATGACACACCAATATCACTCCTGTGTATAGAGCCAAGAAAAAAACTATGCCCACACAAAAACTTGTGCATGAAGGTTTAGGGTTTATTCGTAATAGCCAAAAGGTGAGAACAACCCAGATGTTCATCAACTGATGAAGAGATAACTAAAATGTGATCCATCCAGCCAGTGGAATATTATTCAGCCTTGAAAAGGAATAGAATTTTGATATGTGCCACGACACAGAGGAGCCTTGAAAACATTCTGCTGATTGAGAGAAGTCAGTCACAGAAGACCACATATTGCATAATTTGATTTATATGGAATTTCCAGAATAGCTAAATCTACAGATACCGAAAGTAGATTAGCGGTTGCCTAAGACTGGTGGTGATGGCTAAAGTTTTCTTTTGAGGATGATGAAAATGTGTAGGTAGTTCAGTATAGTATAGTTAAATATAGTGAAAGCCATTAAATTGTCCACATTAGATGGTGAGTGGTATGGCCTCTGAATTATATCTCAAATGCAAAGAACTTCTAAAATTTATCAAGTAGAAAAAGAATGAACTTGATTAAAATGGGGAAAATTAAAACAAACAAAATAAGTTGGGAGGAATAAAATCATGACTGTTTATCATTAATTTAAATGTGTACAGACTGACTTTTTCTATTCAAGCGCCTATCAGGGGGTTACAGATCCACGCTGTTCAAGAAACATACTTAAAATGCAAAAGGGATTGAGAATGTATCAGGTGAGGAGATACCATGCAAAAGAGAAAGCCGGAATGGCAAAATTCATCGCAGACAAGTTTGGTCTAAAGTTATAGGTACTAAGATGAAGAGGGACATTTTTAAAGGCAGAGTTTGGAAAGAAGATGTAAAAGGTATAAGCAGGTATACATCTAACAACATAATACCTAAAGACTCTAAAAATGCAATAACAAGGTAAAATTTTAGCTTTTCAAATGGGAGTATCTACTAGAAGGAGGGAAAAACAAGGACACTCAGAAAATAGACATCCTGGGGTGCCTGGGTGGCTCAGTGGGTTAAAGCCTCTGCCTTCAGCTCAGGTCATGATCCCAGGGTCCTAGGATCGAGCCCCACATCAGGCTCTCTGCTCCGCGGGGAGCCTGCTTCCTCCTCTCTCTCACTCTCTGCCTGCCTCTCTGCCTACTTGTGATCTCTGTCTGTCAAATAAATAAAATCTTTTTAAAAAAAAAGAAAATAGACATCCTTATTTCCCTCAGAAAACATTTCTTTCTTACACCTAAGGAAAGCCATATTTATAAAGATTAATTGCATACTAGGCAACAAAGGAAACCTTTACAAGCCTTCCAAATTAAAGATTTAAAGAACAGTTCTTTGATCACAATCCAGTAGAATCAGAATTAGATAACCTGGTAACAAAAAATTGAAACTACATACAAGTTAAGAAATACAGTCTTCAGTCAAAGAAGAAATCATAAGACGACTGAAGAAAATCTTGAAAGCAATGGAAAGGAGACTATTTCATACCAAAACTTACAGAAGACACCAGATGTTTTACTCTAAGGAAACTTTAGTGTCAAATGTCTTCAATTTCAAACATTTTTTTGAATAAAAGAAACGACTCATTTAAACCCATCAGAAAAGGGCAGCTCAATCAAACGAAAGGAAGTAGTTATAATAAAGATAAATTTTTTAAAAGATTTTATTTATTTATTTGACAGAGATCACAAGTAGGCAGAGAGGCAGACAGAGAGAGAGGAGGAAGCAGGCTCCCTTCCGAGCAGAGAGCCCGATGCGGGACTCGATCCCAGGACCCCGAGATCATGACCTGAGCCGAAGGCAGCGGCTTAACCCACTGAGCCACCCAGGCGCCCCCTGGCTCCAACTTCCAAAGATGGTGTATGAGATACCTTTGGTGGGAAGGAATGAAGATCAGCAACTGTCCTTGATTCTGCTTCTCAGGAAGGCATTGTGATGTGGTGCCCAGGACTTTGGAGACAGACACACGCTTGGTGCCCTCCGGCTCTGCCGCTAAAGCAACACCTTCCAGAGGGCAGCTGCAGGCACCGGGTGGCGTCACACAGGGTCAGACCCGGGAGGCACTCAGCTATGTACCCCTTCCACCATCCTGCTGGGGTTAAAAAATTTCCTATATATATTTAAAAAAAGAACCAGAATAGTGGGAATGAATGAAAGATAAAAGTTTTCCTATGAAGTAGTGGTAGTTCTCTTGTAGTACTTTTTTTCTCTCTCTCTCTCTCTTTTTTTTTTTCTTTCTTGGTTTGTGTTCTGGGGAAGGGGCCTGCCATGTGGGTTTTCAGTCAATGATGTTCCCTGACTTAAGTCCTCCCGCCCCCCCTCAAGGGGGTGGGCTCTGAGGAAACTTTTTTTTTTCAGGTTCTTGTTCTCTGGCGGTTTTTTGTTTGTTCACTTTTTTTCTCACTTTGACCGCTTTTGATGGTTTTTGTAGTTTTAGAGGAAAACAAACCGCACCCTGATCTCCCTCTCAGAGAGAAGCCTCAGTCTGGCTGCAGAGCCCAAATAAGTTCCCCCTTGGCCACTGGCAGAGCAGGTTCCAAGTTGCTGTCCCTGGGGATGGAGGATCTTTTGCTTGTACCCAAAAGCACAGCAGCAGCAGCTTTGGGCACCTCTAGACTGCTAGAGAGGTTCCAAGCAGCAATCGCACACTGAGATTTTCCCGCTGGCCCGGGCTGGGAGTGCCTGGTCTTTCTGGGTCTAAGAGCGCCCACCTTGCCCGCACCAATTTCAGGGAAGGCAGAGGTTCACGCACGGGTCTCAGGCTCTGAGAATGGGGCACAGGTCTGAGAGCACCAGGCTGGGCCTTTGAGCACCTCACTGGGGCGAGAGTTTGGTGCAGGCTCTGAAACAAGGGCCTGTATCAAAGGGCACTGGCTGGGCCTTTATACCTCTCTCAGGGGAGTATCTCAGGCTCTATAGCAGGACTCTTGCATTCTGCCGCCTGGTGTGGCTCCCATCCCCTCACAGGAAATGGACCCCATGCATTCTCAGTGCCCTGGCAGCTTAGGGACCAAGAGCTGGTTTCTCTGCTGCACTCTCTGCCTCAGCGCCACGGGAGGCTTCCTGGGACCGGGGACTTAAGCCCCTGTCCCTAGCCAGCCAAAGTCCTACAATTTCCCCTGAGATCCTTTGCTCTTTTGGAGTGCTTTCAACCAGTCTCCGAGTTAATGCTGGTCCCCAGACGCAGGGCACTCTCGCTCGTATTGGGGTATTACTTTCCAACTGGTTGCCTCTGGTAGCTCCCTCCCCCTTTTGTTTATCTTCTGATATCAGTTCACAGTTCCCACCCCGCTTTACCTGCCCACTGGCTTCTTCTCCCCCTGTAGAGATCCAGACGTGTATAATTCTGATCTAAGGCTGATTTCATGGGTGATTGGAGTTCATGGGTGATTGGTAGGTAATCAGCTCATTTTGGGGCACAAGTTGAAAAGACGCCTCCTCCTACTTCTGCGCCATTTTGTTCCCCCTCTTAACTTTTTTTTTTTTCATTGTATTTGACAGCACAAGTAGAGGGAGAGGATGAAAGAGAAGCAGGATCTGCACTGAGCAGGGAGCCAGATGCAGGGCTGGATCCCAGGACCCTGGACAGATGCTGCACTGAGGGAGCCACCCAGACACCCTTTTAGACCTAGGATGCAGGTAGGAGAAGCAAGCCAGGGGTTCCTTGGCCCAACACTAATGACCATGGCTCAGACAAATCCATCTTCCACTGCAGGCTTCCAGATACTCTGCGAAGGAGACATTCCCCTTCCTGTCCCTGAATGCTCTGCCAGTTCAAGGCAGATCCATGTTTCTGAGGGTTCCTCTTTGGTCATTCTGTCAGGGACAGCCAAGAGGGCTCCAAGCCTGTGTGGACCCCAGGCCTGGGGATCCCAGCCCTGAACTCTTTCCTCTGCCCTTGATGACCCCAGAATAGATCAATTCAGCAACTGTCAATCCATGCCAGGCCAGGGAACAAACACAGCAGTACACAAGATCAACTCGCCTTGGTCCCAGGAGACTGGATTCCCCAAGGACGGCTTCACCTGGTCTCTGAAGGGGATTCTGGGGGTTCCAAGATGGCCATGGGTGGAGCCCACCAGGTAGAGAGGCCCCTGGAGAGTGTCCACTGGCACTGAGCAGATGGAAGATCCCCTCAGGCCTTCCCTCGCGGCTCCACTGTGCCCTGGGGAGAGAAAAGGGCCAGCCACACCGCACCGGGGCCACAGCTCGGCCGCCCAGGAGCAGCAGCGGGCCTAGCCTGGAGCTCAAGCAGTGGCAGGGAGGCCGGGACTGGGCGGGGGTGCTGGGGTCCTGGAGTCAGCAGAAGAGCAGCTGTAACTGGCAGGGGGCGCAGCCAGGCCCCGCACCGGACAGGACAGACAGGAGGCTGGGCGAGGGCGCGCGGGCCTGCAGAGGCCTCCACCGCTGTTTGCCGCCCCCCACCCGCCGCAGCGCGCCCGATCCTGCCTGCCCTGCCCACCGCCTTCTGCGGGCCCAGCGAACTCACTGCGCAAGTAGGGCCTCCCGGGGAGGCAGGGGTTCTGGGCTGGCGGGGCAGGGCATGGGGGAGTGCATCGGTGCCCCGCTGACTCAGGTACTGAGGGGCTGGGGAGGGGTAGGGGCGCTAGGGAGAGAGGGAGGCTGTGTCCCTCCTGCCCGCTGCCACCTGCTGCTTCGTCCAAGGGAGCGGGAGGGGGGCCTGGCAGACAGGTTGCTGCTGGCCTGGTGCTCCTATGCCCCATAGCCCTTGCCCCACAGCCCTTGCCTCACAGCCCTCGCTCCACTTCTCTGTATCCAGGGAACCCGTGGGGCCCTACTGACATCAAGAAGCCCAGCACCACTGGGCTTGTCTGACCCCCGGAGAGACGCCTGTGCTGACAGGCTTCTTTTCCAGAACTTGATGGAAAATTTTGTCCCTCAGAATTGCCGGGCTCCCCAGCCCGAGAGGAGCTGGTTCTGCCCGCGCAGCCTGGGCCCCACTGGGCCCCCTCCACCTCAACTGCCTTTTACCCAGGAGCCCCAGGATACCATTCCTTTCTGGCCCATGGACCCCTTCCCCCCACCCCCACCCCCACACCTCTATTTTGGGGCTGCGACCACCCTGGGATCACTTCCATCTCCGGCCCCCTAGCCCACAGGTCCTTGTCCACCTCCAGGCCTGACCCCTGGCCCCTCTCACCTCTGGGGTCACTGAAACCCTTCCACTTGGGGGCCACTGGCATCTGCGATCCCAGACTCCCGGGACTCCCCTCCACCTTGGAGCTCCCTACCCTGTTTCCTCGAGGAACTGCTGTGCCTAGAGCACCAAAACCCCACATTCTCAAGCCAGCTGTCTTCGGGCCAGGGACTCAGGTATCCTCAGGGACCCTCCTTTCTGGGGCACATACTCCTCTCTGTGCAGGAGAGACCAGAGAGAGCAGGCTTGGGGATCCTTCACTCCAGCTGGATGGAGGGGCAGAAGCTGGGGTGTGTGTGAGGGGGTGCTCACAGGTGGCCTCCCTGGGTAAGGAGCTTCCAGGAGGAAACTTCAGGGTGAGGCCAAGATGTGGAAGCCTCAGGAAGCACTGGCTGCACAGACTCCAGGCTCCTGGCTTGGGCAGTGGGCATTTAGTGGCCAGAGCCCTACAGGGCCAACCCCGTCCAAACCCACCCCACCCTGGCTGGCTTTTTTGTCTTGAATTTGCACAGCAGCCTTTTCTCCAGTATGAAATTGAAAGCTTTGCTTTGGAAAGTTTTGTGTCCAGGAGGCTCCTGGGCATCCACTTACTTTATTTCCGGAGGCTAGTTGAGGAGGGTGGAGTCTTTGGGACCTTAACAGCAGGTCTCCTGATCCTTCCTGACTTCCTTTTTTTTTTTTTTTTTTTAGATTTATTTATTTGAGAGAGAGAAAGAGATAAAGAGCACACCACAGAACACATGCAGGCACAGGTGAATGGGCCAGGTGAATGGACCTGTGCCAAAACAAAGAGTAAGATGCTCAACCAGCTGCAACCACCCCCCCCCGCACCCCTTTTACAGATGGGTTACATCTACACACTGTTAGGTGCTTTGCCTGGACCCAGCTAGTCTTACAGCAGTCCTAGGACACTGTCTCTTGCCCAGAGTCTCTGGTCAGTACCAACCCATGCCTCAAGTGTGGGAATGACTTCTTCCTGACTCCTTTTTTTTTTTAAGATTTTTTATTTTATTTTATTTATTTGACAGAAAGAGATCACAAGTAGGCAGAGAGGCAGGCAGAGAGAGAGAGAGGAGGAAGCAGGCTCCCTGCTGAGCAGAGAGCCCGATGTGGGACTCGATCCCAGTACCCTGAGATCATGACCTGAGCCGAAGGCAGCGGCTTAACCCACTGAGCCACCCAGGCGCCCTTCCTGACTCCTTCCTAACTCCCTGTCCAGCCCGGGTTGCCCACCCCCCTCCAGGCTGTCCTAGTTGTATATATTGGATCTCTGTAGATTGTGGGCACCATCAGATCCTCACCTGTCGTGACCGGCACAACAAATCAACCAGGAACATGAGGGTAAGAGAATGAAGAAAAGAACTCGAGAAGCAAAGAGATGGGGGGCAGGAGGAGCACTGAGGAGGATGTCCAGCAGTGCTAAGTTTATTCAAAGCATTAAGGCCATATATATAGTGACATTACGTCTGTGTTTAGTTAAGCAACTACGGTTCCTCATGACGCCAAATGGCTGATGCCAGTACAAATACAGCAAACCTGAAAGTAATTTATGGGCTGTACTAAGGCAGCAAGGACCAGCAACGAACTTTTTAGCCCAACCGAATTGTTCTCATGTGTTTAGTAAGCGTGTGGGAAGTCACGTAGGCGAGTGTACAACACATAGCACAGACTCTTTCCCAGTGCTACTGAACTTTTTCCGTCCTAAACCTTTTGTTAGTTTATTTGGACTTTAAAGGAGGCACAAGTCAGGGTCTGGTTTGGTTCTCGTCTCAAGCCTTATTGCGGCCTCCCACACTCACCGAAATGAGAACATGGCTCAGGGTTATGGAGTGAATATACCCTTTAGGAAACATTAAAAGACGTAGCATAACTGGTCCGGGGTCACCCAGCCTGTGAGAGGCATGGGTGAGATTCAGACTGCACTGGGTGCCACAGCCATTTTCAGCTCACCTTAGTGTCCAACCTGGTCCCAGAAGGTTCCTGCTCAGGACTTTGCTTTGTGCTGAGCTGGGCTTGCTTCCTGCCTGTGAAGCCATTTTCACAGTGTGTCCCCAGCCCACCCTCTCACATTGAGCATCAGTGCTGCCTTGGCTGGCCTCTGTTGATCGTGCCGTTCCTCTCCATCCCTCTGTCACCCCTCCGGCCCACTGTCCTACTGCCCTCTGTCCAGTGGGCCAAGTTCTGAGTTTCTTGCCTGCACTACCTCTTAACTGTGCTCTGTTGAAATCCTCTCTAACAGGGAGGACCTGCTTATCAGAGCAGCTTGATTTGGAATCCGTCTCCCCTGGAGGTCAGAGCTTCTGACCATCATGTCCCCAGCCTCAGCACTGGGGATGCCTGCCCAGCCTATTCTGGGTGCTCGTGGAGCTCTGGGATCTTGGAGAAGATTTGCCATGAAAATAAGCATTTATACATAATACGGAAGAGAAGATCTGAGGAAAATGAGTGGGTGTCATCTGGTAATGTTTGTGTTAGGATGGTTCTAAAATTTTGGGGCCCTGAGTTACCAAGAACCCTAGGTTGCCCAGCTGGAAGGACCTCAGATAGATCAGCTGGGCTCCTCACCTCATTTGACAGATGGGAAGTTGAGGCCCAGAGCTTAGTGCCACAGAGCAGGAGTGAGGAGAGATGTTAGTGACAGGAAGAAACCATAGGGTAAGCACAAAGTGGCTGAGCCTGGGCTTTGTTTATGCAAATGAGTTGCTAAAACAGTGGGCCTGAGGCTGCTGACTCTATCTAGTGGCCAGCAAGAAGTAACACCAGCCCACACCTTCTGAGGTTTAACTCATGCCAGGAATGATTCTCAATGTTTTATTTGTGGGCACCTGGGTGGCTCAGTTGTTCAGCTGAGGTTATGCTCCCAGGGTGCTGGGATCTAATCCTCCCCAGGCTTCCTGCTCAGTGGGAAGCCTGCTTCTCCCTTTCACACTCCCCCTGTGTGTGTTCCCTCTCACCCTGTCTCTCTCTCTCTGTCAAATAAATAATAAAATCTTAAAACAAGAACAACAACACCAAAATGCTTTATTTGCCTTAGGAGATAGGGTCTGTTATGGCTACCATTTTAATGCATGGAAATATGGGCACAGGGGAGCTAAAGGAGTCCAAGGTCACACACAACTTGCAAGTGGAGGAGCCAAGATTTGAACACTGGGCAGCCTGCCTCCAGAACCTGTATTATTTTTTCCCCTTGTGTATGTCATTTTTAAAAACCTTTCCCTGAATTCTAACAGAGATGTGTAAACATTGTTAAGCATGTAGTTTATTGATCATCACAAAGCTTAGGTTCTGAAGCATTGCAGCAAGCTGCGGTGGGCTTTGATGTCAGACCTGGTTGGAATCCAGTTTCTGGTGCTGCATGACCTTAGGTGACTTACTCAGCGTCAGTTTCTGCACTGAGTTTGGCAGCCTTGTGATGAGTAGATCGTGTGACAGTGCCTAGCGGGTTTGGTGCCTGGCGAGTGTTTAATAACTGTTTTTCTCTTCTTAATAATGAAGATCCTAAGTTGTGTTGGTTTTGTTAAGCAGTCCGAATACCTTCCTCATCGGTCAGTTGCCTGTCAGTCGCCTTGTAGGTACTTGTGATGAGTCATTTGTAAGTCACTATATATAGCTGAAACATTTGGGGGTAGTGGGGGGACACTCCCCCTGCCCCCACTGCCCCTGCATTGAAAGTCTGTAATTTAAAATGTTCCACCTGTGCCTCTTTTTTTTTTTTTTTTAAACATAATCACTTTGGGACAGTGAAAGTTCTATGTCTTCTCCTTAGGGTTGTGACGGAGCCTTTGGGGACCTGCAACAGCTTACTTCCAGTTTCTGTCTGGCATGCTGATGGGCCAGAAGTTATTTTAACAACATTCCATCACATTCCAGGCACCTGGAAGGAGGAATATGTTGAACTTCTCAGAAATTATTTTTTGGAACTGTTTTTATCATGAGGAATAACCCATTTAAAAGTTGAATGACCTTTATGGTTGACTTTTTCACTCTACATAATGCAAACTGAAAAACTCGTTGTTTTCAGCTGCTTCTGCAGCAGTGGGAAGAGCAAGCCTGTGGGAGTCCTCCCCAGGTTAGCCCCAGCACAGAGCTGCATCATTCTACACACCCCTCATGCCTTGTCTCCTTGTCTTTGAGGTGGTAATGATGGTGCAGGGAGCTCCAGGGGTTGTCGTGAAGGTTACAGAGATGGGGGGTGTAAACTTTGAACAGTGTGCCCCACATAAAATGCAGATCTGGTGAGCAGAGGCAGCTGCTCACATTAATTGTTGATGCCAAGGCACTGGAGTTCCACAACAGCCTATGCCTTTCTTTCCTGGGTCCTTTTAGTCTCAGCCACCACCTTAGAGAAAGTGACTCAGCAAGGCTGGTGCTTGTGGAGCCCTCTACAAAGCCAGCTAATTCACACGGGCGATGCCCTGGAGATAAGGGGGTTTTCCTGGGTGGTAGGACCCCATTTCAGAGGCTTAACTAGCCGGTTTCTCCTAACTGGTGCTGTCCTCCAGGGTCAAGATGAAGGCCTGCCAGGAGCCTGGTGGTCTCGCCAGAGTTTTCCACTGGAAGCATGAAGGACCCCATGGGGCCTCGTGCAGAATGACATGGGTGTTGGAGGGAGAACAGGGGGGACATCGCCTGTACCATCATGGGCAGGTCACTATATCTGGCTCACGCCGGCTTTCTTCCCATCTGGGAAATGGCAGAAGACCATGCTTTTTCACAGGAGGGATGAGGGTTTAGGGAGGTATTTGATGACTGTGTAGGGCTGCATGAGTAACAGAGTTGACGGAGGGGCCTTGGAGTCACAGACTTGGGTTCAGGCCCCTGCTGCTGCCACATAAAAGTAGATCGCTTGGGTAAGCCATGGACCTCAGTGTCCCCCTCTGTGCACTGGGGATAATACCTAGCATGTAGGTCTGTGACGGGTACAAAATAGAAGGCCATATTAGGAGCTTAGAGAAGAGCCTGGTACTCACTAGATTGTAGTTTTATGGTGATACTCTGGCATCACTGGTGTTGCAGACCTGGTCCTATCCTCTGGAAGCTTTGGCTGTGTGACAGATGGCTTATGAGGCCATGGCTGACAGAAAGAAGTGGCGTCTGTCTTTTCTTAAGATTAAGGGTACAGAGGGGTGCCTGGTGGCTCAGTCTTTGAAGCATCCAACTCTTGGTTTCAGCTAAGGTCATGATCTCAGGGTGGTGGGATTGAGCCCTGAGGTGTGCTCTGCTCTCAGTGTAGAATCTGCTGGAGGTTCTATCTCCCTGTATTTGTGTGTGTGTGCTCTCTCTGTATCTCTGTCTCTGTCTCTCTCTCCCTAAAATAAATGAATCTGTAAAAATAAATAAATACATACATGCATAAGTTAATTAATTATGGGTACAGAAATCAGTGATGGAGCTGGGCTAATGGGACGCTTGGCAGCAAAGACAGGTGCACCCTGCTTGAAGGCTCGGGGGTAGCTGCGGTGTCGCCAGAGGTGATGGGGGTGTGAGGAAGTTGCCTCATGCAGCATCCAGAGGGCAACTTAGATGGGGAGGGTTCCAGGGAGTAAATGCCCATGGGTAGGAAGCATCTTCAGGCAGATGAATGTCAGAGGGTGTCCTCATGGATGGGGAGGCACCCTTTCTCCCTGAAGCTGCCCACCAGTGGAGGTTTGCCTGCTGGGGACATAACTAAATCATTGGGGTTTAGCCTCCTAAGCTGTTAATTTATGAAGATGTGGCCAAGACCTTGTCTCACTGCTTTTTAAAGAGAAGTAAATTAAACTGTTGTTTGGGATGGTGTTGTCTTCCAAAGGCTCATTCAGAGTCAGTGAGAGAGCTGCAGTGGGCTTTCCAACTTGTCTTGAAAGCCTGGTCCAGGCAAGGGTGAGGGATATTCCCATCTCTTGGGGTCTCTTGCCCTCTCTGTTTATGGCAGAACGTGGTTTTGTGAGTGGTAAATGAACAGGCATCCTGTGCAGATCCTTCAGCTCTTCGTGTGGCTGCAGTAGAGGAAATTCCCATTCACTGGGCACAGACTGTGGCTGGATGGGCGGTGTGGCGGGGCTCTCACCGAGCATTCTCCTTTCACGTAATCCCCGACCACACATGAGTTTTGTGGTGTTGCCACTTTCCTGCTGGCCAGGAGGGAAGTTGAGGCCCAGCAAAGTTACACTTTCTCGCTGTGGTAAGCGGCAGAGCCATGTCAGCCGGTCCAGGCCCTGGCTTTCAGGTCTGTTTGCTGTGAGCATTTCCTCTTGTGTTTCCAGCTTTTGGCCTGTTTGACCTATCAAACTATTGATGGTGTATTGATAATTCTAATACTCTCGACATTGTGAGAGATTAGCTCTTCACTTTGTGCTAGAAATGTTTCTTGCTGTATTTTTCTTTTAATTTAAAAAAAAAATTCAAAGTCCCACATTTCTGACCATATGAATCTCCCTGAGTCTCCCTGTTGTGAAGTCGTTGGGTTTGGGGATTTCTAGGGCAGGGGCCCTGACATAGTTGGTGGTGGCTTGGCCTGAAGGAGCCCATGGCTCAGGGCTTAGAGTGGGGACTGGAGCAGTGTGAACTGTGGCCTGAAAATGTGTTCGTGTGTGCTGAGGTGGTGCCCAGATTCTTTTGGAGGATGAACTGAGGTTTTGATCAGTAGGTTAGAGAAACACTTGTTGGAATAACACTGATAATTTTGTTTTTGTATTCAATCCTAATTTTGTGTTTTTGTTTTCGTGTAGTGCAGTGTGCTCTATGTTCTAAGAAAAAATTGGCAATCAATTCATACAGTATCATGATTTAATAATCCTTCCTCACTCACCGGGTCATATTTCAGGTTTTTATATGTAGTTTTTATATCTGTAGTTCTGTTTCTGAATTCTGCATTTTGATTCATTCCTTCATTTTTAAATTTCTTATTTTAAAGATTTTATTTATTTGAGAGAAAGAGAGAGAGAATGAGCTAGGAGCAGGGGCAGAGGGAGAAGGAAAGGGAGACTCCTCACTGAGCAGGGAGCCTGATGTGGGTCTCAGATCCCAGGTCTCTGAGATCAGGACCTGACCCAAAGGCAGATGCTTAACAGACTGAGCTACCCAGGTGCTGCCACATTCCTTCATATTTTTATTTTTTACTCCAGTGCTGCACTGTTTGGCTGGTTGCTTCAGTTTCTGGGAGGGAGGGAGATGACCCCATCCCCTGTTCTTCTAACAAGTGTGCTTTTGCTGCGTTGACTGGAGAAGGGTCAGGCTTCCTGAAGATGAGTAGGATGATTCAGTGACACCCAAAAGGCAGTGGCTATCCTTGTTCCCACTGTGCTTCAACAACTTCACCCACTGACTCTTTGATGATGGCAGCCACCAGCAAATCTTCTGCAGAGGACTGCTGCCTTGGGATGCTTTTCTTGTGGTGCTGGACTTCATTCCCCCTGGCAGCCAGTACATCTAGGATTAGAACCTAGGAAAAGTCCCATTAGAACCCAAGAAAGTGGGGTGCCTGGGTGGCTCAGTGGGTTAAGCCACTGCTTTCGGCTCAGGTCATAATCTCAGGGTCCTGGGATCGAGTCCCACATCGGGCTCTCTGCTCAGCGGGGAGCCTGCTTCCCTCTCTCTCTCTCTGCCTGCCTCTCCGTCTCCTTGTGATTTCTCTCTCTCAAATAAATAAATAAAATCCTTAAAAAAAAAAAAGAACCCAAGAAGGTGGGGTGCCTGGGTGGCTTAATCGATTGTCTGCCTTTGGCTCAGTTCATGGTCTTAGGGTCCTGAGATCAAACCCTGCATTAGTGTCCGTGCTGGCTGTGGAGCCTACTTAAAATCAAACAATCAGAAATCAGCCCAAGAAAGTACCATCCTTTGTGTTGTTCTATACTGTAGATCAGATTTAATTTTTCTTTTCTTTTTTTCTTTCTTCTTTCTTTTTAAAGATTATTTATTTGTCAGTGAGAGAGCACAAGCAGGGGGAGCAACAGGCAGAGGGAGAGGCAGGCTTCTGGTTGGGTAAGGAGTCTGATGCCGGACCTGATCCCAGGACCCTGTGATCATGACCTGAGTCATGTTAGGCTGCTGCCTAACAGACTGAGCCAACCAGGCATCCTCCAGGATCAGTCTTCAATAACCCTACCAGGTTTCTTTAGCTTTGACATTTTAAAGGACAATGAAAGCTAGCTAAACCTACACCAGGATTCTGCATCTGCTGGGGCTGTGCTGTCCGGGCCTATGTGCCTCCTGTTCTTCTAACCCCATCAATTCCACCCATGTTTTAGCCAGAGAACTGTAGGCAGGTGAGGGTGTGTCACTGAAAGCTTTGACTCATCATTCATATCTTTATTGTAAGCTTATAATCTTTATTTTTTCTTTTTCTGGGGTAAGATTTTATTGATTTGTTTGTTTATGAGAATGAATGGGGAGCAGAGGCAGAGGGAGAAGCAGACTCCCTGCTGAGCAGGAAGTCTGACATAGGGCAAGATCCCAGGATTATGACCTGAGCCCAATGCAGATGCTTAACCAACAGAGCCACCTAGGCGCCTCTTTATTTTTCCTTTATCGATTATCTGCCTTTCTGAGGCAGCGTTCTACCTAGGTTTTCATAACTCCACACTAAGGTATTCTTCCACTAGTGTGGCCTATTTTGAGGTAATTCCTATACATTCTGGCTATGCTGCTAAATGATGCTATGATCTTGGACTCTTTTTTTTTTTAACCTCTCTGAGCCTTGGTTTCCTCTGTGCTAATGGGGATAATATACCCTCTTTTGCAGATGTGTGGAGGGCCGTGGCTGACTTGGATGCAGTTGGAGTCATCTCACGGCACATGGAATACACAATTTATCTTGCTTCCTGTCTTGATAACGACACCTTGGTTTTCATGCTGTCTTAGAACAAGTAGAACTTGACTTACATGTAAGTTGTGAATTCAGGTACTTTTGACAGAGGTGTTATTTTAGTTTAGTTTAGTTTAGTTTAGTTTAGTTTAGTTTAGTTTAAAGCAGGCTCCACACCCAGTGCAGAGCCCAGTGTGGAACTCAAACTCACCACCGTGAGATCAAGACCCGAGCTGAGATCAAGAGTTGGCCGCTCAACCAGCCTAGTCACCCAGGCATCCCTTCTGTTTATCATTTTTCAAAAAATGTGAGAAGTAACACTTTTTCTGCCTGGACCTGTCCTCACACCTGCTATGCTGGCCTGGGGGCCAGACGTGTAACTGGTGTGGTGCTGGTGATGATGAGCAAGACAATTGTTAAGTCTTTTTACCCTAATTGCTGGTGTCCTGTTATTTCCCCTTTTTTTTTAAAGATTTTATTTTATATCGTGGTGATATATACAAAAACTGTTGCTTCTGGTCCTGCATTAAAACTTGAATATGTAGGGCATTTTTCAAGGATTCATCCCTGGAGATACAGTATTTGTTTTTCTCTGTCTGACTTATTTTGCTTAGCACAATACCCTCTAGGTACATCCAAACTGTTGTAAATATCAGGATCTCATCCTTTTTGATGGCTGAGTAATATACCATTGTGTGTATGTACCACTTCGTCTTCTGTTGCCGGACACTTGGGCTGCTTCCATACCTCGGCTATGGAAAAAAAAATGCTGCAGTAGGCTTAGGGGTGCCTCTGTGCTTTCAGAATGTTGAGTCTGATGTGTCAACTGCCACAACAGTCGTAGCAACTCAGGAAGGGAGCCGGGTCCAGGAGGTAAGAGGAGGAGTGCAGCTTTAGGCAATCTGAGTTGAGGTGTCTGTGGGACCCGCAGGTGTAGGTTCTGGTTGGACAGTCAAAATGTAGGAATGGGTGCTTGGGGGAAGAGAGATGCAATCATGCTGTTGCCAAGGGATATATTCCTTGGAGAGAGAGTGACAGTTAAGGATTTAGGGTAATTCCTTCTTTTCTTGGGCAGATAAAGGGGAAGAATAAAGGAGTAGTGGATGGAAGGGGAGGGACATGGCTTTGATGCCAGGAAGGCATTTTTGCACAGATGTCTAGAGAAGAGAGATTTCAAGGAATGAAATGTCAGCAATGTTCGATGATGTGAAAAGTTGCAAAGCAGCTTGATTAGGGGGTGGGGGTAGATCGAGGAGGTTGTCACTGAGTACTGAAAGAAAATGGGAGGTGAGTAGTGGAGTCCTAAGCCAGACAGACAGATAGAGTGACTGGGCGTGAGACCATGGAGGTCACACACAAGAATAGCCTTTTAGAAAGTTTGATGGTAAAGACACAGACGATCATAACTCCAGACATAGCTTGGACAAGGGTGGGTTTTACAGGCTGTGTTTACCTATTTGCAGGTTGACTGAAGGGAGATGACAGATGGTGCATGCTGCTGGGTGTTGTGGGTTGAGATGGGATCAGGTATACAGAAAAGCACACAGAGAGGAGTGTATGGATGCCCTGACTGCTTCTGTAGAACGCGAGGCCAACATTAGGCATGGAGGGAATGGAACGTGGCTCAAGGAGATGTGCAGTCTCAGATACAGACCACATGGCTCAGAGTCTTACAGGGCTCTCCTTGCCTCTGCGTGGCCCTTCTCACAGGGTTTAAGTTTTGAACAGTCCTTTTGTTTCTCTGGGTTTGGGGTGTGACTGGAGAGACAGAGCAGAGAGCAAGGGCTGAGGAAAGACCAAGAGGGCAGGAACTCACAGAGGGGAGTCTACTACCCTCTCTGCCTTCCCTGGTATGGGCTCTCTCCTGATCTGGATGGACGGATGACCTGCCATTACTTCTTTTAAAAATGCATTTGGCTTTACCCTGCCAGATAGCAACACGTGTTTATTGAAGAATAGTGGGAAACCCCAGAGAAACTGAAGGAAGAAAATAAGCACTCAGCTGAAGACAACCATTCAAAAGTTCTGGCACCTTTTCCTCCCAACTTTCACTGAAGTTGAACAGATAAATGTATATATATGAAGTGATTTCTGGGAAAGACCCCCCCCCAAAAAAAAAGATACCAACAAGAAGAGAACAAAGCAGAAGAAAACGGTGTTCATTTTCTTCCTGAGGCTGCCCTTCCTCGATACTGCTACTTGGTTTTACTACCTGCTTTTCTCCCTGGGCTTTCTTGACAAAACATGGTTCCACTACTTTTACCTTCTTCAAAGTGTTTGACAGAGTCGTTTGCTTTCAACATGGAGTTTGAGCAAAATGGACTATTGTTTTAAAATATTCTATCATGTGTGCTGTAATATATCATCCTGGACATGATACAAATGCTATGATAAAAAGAGGAGATGCTTTTAAAGTGATCACCAGAGTTGTGAAATTCATTGGCATGATCCTTCTTTTTTTTTTTTTTAAGATTTTATTTATTTATTTGACAGACAGAGATCACAAGTAGGCAGAGAGGCAGGCAGAGAGAGGAGGAAGCAGGCTCCCTGCAGAGCAGAAAGCCCGATGCGGGGCTCAATCCCAGGACCCTGGGATCATGACCTGAGCTGAGGGCAGAGGCTTAACCCACTGAGCCACCCAGGCGCCCCGAAATGATCCTTCTTTTGAGGGTCATAATTCATTTAATTTTTTTCTGCTCCAGCTTAACCTTCGCAGTCTTCAGTTGTTATGTGCATTAGACACAGTATTAGCAGTAGTGGCAGTAAAAATACTCCTGTCACCCTTTACAGGTACCATTTTACTAGCATCGCCTTACCACTGTAGCAGCTTTAAACCCTGTTTCCACCCTGTTCATTCCTTTAAATGCCTTTTCTCTCTGGCTTTCCTTAAAACCTTTTCTTAGTTTTTGGTGTTCTATAGCTTTACCACAAAATGTTTAATTGAAGATTTCTCATCTTGCTTGGTATCTGTGCATTTCCTGTATTTCTGGATTTATCATTTCTGTAATATCCTCAGCTGTTTTCTTCTGAAATGTTGACTCTGTCCTTCTGCTGTACTTCCCAGGATTCTTATTTAAACCTCCCGTCTGTTGTTCGTGTCTCTCAAGCTGGCATTCATCCTCTTCTCCTGCCTCCTTGTGTTGCATTCTGGGGAATGTCTTCACTTCTTGGTGCAGTGTTGTGAAGTCCTTCATTCGGGGCTCATCTACTGCCCCACCATTCTGGTGTGTTTTCTGTTGTGTTTTACGTCTCAGTGATTTTTGGTCCCTGTTTAACTTCCTTCAGTTCCATGTTCACACTTGGCCTGTTGCTTTTGATAGGCTCTTGATCCTTCTTCATTTTTAAACCTCTTTTGTGTTCTTAAACAATTAACATGTAATATTTTCTATTCTGTATCTGATCATTCCAGTGTCTGAAGTCTTTATTTTCCCTCAGTCTTCTGTCTCTCACAGTGGCCTCATTTCTTGCATGCTCTGGGAAGGGATTTTGAGACCAGATTTATTGGAACATAGATGTAATCTCTTTTAATTCTGTTTTTTGGTGGTTTTTTTGTTTGTTTGTTTTTTCCTGGAGGGTTTGTCTTTCCTTTGCCAGGAGGCTGGGAGTGTTCTTGGTTGGGATCACTTTGGTCCCATTTGAGGGTCCTGGTTTATTAAGGAAATCTCAGGTTCAGTTCCCCCAACTTACCATGTGGTGGGAACGGTGTCTGGAGGGCACAGGCCTGTAGAGGTCCTGCAGTGAAAATGGCATTTGTTCTCTGGCACCCTGATTTGTTTCTCTTGAGCTTGTTGCTTACAGATCAGGTTTTGGCTCACTTGTTTCTGCCACCTCCCTCTTCCTGCTTTTTTTCCTACCGTTTTCTAAGTCCTTTGTTAGTTTTCCGATGTCCTCTAAAGCCCAGAAATGTTTTGTGAATTCCATTTGCCATCACTAATTGCAAGTCTCATCCTGCAGCAGGAAGGCCAGAGTCAGACACTGTAATGCTCTACCTCCCACAGAGGAGATTTTAATACCCTCTCCTCGTGTTCAGAAATTCTAGATTGGAGATGGAGTTATGGATACATTACCATCTACAGAGGATTAGTTGCCTATATAATAGAACAAGTATGCATTATTCTAATCTTCCTAAAGCTTCCATTTTGCATAATAAATATGAATGAATAAGGAGCCCGCATTACTTTAGTTTATGCAGATGTTTTCTTTCTGTCTCTGGCTTTAGATGTTAGGTTGTAATTTGTATGGTTCATTCTGAAAATTGGGTAACTTCATTCTTTTTTTCCACATGTTGGTGCCATATAAAGTGATGATTTATGGAGATTCAGAGGTAAATATTTATCAACATCTAAATAATTGGGGAAGGCTTCCTTTACAAAAGGTAGAATTATTAAGATCTGTTTAATCACAGAAGGGATATCCTGTAAAGCTAGCCCATAAATAAAAAGTGGATCAGAAGAAAGCAGAGAGAGGAGAGAATTTGGAAGGAGCACGTGTAGGGACACCTACTGCCTATCCCTGTAAGTCAGGGGCAATCCGGAAGGGAAACCTTGTGAAAGGAGGCAGTAGTGTTTAGATGTAATGAGCTACTGGAAACCTCACAGTGTTCTGGTGAAGCAAGTGGTGTGCAATCAATTCCGCCAGCCCAGTTGAAGTTGTGGCTTCAGGCAGCAAGCGAGCAGGCCTTTCTGTCTGCCTTTATCTCCAGTTGGAGCGGCTTGTCCTCCTTGAAGTCAGCCTCCAGACATCTTTTCCTGTAGCTACACGTCTGTGCATCACTGAGAATTTCTGCGGTTGCTGCTTCATGGAGATGTTTGTCAGTTTGGGGTTTTGTTTGTTTTGTTTTGTTTTTTACCGAGGTTCACTTGCTAACTTTTCTCTTCTCTTAAAAAAAAATATATTTAATCTAGGGGTGCCTGGGTGGCTCAGTGGGTTAAAGCCTCTGCCTTCGGCTCCGCTCGAAGGCATGATCCCAGGGTCCTGGGATTGAGCCCCACATCAGGCTCTCTGTTCAGCAGGGAGCCTGCTTCCCTTCCTCTCTCTCTGCCTGCCTCTCTGCCTATTTGTGATCTCTGTCTGCCAAATAAATAAATAAAATCTTTAAAAAATATATGTGTTTAATCTAGGGGCACCTGGGTGGCTAAGTGGGTGGGTTAAGCCTGTCTCTTCAGCTCAGGTTATGATCTCAGGGTCCTGGGATTGAGTCCTGCATCAGCAGGGAGCCCTCTTCCTCCTCCTCTCTCTCTCTCTCTCTCTCTCTCTCTCTGCCTCTCTGCCTACTTGTGATCTCTCTCTGTCAAATAAATAAGTAAGTAAATAAATCTTTTAAAAATATATATATAATCTCTTCCAGGAAGAGATTATGCTGAGTGAAAAAAGTCAAGCAGAGAGAGTCAATTATCATATGGTTTCACTTATTTGTGGAGCATTACAAATAGCATGGTGGACAAGGGGAGATGGAGAGAAGGGAGTTGAGGGAAACTAGAAGGGGAGGTGAACCATGACAGACTATGGACTCTGAAAAATAATCTGAGGGTTTTGAAGGGGTAGGGGGTGGGAGGTTGGGGGAACCAGGTGGTGGGTATTAGAGAGGGCACGGATTGCATGGAGCACTGGGTGTGGTGCAAAAACAACGAATACTGTTACACTGAAAAAATATATATATATATATTTCTTCTATCATTACCATGTATTTCAAATGGTAGTGGGGGATGATGGTGTGGGACCCCATGAAGTGAATTTACACTGCCATCTTGACCACAATATAAGTGTCATACACAGCCGTCCTGTGTCCCCTTTCCTTCTGAAATGGATTCTCTCTTCCCAGCTGTTATCAATAGAAGACAGGGGTCTTTGTTCTTGTAGGTGACTTGTCCAAGATCGCACAGCTTTCGAGGTTTAACCTTTGGTCTGATTGTAGGACCCATTTTCTTTAACTCAGTGCCATGCAACCTACGATGTGGGAGTCTCAATACTCTCCTGCTTTTGAAGCTGTACTCCACAGGCCACATCTACCAGTGCATATCTATTCTTGTCTAGTTCACTCATTTATTGCACACATTTACTGGATGCCAGCTATGTGTTTCAGGCACCTTTCTAGGTGCTGGAGATATGGCAGTGGGCAAGTCAAACACAACCCCCTGCCATCATTGAGCATGTTCCATTTCCTACTACTGGAAGCATCCACCAGGAACAATGGACTTATGCCAGAAGTCCAGCAATGATATGAGTTCCAGAAATTTCTGAATGGTTCTTTGTGGAAGTGATGATTTGGCAGCAGCCCTTTAGGTAGCTACCTGCACAGGCAAAAAAAAAGGAGGGCTGGTGTGGAAATGCCTAATGAATGGGCTTCAAGGTCAAATAACTGAGCCAGGTCTTTAAGGTCTTATTTAGCTCTGATATTTTTCAAGAACTTTCCATGATACATATGCATATTATAAAAAAAAACCCTATTCAAAGCACACTGTAAATTTGGAGGACGATTGTCTTTGCATTATTTTTGTGATTAAATGACAGTTGTTGATACAGGCACTGTTGTAAGTCACATATCCCTGTGCCAGCACTTTGTGGTAAATTCTTTTATCATCCTTATTTTTCAGAGGTAGAGACTGATGCAAAGGGATAAGTTTGGTGGTTCTCCACTGGCCACAGCTAAGCTAGCAAAAAGCAAAAAGCAGAGCCTGCATTGGAACCAGGCACTGTGGCTCCAGACCCCAACTCTTCACCCTTGGGCTTCTTGCAGCACGCCTGATTTCTTGTCACTAAGAACTTGGTGCAGGAGTTTAACAGTACCTTTAACTTCTAGTTTTTCTTTCTCAGAACTGAATCTGCATTGCAGTGCATCTCTGCATAAACATGTGTTTAATTTTGTCACCTTTAATTTTGTTTTTAGGTAAGATCTGAAGGAGTCAATCTGTTTCTTCTGTGGCTTCAAGGACTTCAGACAAACTTTGCAGAAGAGCAGGTGCTGATTTTTGCTTGCCTCGTGCCTGGTTTCCCAGCGATCATGTCATCCAAAGGGACCTGCATGGTGGAGACACTCATCAGTCCTAGCCCTGGTCTGGCGGATGGTGAGGAACAATTTAGCCAGCCTTACAGGTTGAAATGACTCTGGAAGTTCTCTTGAGGGATTCCTCAGCTTGTCATGATCCTGAATAGAACCCTTTATTTCGTAGATGGGTTTGGAGGAGGAATTATCCCCTGCTCTTGTTCACAGTAATGTCTTACAGACATTAGAATAGAAAGAATCAGAGCCTTTTTCATATGCAATGAGGACGGGAGACATTTACTGAAGTGGTGGAAACAGGAATGGAAGGGAGGACTCAGATGTTGGAAACAGCAGGAAGTGGAGACACATCATGTATCTGGAGTGTTTTCTTGGCTGTGAATGAAATTTAAATCTGCCATCCAAAACTACTGTTTATTGTCCTCAGCATGATTGTTTCACGAGTGGACATTCATCTGCTCACCCAGCCCTTTATTTTCATGCCGCATTCATGGAAAGACAGTAGCTGCTTCCTGGGAAAGTCATGGCAACCATCTGTGTCCCATGAGTTTTTAAGGAACTTGCCAGTTAGGGCCAATGATTGATTAATGCACATCATTTTATTGCCCAAATACAGGTATTTGATCCTTAGGCTGACCGAAGCAGAATTTGGCAGAGAGAAGAATAGTTTAGAGGGAGAGGTGGCTTCATGGGACTTTGTACCGTATTTCCAACCCCTTGATGCTTGCTGGCCTGGAGTGTAGTATGAGCAGTTTCCAAAGGAGGGGCAGATGTATTTTAATGAAGGCCATTTTTAAAAAACCCTTTGAACGTTGGTGAAAGAACTCCTTTTTTTCCCCACTCTGGAGCAAAGATATATATCCACAAGAATCACTCCACTCTTGCCGGCCATATCAGGGGAAAGGATCGCTGAGGAGCAAACATGCTTTTTCCTTCAAGTACTATTGAACTCTATGGTTATTCAGGTAAAAGCAAAATCTTGGATAATTCAGGAATGGTCTTTCTCTTGATAGGAAAGAGGAAACATTACTTATTTTCTCCCAGCTCATCCATATTTTGTATGTTTGCTTGTTTGTCTGTTTGTTTGTTTTTTGAGTTGACTCTTTATGATATTTCACTAGAACTTGAATATGTGCTATATCACATCAGCAAAGACCTGGCATACATAATATTTTGTGTGAGAGTGTATGTCAAGCAAACATTTCAGTTCTCCCATCTGCTTTCATATTACCATATTCACACAGAACACTTCACTTCTAACACTGAGGCTGAGGCTGTGGGTTTTTCCCTCACCAGGCAACTCTGCAACACCAGCTGGGTGTCCTGTAGTTTCACTCAGCTTTGACACTGTCTGCCTTGATATGGCATCTGATCCCACAGGTTAAGGTCTCAGTCCCGTGAGACTGTTCCATCACATTCAGGTGCCAGTCACAAGTAGGAGGGGCCCATGTTACCCACAACTTCTCTACAACTTGGCTACAAATCAGAGATTTCTTCAGCTCCTCCTCTGGTTCAACTGAGTGGCTTGCAGAACTCTGGGAAACATTTGTTTTCATTTACAATTTATGAAAGGTATTATAAAGGATACAGATGAACAGTCAGATGCAGGGACACAAAGGGCACAGTCTGGGAGGGTCGCAAGCACAGGAATGTATTCCTGTGGAGCTGGGTTTCATCCTCCTCCTGGTACCTGGATATGTTTACTTACCTGGAAGTTTCCTGAAACCCCTGCTTTGAGGATATTTTTTTTTAAGATTTTATTTATTTATCAGAGAGAGAGGTGGGGAGAGAGCGAGCACAGGCAGAGGCAGAGGGAAAAGCAGGCTCCCTGCTGAGCAAGGAGCCCAATGTGGGACTCGATCCCAGGACGCTGGGATCATGACCTGAGCCAAAGTCAGCTGCTTCACCAACTGAGCCACCCAGGCGTCCCTGCTATGAGGATTTTTTTGGAGGCTTCCTTACATAGATGTGCTCTGCTTTTAGCCCCTCCCCCTTTGGGGGAATGTAGGGGTTGGGGTAGGGGTGCCGAAGATTCTAAATTCTAATCATGGTGTGGTCTTCCTGGTGATGTGTCCCCACTGAGGAGCCATCTGGGAGCCCACCCAGAGTTGTGTTATTAGAACAAAATATTAAACTCAAAATGGATGAAAGACCTCAATGTAAGATAGGAATTCTTGCCAGTTTTCTTAAGGTGATTCTTTCTTTCTACTATCCCTCAAGATTCTGTCCTTGCCTCCCTTTTTGACTGCACTGTCCTATTGGGCAATCTTGCCTAATGGGCAGGTGGAATGGACCAGTAGGGTCAAAATGCACAGCTTCTAGAAGACAAAGGGATACTCCAGTCTGCTCTCAGGACTTTGGAGTCTTTGTGTTTTTGGTGTTGGCAAAAGGAAATGAGAGAGGAGAGCAGACAAGAAAGAATGCTAAGTCATTAGAGAAAACTGGTGGGATAAAATACAGGCATGATGAGTAGAATGAGTTTAAAAACATGATACCATTGGGTGATTTTTTTTAATACTCAGTAAGAATATTTTTAACAAAGTGAACCATTTAGTTTTGAAATATTCATTCTTAGCATGTTTTGAGTTTTAAGATAGGATTACATTACATGATTGTCAACATTATTTGTCACCATGATTTTTTTTTTTAATTTCGGATAGGAATTTTAATAAGATAGCATTTTATTTCAGTAGACATTTAAGTTAAAATTTAAATGTATATATGTTCTTTCCCACATATTATCCAAAGGCTACAAATTAGAGTGGAAGAATGAGAATCAAGATACTTGTTTTAAAGTTCTTTTTACACTGTTTTGAAAATATTGTCTTCCTCATTTATTTCCGTCATTTACCATGTTAGCAAGATCTACAAACTTGTACTTGGTAAGTACTGATTGGGCTGGGTATAGAGGATGTCCACAGGGAAGCTGCCATTCTCGTTCAAAGTGACCTTTGTTTATTTTTAAGCAAAATAGTCACTTTATTCTTATATTTAATGGTAACTTTATTGTAAGAGGTTTAAAGATTCCTAATAAATGATTTTACCTATTTGTACAAACTATTTATTTGTACCTCAGGAAGACTGTGGCTCCTAAAATAATTCAACATGTGTCATGATTCTTCTTGGTATAATTATATTTAAAATTAAGTTTTAAAATTTTAATTTTTTATTGAAACTGTTTATTGAAGGCAGTGTTTATTTTCTCAGTCAAAGATGGTGAAATAAACATTCTTGTTGAAGCCTTCTCTTAACGGTGTTGAGGTATGGTGACCCCAGACCCGAGACCTTGCCCAGTGGTGAGGCAGACCATCCCAGGCCATGCAACTGCCCAGAGTAGCCCTTCCTTATATCCTGGATCTTTCATCCACTAGGTGTTACTTACAGCTTCTTATGGAGGGGCCAATATTTGGGCAACTGTGCAACCTAAGGGCAGTAAGCTCCAGAAAGGAAGGAAACATGAGGGAATTTCTAGTTTCACTGCTCAGGGTTTTTTGGATGTTTGTTTGTTTGTTTGTTTGTTTTCCCCTATGAAAAATGAAGGCTCACAGGACAGAAGTATCCCTTTGATTGGTGCTGGGGTGGGGAAGCAAATTTTCTTCTCCCTATTATTGGAAAGCAGGCAAAATTAGTTAAAGTGAATAATCAGAAACAATTTGGGAGGGAAAGAGATCACAACAGGCATTAATCCATGTGGTGAATGTGGACTACTAATTCAGTTGTCTTTGGGTGTTTACTTACATACACACAAATGTGCATGCTTGGATCAGGGGAAAACAGCAGAAACTTGATGCCTTTTGAAATATGTGGAAGTACTAACCTTTAGAGGTACCGGGCTGTGTATTTGTTAGCTATCTGTATATGGGTATTTTTTTCAGAACTTGTTTCTGATTTGATAAATATTCACTGTGGAAAACATAGTATACTTTAATATATTGAAATTAAAGTTCTTTATTGAGAACTTGTCTGCCTCATGCAAGTGCCTCCAGGTATATAAAAGGTGGGAGGTCGGGGTACCAGGTGGTGGGTATTATAGAGGGCACGGATTCCATGGAGTACTGGGTGTGGTACAAAAACAATGAATACTGTTATGCTGAAAATAAAAAGAAAGTCAGTAAGAGATCTGGACATACAGCAAGTAGTAGCTCAAGTCCAATACCATGTAACATTTTGTATTGATTATGAAATTTAAAGAAGGAGAAAGAGACTTTTTTTTTTATTATTCTATTTCTTTTCAGTGTTCCAGAATTCATTGTTTATGTACCACACCCAGTGCTTCATGCAATAGGTGCCCTCCATAATACCCATCACCAGGCTCACCCAACCCCCTACCTGCCTCCCTTCTAAAGCCCTCAGTTTGCTTCTCAGAGCCCACAGTCTCTCATGTTTTGTCTCCCCCACCAATTTCCCTCAACTCACTTCTCCCCTCCATCTCCCAATGTCCTCTGTGTTACTCCTTATGGTCCAGAAGTAAGAAACCATATGATAATGGACTCTGCTTGACTTATTTCACTCAGCATAATCTCTCCCAGTCCAGTTCATGTTGATACAAAAGTTGGGTATTCAATTTTTCTGATGGAGACATAATAATCCATATTGTATATGGACCACATCTTTATCCATTCATCCATTGAAGGGCATCTTGGTTCTTTCCACACTTTAGTGACTTTGGCCATTGCTGCTATGAACATTGGTGTACAGATGTGCCCTTCTTTTCACTACATCTGTATCTTCTTGGTATATACAGAGTGCAGTTGCAGGGTCATAGGGCAGCTCCATTTTAATTTTTTTGAGGAATTTCCCCACTGTTTCCCAATGTGGCTGCACCAAGAAAGGGACTTGTTATTAATTCTGTGGAGCTGGTCAAGTATGATACTCAAAGATTAATTCTTTCAGACATAAAGTAGTTTATACTGATTCTATTCTTCAGATTCATCTACAAGGAAAAGGCTATATAAAACTAAAGTCCCATGGATTTGATTAGGGTAGTATTGGATGTTAAAGTACCTGAAATGATGAAGAATGTCTGTACATTCTTCTAGATTTGTTTCAGTCCTAAAATATTAAATTAGTTATAATGTATGTGAAAATATCCTTACTATTAGAATTGCTTATCCTTTCTCAAATTTTTTAGTGGCTTAGTACTTCCACCGCTGTATTCCATAGCTGTAATAAGCAAGCAGTAAAAGGAGCCGCCATCACACCTTTGTCAGGTCACAAGGCAGAATCAGAAACAAGTCTACCAAAATATGTCATCCCTAATAATTTCTGGTATTTTAATTTTAAAGTTTTAGTTGATATTTATCCAACCAAATATATAGCTGAGGTATATGTTTGTGAGAATTTGAACTGTTTAGGGTGGTGGGTTACACTCACTCCCCTAATCATGTATTCTGTTTCCTTCCAGACATCCCCCATTTGAGACCAGCGCCAGTGTATGTACATTACTTCCACTCAAGACAATGAAAACATTTATAGTATAAAAATTCCATACATGGCAATTCACATTGTTTTTATTAAATGGATTATAAAATTCTTTTTGGGAAAAAAGTATCTAGCTATAATCCAAAACACTCAAAATTGAGTTGCTGTACTGCCCCAAATCATACAGGTATGTCATTCCTCTTTTTCTTATATTTTACATAGGTAAAAATACACTAACATATACCAAAGTAATTGACTCATAGGGGTTTTGGTTCCTAAAGGATGCTGGTTCTAGGGATTATGTTTATGGGTGGGCTCTCTCTCTGTTGCTGAGGTGTCAGAGGGACTTCTGAGGTAGCACTTGCCATGCTCAGCTGACATTTCCATGACAAGGTGATCTTGGGGGCCAGGGAGATGTGATGAGAACATGGTGCTGTGTGCAGTCTCCTGGACCCTCTCATTTTCCTTCCTTTGCTCAAGAGCCAGTGACATCAGAGCACAAGACCAGGGGCCTGTGTTGCCTTCACCCATCCCCAGCACCAGGCAGGCCCTCAAGAATCATGTAGGTGGGCTGTGGGAAGGACCTATTCGACTGCCAAGTGCCTCTTGGCATCTCAGGGGGAGCAGTGGAAGAGCATCTCAGGATTTTGAGGTGCCATGATGGAATGCCTGGAAGAAAAGGCAGACTCTCTTTCGAAGGCTTTCAGTGAAGACCTCTTTCTGTGTGGGGCCCACACAGAAAGGAAGAGGTCTTCCCTCTCTTGTGGGAAGAGGCCTTGAGGGAAGAGGCCTTCCCTCTCTTGTGGTCCTTGGTCATAGAGAAATGGGCTTTCCCAGCAGGTAGAGTTGCTTAGAGACTTTGTGCTGTGTAGGGAAGGACTACTTGGGGAGGTTTGATAGGGGCTGCTTCATGGCAGGGGCCTGCTTTTATGCACAAAGCATGGTCCCCTTAGAGCAGGTTCGCTGATGCCCCAGAGTTCCCAAAAGTGTGACTAGGCCTGAGCTGCAAGAGTTCACACACCTGAGTGGCAGGTAGCATCTTGGTGGAGGAGCACCAAACTGAGGTCCAGAGCAAGTGTCCTCATTGATTAAGAACTGACTACAGAGCTAGAGAAACTTACTGTCAAGAAGTCTGAGGGGGATACAGTTACAGTAAAGAGCAGCAAAATACTTACTGAAGATTTTGAAAGGGAGCTTTGGGGTGCGTGGATGGCTCAGTTGGTTAAATGTCTGCCAGAGATCAAACCCTGTGGTGGGGGGTGGGGAGTCCCTGCTAAGTGGGCAGTCTGCTTCTCCCTCTCCCTTTCCCTCTGCCACTCTCCCTGTCTGTGCTCACTTTCTCTCTGTCTCTCTGTGTCAAATAAATTTTATAAATCTTTTAAAACATAAAAATACAAGAAAGATTTGAAACTTAAATTTACTAGTTGTAACATGTAATAGGAACCCTGTAAACAGTAAAAATCACTGCTGAGAACAAAATTGATTTTTTTTAAGATTTTATTTATTTGGCAGAGAGAGATCCCAAGTAGGCAGAAAGGCAAGCAGGGAGAGAGAAGGAATCAGGCTCCCCACCGATCAGTGAGCCCAATGCAGGACTCGATCCCAGGACCCTGAGATCATGACCTGAGCTGAAGGCAGTGGCTTAACCCACTGAGCCACCCAGGTGCCCCACAAAATTGATTTTCCAAAGGGATATCCCAGAACACTGAGGAAAATTTCAAAGAGATGGAAATGAGAAACGAATTAGTAAGATCTGAGGTCAGGTCCAAATCTACCTTGCAAGTACCCTGAGGACAAAAGGAGAAAATAACAGAAGTTATAACTGAACTAATGCAGCATTTACTTGAGCTGAAAAACAGTCATGCCTTCAGTTCATAAAGCCTTCAAGTCCCAGGGAGAATTAGCTGAACAGACTCAAACCAAAACAGACATAAACCTATTTGACTTTCAGGGACTAAGAAAAAATTGTCAGAGTTCCAAACAGAAACCACCAGTTCCTTCTAGAAAATGAGACAGAGTATCATTGAATATTGACTTTAAGTTCTATCCCTCAGAGCTGAAAGAACTCTCTGTCTTAGAACTCTTGCTTCCTATCACATATGTAAGCAGATGTCAGATTGATTAACCTTGTGAATTGGTTTAAGTTCTAACTTTACAAACAAAATGATAAAGAATTTGGAGACAATCTAGGGGCATGTAAAAATTTGGGAAGTGGTAGACTACCTTAGGTAGAGATAAGACCCACAGACCATAGAAGAAATGACATGCCACTTTATTTTAAAAATTTGAAAAAGATTTGTATATCAAAAAAGAGTAAAGCTGCATGTGGGCAACAGGCTGTGAAAAGCATCTGTAACATTAGCTGTTCAAGGAGTTCATGTGTCTGACGTGCCTACAAATTGAGAAGAAGACAAACAGTCCGATTGAAAAACAGACCAAGTGAGAGGAAGGAGAAGTTCATGGAAAAGGAAACAGAAATGACCCTGGATTTCATAGTGAGCCAGGGAACACCATTAGTTCTGGACCATGTTGAGACACCTTTATTCACTCACCCTGTAGACAAAAACTAAAAATCATCAGGTAGACAAAAATTTGCATGAAATCATATATAAGAAACTCAGCTCCACTCTTTGATAAATTTTACAGTCTATCTTGTGTGATTGTTAAGTCAATTCAAAACAATCTGTTTAGAGACTCTGACTGTTCCCTACTTGGTCACAAATTTTCAGGGAACCATTACTGTATTTATTGAGAATAAGTTCCTCATTCTTGAAAAATACATTTGAGTGATGAAAAATAGCAAGAATAATGGAATAGCCACAAATTCAAGGTTCTAGTTTTCTCCCCGCCCTTAGTGGGAAAGAAAACTTTTCACACATGTGAGTCATCTACTTTTATTATCTGGATTTCTTAGTTTCCGTAAAGTCTGACGTCCTGAATCAGTTTGGATAGTTGTCTCATCCTAACTCAAACTGTCTTAAAGATTAAAAAAAAAAAAAAAAAAAAAAAACTTCAATCTCATGAAGAAGCAGCTCATGGCAGGGCTTGCAGAGAATGTGTTTTATTCACACTGTCTCCATGATTTTCTCCATTTTTCCCTACTCTGCCTTTTCCCTCTGGCCAGTTTGTCTTCCACCCCCTGCTGACTGTGTGATGGCTGCCCGCAGTGGGGGCACTGCTTTCCTTGTTCACATTCAGAGACAACCCAGATATTTCTGTAAAGCCCTTCCCGTTTGTGTGTGTGGGACAACCTAGGTTACTGTCTCTCATAGAACAGTAACAAGGCACTGACTGTCGTGCAGCTGGCTGTGTGAATGGCCCAGGAGGAACATGACTGGCTTCCATCACAGAACCCTTCCCTGTAGTGCGGATGGGGCCAGCTTCCTGTGAGTCACCTGGGCTGCAGTGGAGGAGGCACACAGTGCACTGGGGTTCAGGGAGGGGGAGGGAGGAAGGATGCTGTCAGTCAACTCTCCAGACCCAGTACTACCACACCCTGAAGATAGTCCTACCTAGAAATGGTCCCTGCCATTGTACAGACTCAATATGTCTCAGTGAGTTCTTCTAGTAGTTTTTTAGTGCCACTGTAGCAAATGACAAATTCTCAGTGGCTTGAAACAACACAAATTGATTATCTTGCAGTTCTGGAGGTCAGAAGTTCAAAAATCAGTCTCAGTGTGGTAAAATCAGGGTGTTAGCAGCCTGTGTTCCTTCTGGAGGCTCTAGAGGAGAATCCACTTTCTTGCCTTGTCCTGCTTCTAAAGCTGCCTGCATTCCCTGACTTGTGGCCCTTCATTGCACCACCTTTTATCCCTCTGTTTCCAACTTCACATTGCCCTCTGATTCTGATCCTCCTGTCTCCTTATGGATCCTCATGATTACATTGGGACCACCGAGGTAATCCAGGATAATCTCTCCCCCCTCACACCTTAATTTAATCATGCTTGCTAAATCCCATTTGCCAGGTAAGGTAAAGTACTCAGAGCTTCTTGGGATCAGGGTATGGTCATCTTTGGGGCAGTCGCTATTCAGCTGATCAGTTGCCTCTTGTGCTCCCTTTTATGCCTCACACCTCATCTTACACGTGTCTGCATTGCAAATGAGAAATGCAGCAATTTAAACCATTGAATATTAGATTTGGGAGATAGTTGCAGGAATAAAAGCACATATAATTTTATTTGTGTCCTAAAAGATTTTGTTTGGAATTTTTAATTTTATCTAATTGTCCCTAGGTAAATTAAATATGATTCAATCAGTTGATCTGAAAAATCTTTTTTTCAAAGAGTATACCGCTGTTGTAAAGGCCCTTCAAAACAGTATTTTGAGTGCTGTTTCCAAATGAAGTTTACACTTTCACCCTTATCACTGTATTAAAGGTCATGTTGGAGGGCTTTGTGTGTGTGTGTACTTTTTTCCAAAGTGAACTTGCTTCTCTATCTAAAACTAATACCTCTAACAGTATTTTTCACCAGGGAGGAGAGGAATTAGTGTACCTTCTAGACTAAGTTTTCTTTCCACGTGAAGAGTCTGTTAGGACTAATATTCATGGGAGAAGGAAAAGACAGTAGCTCTTACACCCCATATACTATGTTGACAACAGCAGTATAAGCCTGACCAAAGCTGTACATCTTGGTGCATCATTTAAGCTGAAACGTGTTCAGTGAAGTATGATTTATTCCTTAGTAATTTATTTTTGTGTGATATAAAAGTACATCAACAGAAATTGGGGAAAGCAGAGTGGTAATTTTAAAATTTCATCAGTGACTGTTTTTTTACCAGTTCTATATATAAGCACATTAATTGATATTAAAACCCATAAAAGTTCATTTGGGAATAAAAAAGAAAGTTTGAGGTGGTATTGATTTTTTTAATGATATTTGTATTTATGTGTATGATTACGCTTAGTTACACTTTGATTGAGTCCGAATGTGCCCTTAACAATAATCCATGGGCTCTGGGTTTCCTGAAATTGTATGTCATGTGGTTAACAGTTAGAAAAAGTGAATCCCACAAATTGACAACCCTATGGGGGTTTATATATTACACAAACACATTTGTTTGTTGACTGCCATTCCAGTACATTCTGTGTCCTAGAGCTCTACCCACGTGGTGCAGGCTGCCCCCATCTGTGCTGGAGAATCATGACGGGGCATTCAGTGGCCTTAGGCATCCCCACAGAGCTGCAGTTGCATCCTCTCATTTCCCACCTAGTTTGTGGGCATCCCCCTTTAGCTTGACCCTGACAGTGGACAGGTCTCAGTATGAGCTGTCTATGGGAAGAAACAAGATGTTGGGGGGCAGCGGTAGTTGTTGATGGGAATTTTTAAGTGTCAGGTTGTATCTTGCAATTTTCCGAACCCTGGCAGTGCAGGCCTGGGCCAACCTGGTATGTCTGTTTCACCGACCAAATCTTCCTCAAGTGCCCAAGAAGTGAAACCATACTTGCATTTGCCACCAGAATCAACTAATACTAAATAATAGTTGAGAATTCCAGCTTGATTATAGTGAGTGGAAAATGGACCTCTCTCTGGTTAATTCTTACATATGATTTTACTGTTCATCTTCATAAAAGGGATAAGAAATGAGGAAACGTGGATTATCAGTTTGTTTTCACTCTCATCACTCACTGCAGTTATAATTTTCAAAATACCAAGATGTTTTTCGAAAGTAGTTATTTATTTATTTATTTATTTATTTGTGGAGGGAGTAGGGACTAAGACTAAGGAAAGCATTGTTCTATCAAGAGAAGTCGTTTTCAATTTATGGTATGATGGGAAATCCATCTCGTATGTCCTATTTGGATAACAGAGCTCACTTTTAATTTTTTTAAACTTCCTTTGATTTTTTTTTTTTTAAAGATTTTATTTATTTGTCAGAGAGAGCGAGCGAGAGCGAGCACAGGTAGACAGAGTGGAAGGCAGAGTCAGACCGAGAAGCAGGCTCCCTGCGGAGCAAGGAGCCCGATATGGGACTCGATCCCAGGACGCTGGGATCATGACCTGAGCCGAAGGCAGCTGCTTAACCAACTGAGCCACCCAGGCGTCCCTTCCTTTGATTTTTTAATTGAAGTATAGCTGACCCACAATGTTGCATTCGTTTCAGATATAAAACAACAAGATTTGACAAGTCTGTATGTTATGCTGCGCTCGCCGTACTGTACCGCCAACCATATTCCCTATGCTGTGCCTTTCGTCCTGCAACTTATTAATTTTGTAACTGGAAGCCTGTTATCTCCCACTGTATTTCACGCATTTTGCCTGTCCACCCGCTGCCTCCTCTTTGGAAACGATCAATTTGTTCTCTGTACTTATGGGTCTCTTTCTGTTTTTCTGTGTGTTCAGAGAACTTTTTAAGATAATTTGGTGCCTTTAAACATATTCCTTGATTTACATTATTTTGGATACGTATTTGCCATGTTACCCAATTAGATATGTAATGACTTCAAAATTTGGGGGCTTAAAACAACCCTTTTGTCATATTACATATGTTTTGGGGGTCAGAAATTAGGGCAGGATCTCATGGGGCGATTTTTATGCTTAATACGGCATTAACTGAGGTCAGTGGGTGGTGGCCTTCAGCAGGCGGCTGCTTGGTCTAGAGGATTCAGGATGACTTTATGCACATGCCTGTCACTTTGATGGGTACAGTTGGGAGGTGAGGCTAGATGGCCCTCCACTTCCGTGCAGTCTTTGTAACAAGGTTGTTGGACTTCTTTCCTGTCCACTCAGAGCTCCAATAGCAAATGTTCCAAGAGAGGGGTTCCTTTTGGACTTGGGCCTGAAACTGACACGTTTATTTCACTGTTTAACACAGTCACATAGCCCATGTGAATCAAAGGGAATGGGGAGTCATAGGATTTGTGATCATTTTTTAACGTGCTACATATGTTCATATGTGCATTTTTTCCCATTTCTCTGACCTGTGGGAAAATGGAAGTTATTGATCAAAGAGTCACAGGTTATCAAGCCGTACGAGAGACTTCAGACTTAATCCAACCTCCATACTTTATAGATTAAAGAATATATATGTAGGTGCACATGTACATCTCCATATCAGTTATTTTTTTTTTAAAGATTTTATTTATTTATTTGACAGACAGAGATCGTAAGTAGGCAGAGAGGCAGGCAGAGAGAGAGAGGAGGAAGCAGGCTCCCTGCTGAGCAGAGAGCCCGATGCGGGGCTCGATCCCAGGACCCTGGGATCATGACCTGAGCCGAAGGCAGCGGCTTAACCACTGAGCCACCCAGGCACCCCCTCCATATCAGTTATTATATATACACTTGTATATCACTAAAAATGGTATCTGTGGATCAGCCAATTCTTCTTTCTTCATAGGAATGAAAAGGACTCGTCATTCCCTGGCAAATCTGAAGAAAGAAGCCAGAGCAAGAGTAAGGGAGAAAGAGAGTGAGAGGAGCATCTGATGGGATAGGATTTCTTACAAAAGGACTCCTGAAATGACCAGAGAAAACAGACCAACAGAAAAGGGCAGACTTTGACCAAGCGGTGCTCAACGACGTGAATATCCACATGGAACAGAAGAGGTTTTAACGCTATTCCCTACTGATGTAGCCTACATACTAAAGAGGACATCAGAAGTTTTCTGGAAGATACCATAGAAAACCATTTTGAGGACCTGGGGGCGGTGGCAGAGATGAGTGGAACAGAACACCAAAAACAGGAAGCCCAAGAAAGCTTGGGTGCCGCTTCCAGTCGGCGAGGAGAGAAGAATTAGGCACGAACCAGTCAGCTGGAAAAGACTGGGAGCAGGGGACAACAGTCGAAAACGACGGCTGCCAGGAGCAACTCGACAGTCTCACTTTTATTGGATAGAAAACAATAGCCAATAGAAGGATTGAGGAAGGTCAAATGTTAATCCCATCTTGCTGACAAGCAAGAAGGAGGATAAAGTTTATAGTTAAACAAGCACATTGAAAGAACTCTTGCAACTAACAGCGGGCACTTCTGGGAAGAGAAAGGCTCGATGGCGGATAAGGGAGGCAGGCGGTTTTCATTCCACCCTGAGCTAACCTGTCGTTCCCGGGTGCTCCGCTTTCCTGAAGCAGGCGGCATTCTGCCCTGGGCCGGCCGGGCTTCCAGCCAGCGCAGCTTCTGTGAGGGGGCTGCATTCCGCCATGAGCAAGCGAGGTATCCCCCGCTGCCCAGCTTCTGTGAACGGGCGGTGTTCCGCCCTGAGCAAGCTGGGCATCCGCAACTACCCAGCTTCACAGTCATATATCATCCTTTTCCCCAAAGACCTGTTGCCAGTATATGTATTTCTAGAGGTCATATGTAAATGTGCTTGGTAACTAGTAAAATCCTCCAGGGGTTACAGTTGAAGTAACAAGTTGTTCCGAGGGGCACCAGCAGTTGGGAAGTTGGACTCTTGTCATTCCAAGGTTCCAAACAAAAAAATCTTGCCCAACAAATGACAAGACTAAAACTATTAAAGGCTCTATGGAGATACCAGATAAGGAACTGTATACAACTCTAAATAGGAGAAGTAGGAATCAAGAAGGATAGATAGGTAACTTCAAAACAATGAAAATCCTAGAGCAGAAATATCCCAAGGAGAAAGCCATCAGCCAAGAAACATGAAAAGATTCCTGAAATCCTCAGTGATCACAAAAGAGCAAAGGAAAACACAATGTGTTAGTGTTAACCCAAGGAGGCAGACCCCAAAGAGTGTTGCTTAATCCAATAAATTTAATCGTGAAAAAAGGATTTAATCATGGAGTGGGGCACCTGGGCGGCTGCTTTATCTGGGGTCCTGATGCCAGTGTCTTGGGCTCCAGACCTTCCTGGGGCTCTTTGCTCAGCAGGAAGCCTGCTTCTCCCTCTCCCACTTCCATGGCTTCTACTCCTTCTCAAATTGGACTTCCTCTCTCGCTGTCTCTGTCTTTCTGTCCAATTCGTCAATAAATCAAACAATTCCTTCAGTTCATGAAGTAAAAATCAAATGTTGATGCATGGTGCCCTAAAGAATGACAAGAATATGGAGGGTTGTTCGATGATTTTTTTAAGATTTTCTTTCTTCCTTTGACAGAGATGAGAAGGAGGGAGAGAGACAGGCAGAGAGGCAGGGGTAAACAGGCTCCCTGCTAAGAAAAGAGCCAGATGCAGGGCAGGGTGCGCAGGCTGCTGCCTCGCCAAGTCCAGCATGAAGCCCTGCAGCAGCTCCAGCAGTCCCAAGGGGATCTCTCTGTAGGTCTTGCCTGCCCCTCCCCCGCCGGGGGCACCTGGGCGCTGCCCTCACCTCCTCCCTGGACCGACCTGTGGCCCCGCCCCACCCCCAACCCCGCAACTAGCACACTCAGAGGGCGCTGGAGGCACTCAAGGAGGCTTGCCCCAAGGCTCCCTGGGCTCAGCTGCTCCCTGCTGCTCCCTGCCACAGCAGCACGGAGGGCGGCGTGGGCGAAGGCGGCATCCGCTGAGGGAGCCCGGCCCTGGCAGGGCGGGCAGCACCGAGGGCACCTCCCGCTCGCCCTGGGGCCTGTCACTTCTCTCCCCACCCCTCCCACTCTCAACCATTGTTCCCTTCTGTGAAGGGTTTACATACTTGGTTTTAGGGCAAGAGCACAATTGAGTGTGAGGGGGAAAGGGCAGGACCAAAAGAGAGACCCAGTGGACTCTGCCCTGAGCCCAGAGCTTGCCTCAGGGCTCAATCTCAAGAGCCTGAGATCACCCCCTGAGCCAGAACCAAAGAGTTGGGCGCTTCACTGAGGGTGCCACCAAGGTGCCCCTCAGCTGTTGTGGGCCAATTTCTGGAGAGGGGTGCCTGCGTGGCTCTGTCAGTTCAGCGACTGCCTTGGGCTCAGGTCATGACCCCGGTCTTGCAGATCTCCTCCCGCTTCCGGCTCCCTGCTCCTTGGGAAGTTGGCTTCTCCCACTGACCTTCTCCTCTCTCATGCTCTCTCTCACTCATTCTCTCACAAAGAAAGAAAGAAAAGCTTTAGCCTTGTTTTATGGGCTTCAATATGGTTGATCTCAATGAGTTTTCTCATCGGATGCAGACAACTTGAGGATAGCCATGTGTTTCTAAAAGGGTCCTTTTGTGTTCTGAAATGTCTTCTTTCTCTGTTCATTTATCAGGTGTCTTTCCATTGTCTCTTCTCAAGACCTAGGAAAAGCAGCCTTTGAGGATTCATTTGGGTAAGGTCTAGTCCTTTTCATCCTTTTTCTTTCCACAAAATCTATACTAGCCTCTGCTTCCTTCTAAGTAGAGTTTATTTTTCACTGCCCTATTGAGGTCTTTTCTTTCAATAGAATTTGAGTCGTTCACTCTGAAGGTCATTGTTGAAATGTTGAATTTGAAGTCTACTACCTCGCTAGGCGTATTTTCTTTTTCCTGTCTATTCCTTCTTCCCTTTCCTTTTAGAACTGCCTTCCTTTCGATGACCTGAGTCCTTTGGAGGCTAATCTCTGCCTTCTTTGATTGGCTGTCACAGGGGCAGTCAGAGATTAGTAGGTATTTCTGACCCTTTTTACAGTTGTTCTCCCCTTCTTTAGGGAAGCTCTAGAGTCAGCTTTCTCCGAGGGATCATTTCATCCCGCTCCTAACTCATGCTCCTTACCGGGTCTCTACTGAATATTGTGACTTAGCCAGAAGAACACTTCCCTCTGGCTGGTAGGACCTCCAATGACCTCTAGCCTTGTAGGAGTCTTGGCAACCATCTGGTTCCGTTGCCTTGACTCTTTGTCAGAACCTGGAGCATTTTCTAAGACACACACTGCTTCCTATGGACCAAGGACTCAAGAGGACTCCAATGTGTATTTTCAAGAGCTTGTTTTCTACTTGCATTCCGTCTCTCTGGAACCCATGGCATTTTCATCACTCCAGCCTTCCTGAATTCCAATCTTTCTTTCCTCATATCAGAGAGACTCCCATCTTTTCCTTGGAATCTCCTCCCTACCCTCACCATCCAGAATTCCTCCAGGTGAAAAGCCAAGTGAATCCTGGGGCTCAGTTTATTTATTTATTTATTTATTTGCTTCTTTTTCTTTTCACAGGGTTCACAAATGTGCATTCATTTTCAATGTTTTAAAGAGTTAGATATATAGATATATATAGATAGATAGATATAGACATATCTATATCTATATAGATAGATAGATACTTTTTTTCTTTTCAATTCCCCATGGGCTTCTGGTTGGTTACTTTTCCACTCACAGGTTTGTATTAGTTTTCTAGGGGTGCTATTACAAGATACCACAAGCCTAGAGGCTGAAACAACAAAGTGGACAGAATTTGAGTCGTTCACTCTGAAGGTCATTGCTGAAATATTAAACTTCAAGTCTACTACCTCACTAGGCATATTTTTTCCCCCCTGTCTATTTTTTCTTTCCTTTCCCTTTTGAACTGCCTTCTTTTTTATAACCTGAGTCATTTGGAGGCTACTGTCTGCCTTCTTTTATTGGTGGTCACATGGGCAGTGAGAGATTAGTAGGTAATTCTGACCCTTTTTACACCTAACTAACTCAGGCTCCTTACCCGGTCTCTACAGAATATTCTGACTTAGCCAGAGGAACTCTTCCCTCTGGCTGGTTATTACTCCAATGACCTCTAGCCTTGTAGGAGTTTTGGCAACCATCTGGTTCCATTGCCTTGACTCTTTGTTAGTACCTGAAGTATTTTCTTAGACACACACTGCTTCCTATGGAGCAAGGACTGAAGAGGACACCAGTGTGTATTTTTCCAAGAGTTTGATTTCTACTTGACTTATTTTTCTCTTGAACCCATGGCCTTTTCATCACTCCAGCCTTCCTGAATCCCAATCTCTCTTTCCTCACAGCAGGGAGACTTCCATATTTTCCTTGGAATCTCCTCCCTACGCGCACCATCCAGAACTATTCCAGGTGAAAATTCGAGTGAATCCTGGGGCTCAGTTTTTGTTTGTTTGTTTGCTTGCTTGCTTTCCTTTTCACATGGTTTTCAAACGTCCGTTCATTTTCAATGTTTAAAGAGCAATTTATGTAGATATAGACATATCTATATATATAGATAGATTTTTTTTCTCTTTTCCAATTCCTCATGGGCTTCTGATTGGTTACTTTTCCTCTAACAGGATTGTATTAGATTTCTATGGTTGCTATTACAAGATACCACAAGCCTAGAGGCTGAAACAACAGAAGTGGAATGTATCACAGTTCTAGAGGCTACAGTGCTCGTTAGACCATGCTCCTTTTGGAAGTATTATGGGAGGATCTGTTCCAGGCCCCTTACCCAGCTTGATGTATTTGGACTTTGGACTTCTTCACATGGCCCTTTCTCTCAGTGCATATCTGTGTATCCACAGTCTCCCTTAGAAGGACACAAGTCCTCCTGAATTAGGGGCCCAGGCTATTCAAATATGAGTGAATCCTGGGGCTCAGTTTTTGTTTGTTTGTTTGTTTGCTTGCTTTCCTTTTCACACGGTTTTCAAATGTCCATTCGTTTTCAATGTTTTAAAGAGTAATTTATGTAGATATAGATATAGACATATCTATATATATAGATAGATTTTTTTTTTCTCTTTTCCAATTCCTCATGGGCTTCTGATTGGTTACTTTTCCTCTAACAGGGTTGTATATAGTTTTCTAGGGGTGCTATTACAAGATACCACAAGCCTAGAGGCTGAAACAACAGAAGTGGACAGTATCACAGTTCTAGAGGCTACAGTGCTCGTAGACCATGCTCCTGTTGGAGGTATTATGGGAGGATCTGTACCAGGCCCCTTTCCAAGCTTGATGTATTTGGACTTTGGACTTCTTCACATGGCCCTCTCTCTCAGTGCATATCTGTGTATCCACAGTCTCCCTTAGAAGGACACAAGTCCTCCTGAATTAGGGGCCCAGGCTATTCAAATATGATCTCATCCACGCTAGTTACATCTCCAGGGACCCTATTTCCAAATAAGGTCACAAACCCAGGTGCTGGGGTTTAGGACTGGGATAGTATATATGCATACACACAAAAACACACACACTTATGTCTCTCTCTATATATATTTATATTTACATTTATATTTATATATACATATACTTTTTGATTTTTTTTTTTTTTTGCCTAATAAAACATTTTTGTTCAGAATCTCAGTCTTCCTTCCTTTCAATAGAATATGATTCGCGAGGCACCTGGGTGGCTCAGTGGGTTAAAGCCTCTGCCTTTGGCTCAGGTCATGATCCCAGGGTCCTGGGATCGAGCCCCGCATCAGGCTCTCTGCTCAGTGGGGAGCCTGCTTCCTCCTCTCTCTCTCTGCCTGCCTCTCTACCTACTTGTGATCTCTGCCTGTCAAATAAATAAATAAAATCTTTAAAAAAAAAAAGAATATGATTCGCATGCTTTTGGTGCCTCCTGAACATTTGAACACCTCTACCTCCTCAATTTCCATGAAAGGTATTCTTACCTAAAGTCTTCTGCCATTTATTTTTAAAAACTGTTGGCATATTTTTGTAGTTTACAGTGTTTTTGGTTTGAGTATATGTTTATAGGCTGATGAAGGTTACTTTCGTCCTACTCTTTCCTTCCAAATTTGTTCCTTTTTGGGAAAGTAAATTTTCTACTCTTTAAAAACAAGGACCTAGAAAAGCGAAATGGTTCTTTTTTGTGAGTCTGCATTCCATTTTCTCATTTTGCATGTGCTTTCTGTGACCACAGTTTTGGGGGCTGACAGCATTTATCAGCATTTAAAAGAAAAAAATGAAATTAAATTTAAATTAATTTAAATTAAATATATTTAAATTTAAAATTTAAAATTTAAAATGTAAATTAAATTCATTGGAAGGGGACGTGAAACATGAGAGACTAAGGACTCTGAAAATCAATCTGAGGGATTTGTAGGGGTGGGGTGGGAGGTTGGGGGAACCAGGTGGTGGGTATTAGAGAGGGCACATATTGCATAGAGCACTGGGTGAGGTGTAAAAACAAGGAATACTGTTATGTTGAAAATATAAATAAAAAAAAACAGAAAAATTGAAAAAAACTTAAATACTTTAAAGAAAAAACAATGTATTTTAAAAAAGGGATCTATGACTTTCTTCTTTTTTCTTGTTACTGTCAATGACATGAAGACAAAGTCAGCCTAACCTAGCCCTGTCAACTATTAGCATGATCACTTATTTCAATGTGGAGTTAATTTAAAATGAACACTCTGGGAGAAATAAACTATATAAATCAAATATATAAGCATTATTCTAAAGTTTTGGACTTTGCTTCAAGAGAGTTGGCATATCTTTAGTTTCACTGTGAGAGCAATAACCAGTCACTGGGGTATCTAGTAGGATGTGTAAACTGGAAGCAAACTGAAATGAATGCTAATATATATGTCCATATACATGTATGCATTGTTTATACGGTATAATCATATATTAAATCCCATGGCTTTGGAAGAAAGTTTGAAACATCTCTAATATAAAATGATAGAGAATATTGCAAAATAGAATATGTAGACTTTCAAATTGGAATTCAAAGTTTTGTGACAATTGTCAATATTTGCCAAACTTTTCAGTAGGTTCTTTGATGCCTGATTCTTTATTTGGGTATCAGAAAATCTTTTTCCCATATGGAAGCTTTACACATATTCCTAAGCCATATGGAATAGACACTTTGACTTATATGCAAAAGATTTGTGGTCTTTGCAGAGTCATTACAATTTCTCTTGCGGTACAGATGAAGCCATAAATAAATATATTTATATTTATTTATAAATAAGTGTATTTATATATATACTTTATACTTTATTTATACTTATAAATAAGTATATTTATAAATATACACATATTACATAAATTGTCTCATATGTTTTTGAGTATCTTACTTGCTCTTACTCATCAGAGGTAAATTACTGCATAGGCCCATACTTAAAGGAAGTGTGCACAGTGGGTTTCATCAAATATAATATTTTTCTTCTCTTTGTACCCTCATCCAATTCCAGTAATTACTTTACTTACACTAAATCCCGTCAACTTAACCTGTACTGGTTATTCTTGTAAAAAAGAAATGTTAAATGGTCTGTTAGAAAATTAGCCAACTGCATCTTCAGGTCTTCCTCTGTTATAACATATATTTTTAGTATGTCCTTCATACTAAATCTCTAATAGTATTTATTTCACAGGCTTTTGTGCTCAGAAAGGAAAATAAATGAGACCTTGAGATTATAATAGCATTGACTAGTATTAAATGTGAGAATTTTATACCCACAAACGATAGCATTTGTTCAAGTTTACTTTGGTTTTAAAAATTAATATTTGTTTATTTGAGTAATAAATTCATAAACCTAATTCATTCTTATATTTTTAAGTTCAACAGGCAAAATTTATTACTCCATTTATAACTCAAAAAATATTAACAACCACTTCTCAGGAGACTGAGACTACACATTAAAAAGTTAGCTTAGGTAACCTGAGTGGCTCAGTCAGTTAAGCATCTGACTCTGGTTTTGGCTCAGGTGGTGATCTCAGGGCTGTGAGAAAGCCCCAAGGTGGGCACTTCACCCAGCATGTCTGCCTGTACCTCTCCCTTTGCCTCTGCCCCTCCCCCTTGCTCTCAGAAACATGCACGCACACAGACTATCTCTTTCCCTCTCAAATAAATATATAAACTCTTTTAAAAATTTTTTAAATGTTAGTTTAGATTTCTTTAAATATTTTTAATTGCATCTATATCTATTTGGATAATTAATTGTCCAATTTACAGACATTTAAAATCTTTCATATATTTAACTCTTCTATACATAATAAATTAAACTTATAGACATGATGGACATCAAGTTATCTTAAATATTCCAATACTATGCATAATCTTTTGACCTTTGACTTTAAAACCACAAGACTAAAATGATTATGCAGGCTACACATTTTGAATTAGAATCCTTATCTAATGTTATTTTTAATGAGTGATGGTTGACATGAAAACTAATAACCAATAACCTTCCAGATTCATGGTAAGAATGTGCTTTGAAGATAGGTCGGGCCATGTGATTTGTTTTGGCCAATAAAATAAGAGCAGAAGCAACATGTGTTGCTTTGATGCCAGAAAACTTCAAGAGGCAGTGCTATATTGTCTTCCCCCAGAAACATTGATCAGCATTGCTCCAGATCGTGGTGACTCTGTCAGTGTCAGTCCCTGGTATTTTCCTGTCCTTCCTTTTGTAACAACACGGGTGGAAACTGAGGGCATCATGCCAAGTGAAATTAGTCAGAAAAGAAAAATATCATGTGTTCTCTCTTATATTTGGAATCTGAAAAAGGCTTTCTACTTAGAGAGTAGAATGGTGGTTGCAAAGAGTTAGGTACTGAGGAATATGGAGAGATGTTGGTCAAAGGGTACAAACTTTCAGGTAAAAGATGAATAGGTTCTGAGGATAAAGCCACCCAGGCATCCCTAGAATGATTACTATTTTAAAGACTGATAATACCAAGTGAAAATGTGGATCTACAGGAAATCTCAAACATTATTGATGAGAATATAAAATAATGTCATTGCTTTTGAAAAAAATTTATACTTTAAGTTACATGTAACACCTACACATGACCAAGTATTTCCAAAAAAAATAAAAAATAAAACTATATTTCCACCCAACATCTTCTATTTGAATTTTTAAAGAACTTTATTCAGAATAGCCCAAACTAAAAACAACCCAAGTGTTCATTAAATAGTTAATGGATTAACACATTGTGGCATATTCACACAACAAAATACTACTCAATAGTAAAAGAATATGAACATAAGGGAATAATCTCTTATATATACAACATTGCAAATTAATTTTAAAGCATTATGCTAAGTAAAACAAACACCAGATGTTATATGATTCCATAAACTACAGTGTAATGTGTAAAGAAAAGCAATTATCTAAGGTCACTGAAGACTGAGCAAAGCAGACATATGTCACAGGTAAGTCAACACTTGCTAGAAGAGAAAAATCCTAGGTAAGCTTCCTAGTTTCACCACTCAGAGCCTGAGGACAGACAGCACCAACATTAGTGCAATGTTGTGCAACTACAATACGGATGTGATAAAACTTTTTTAATAGACTGACGAACCAAGAAGAGCAGAGTCTGGGACAACTACACAGCTGAAAAATTAAGAGGGTGCAGAGTAGAGTGAGGGCAGGATTTCTAAAAAGAGAGATAAGGTAGAAACATCACATTATGCCTAAATATTTGGCGAACTTGCCATGCATCACATGGAAAAAAAATGTAGTTTGAGTTCTGTCAAACTGCACACTCAAAAACAACAACAACAACATTCTTTGAAAGTATATAACCTAATCCAGAATCTCTACAATGTATAATTCATACCCAGAACACAAATCCAAATTACACAAATTCCAATGAAATGGAAAAAGGCCACACTCAAAGAAAAAAAAAATCAGCAAAGACAAAAGTAGAGATGGATCAAGATGTTGGCATCAGAACAGATTTTAAACAAGCTACTATAATTATCTTCATGGATATGGAAATACATTGATGATGAATAAAAAGACAAATCTCAGCAAAGGAATAGAAGCTATAAGAATAAAAAAGAAATTAAAAAGTGGAAAATACAATCTGAAATAAAAATTTCACCTGACAGGATTAACAACCTATCGAGGATAAAGTAAATGAACTTTAAGACGGATAAATAATAAATTAGATAAGAGAGAATTAAATGCAAAAAATGAACAGACTCATAAAAGGTGCAACAATTGAAGATGGCCTAACATATATGCAGTGATTGTACCAGGAGAGGAAAAAAAAATAAAGGGACAGAATAAATGGATGAAGAAATGTGGCTTGTTTCTCAAATTTGGTGAAAAACATAAATGTACAAATTCAAGCTCATTAGAACATAAGCATAGTAAGTGCAAGGAAAATAACATCTACACACATACAGTCAAATGTATGCTTCATTTGAAAGTTTTGAAAGCAGCCATAGAAAAACAACATATTAAACAACATACAGAAGAACAAAATTTACTTGAGATCAGTCAAGGTAACTCTTCAATCTCCACAATGTAACACAGAGATGTCAGAAATAGTAGAAATCTTGTAGACATTTACTGAAGAGATAAGATATTTATTGAGATGTCCAAATGAGGCTATTAATTACTTCAGTTGGTGTAGGTAGTGGGAAAATCACAATATTTGGGGGTAGAAGAGCTCAGTTAAGGTTCACATTGACCATCAAGTAGCTGAGATTCTGAACAAGTTCCTTAGACTCTCTAACTCTCTAAGTCTAATCTGCTTATCTTTAAAATTGAAATAATTGCTCCACAAGGTCCTTGTGAAGATGACCTAAGGCAATCCACATGAAGAGGTGCCTGGGTGGCTCACTCTGTTAAAGTGGCTGCATTCAGCTCAGGTGGGATTTCAGGGTCCTGGGACCAAGCCCAGAATTTGGATCCCTGCTCAGTGGGGAGTTGACTTGTCCTTCTCCCTCTGCCCCTACCCCTGCTCCATCCCACTTGTGTGCCCACACTCTCTCCCTCTCTTTCCCTCTCAAATAAACAAATGAAATCTTGAAAAAAAAAAAGATGATCCATGTGAAAATGTCTGTTTTTAACATATACAAATTATAATATTTATGATATTTAGTTGAATCCAAAATTACTGCAGAAAGACCATAATTTTGGTACCATTTTTCTGTATCAGTGGTTTATGGACTAAAAATAATTGTCCAATATAAAGGCAAATTACCTGTTGACATCTGCAAAATGACTTAAATCTTTAAAATCTTGTCCATATGATCTGCGAAGAGTGATAATTTGACTTTTTCTTTGTCAATTTGGATGCCTTTAATTTCCTTTTGTTGTCTGATTGCTGAGGCTAGGACCTCTAGTACTATGTTGAATAGCAGTGGTGATAATGGACATCCCTGCCGTGTTCCTGACCTTAGCGGAAAAGCTTTCAGTTTTTCTCCATTGAGAATGATATTTGCGGTGGGTTTTTCATAGATGCCTTTGATGATATTGAGGTATGTGCCCTCTATCCATACACTTTGAAGAGTTTTGATCAGGAAGGGATGCTGTACTTTGTCAAATGCTTTTTCAGCATCTATTGAGAGTATCATATGGTTCTTGTTCTTTCTTTTATTGATGTGTTGTATCACATTGATCTATTTGCGGATGTTGAACCAACCTTGTAGCCCTGGAATAAATCCCACTTGGTCGTGGTGAATAATCTTTTTAATGTACTGTTGAATCCTATTGGCTAGTATTTTGTTGAGTATTTTCGCATCTGTGTTCATCAAGGATATTGGTCTATAGCTCTCTTTTTTGGTGGGATCCTTGTCTGGTTTTGGGATCAAGGTGATGCTGGCCTCATAAAATGAGTTTGGAAGTTTTCCTTCCATTTCTACTTTTTGGAACAGTTTCAGGAGAATAGGAATTAGTTCTTCTTTAAATGTTTGGTAGAATTCCCCCGGGAAGCCATCTGGCCCTGGGCTTTTGTTTGTTTGGAGATTTTTAATGACTGTTTCAATCTCCTTACTGATTATGGGTCTGTTCAGGCTTTCTATTTCTTCCTGGTTCAGTTGTGGTAGTTTATAAGTTTCTAGGAATGCATCCATTTCTTCCAGATTGTCAAATTTATTGCCGTAGCATTGCTCATAGTATGTTCTTATAATAGTTTGTATTTCTTTGGTGTTAGTTGTGATCTCTCCTCTTTCATTCCTGATTTTATTTATTTGGGTCCTTTCTTTTTCTTTTTGATAAGTTGGGCCAGGGGTTTATCAATTTTATTAATTCTTTCAAAGAACCAGCTCCTACTTTCGTTGATTTGTTCTATTGTTTTTTTGGTTTCTATTTCATTGATTTCTGCTCTGATCTTTATGATTTCTCTTCTCCTGCTGGGCTTAGGGTTTCTTTCTTGTTCTTTCTCCAGCTCCTTTAGGTGTAGGGTTAGGTTGTGTACCGAGACCTTTTTTGTTTCTTGAGAAAGGCTTGTGCCGCTATATATTTTCCTCTCAGGACTGCCTTTGTTGGGTCCCACAGATTTTGAACCTTTGTATTTTCATTATCATTTGTTTCCATGATTTTATTCAATTCTTCTTTAATTTCCAGCTTGACCCATTCATTCTTTAGAAGGATGCTGTTTAGTCTCCATGTATTTGGGTTCTTTTCAAACTTCCTTTTGTGGTTGAGTTCTAGCTTTAGAGCATTGTGGTCTGAAAATATGCAGGGAATGATCCCAATCTTTTGATACCGGTTGAGTCCTGATTTAGGACCGAGTATGTGATCTATTCTGGAGAATGTTCCATGTGCACTAGAGAAGAATGTGTATTCTGTTGCTTTGGGATGAAATGTTCTGAATATATCCGTGATGTCCATCTGGTCCAGTGTGTCGTTTAAGGCCTTTATTTCCTTGCTGATCTTTTGCTTGGATGACATGTCTATTTCAGTGAGGGGAGTGTTAAAGTTCCCTACTATTATTGTATTATTGTTGATGTGTTTCTTTGATTTTGTTATTAATTGGTTTATATACTTGGCTGCTCCCACGTTGGGGGCATAGATATTTTAAATTGTTAAATCTTCTTGTTGGACAGACCCTTTGAGTATGATATAGTGTCCTTCCTCATCTCTTATTATAGTCTTTGGCTTAAAATCTAATTGATCTGATAAAAGGATTGCCACTCCTGCTTTCTTCTGATGTCCATTAGCATGATAAATTCTTTTCCACCCCCTCACTTTCAATTTGGAGGTGTCTTCAGGCTTAAAATGAGTTTCTTGGAGGCAACATATAGATGGGTTTTGTTTTTTTATCCATTATGATACCCTGTGTCTTTTGACAGGGGCATTTAGCCCATTAACATTCAGGGTAACTATTGAGAGATATGATACCATATGTGGAAAACCCAAAAGATTCCACTCCAAAACTGCTACAACTTATACAGGAATTCAGAAAAGTGTCAGGATATAAAATCAATGCACAGAAATCAGTTGCATTTCTCTACACCAACAAGACAGAAGAAAGAGAAACTAAGAAGTCAATCCCATTTACAATTGCACCCAAAACCATAGGAATAAACCTAACCAAACCTAACCTAGGAATAAACCTAACCAAAGAGACACAGAATTTATACTCAGAAAACTATAAAGTACTCATGAAAGAAATTGAGGAAGACACAAAGAAATGGAAAAATGTTTCATGCTCCTGGATTGGAAGAATAAATATTGTGAAAATGTCTATGCTACCTAAAGCAATCTACACATTTAATGCAATGCCTATCAAAGTACCATCCATCTTTTTCAAAGAAATGGAACAAATAATTCTAAAATTTATATGGAACTAGAAAAGACCTCGAATAGCCAAAGGGATATTGAAAAAAAAAAAAAAAGCCAACGTTGGTGGCATCACAATTCCGGACTTCAAGCTCTATTACAAAGCTGTCATCATCAAGACAGCATGGTACTGGCACAAAAACAGACACATAGATCAATGGAACAGAATAGAGAGCCCAGAAATAGACCCTCAACTCTATGGTCAACTAATCTTCGACAAAGCAGGAAAGAATGTCCAATGGAAAAAAGCCTCTTCAATAAATGGTGCTGGGAAAATTGGACAGCCACATGCAGAAAAATGAAATTGGACCATTTCCTTACACCACACACAAAAATAGACTCAAAATGGATGAAGGACCTCAATGTGTGAAAGGAATCCATCAAAATCCTTGAGGAGAACACAGGCAGCAACCTCTTCAACCTCAGCTGCAGCAACATCTTCCTAGGAACAACGCCAAAGGCAAGGGAAGCAAGGGCAAAAATGAACTATTGGGATTTCATCAAGATCAAAAGCTTTTGCACAGCAAAGGAAACAGTTAACAAAACCAAAAGACAACTGACAGAATGGGAGAAGATATTTGCAAACGACATATCAGATAAAGGACTAGTGTCCAGAATCTATAAAGAACTTAGCAAACTCAACACCCAAAAAACAAATAATCCTATCAAGAAATGGGCAGAGGACATGTACAGACATTTCTGCAAAGAAGACATCCAGATGGCCAACAGACACATGAAAAAGTGCTCCATATCACTCGGCATCAGGGAAATACAAATCAAAACCACAATGCGATATCACCTCACAGCAGTCAGAATGGCTAAAATCAACAAGTCAGGAAATGATAGATACTGGCGAGGATGCGGAGAAAGGGGAACACTCCTACACTGTTGGTGGAAATGCAAGCTGGTGCAGCCACTCTGGAAAACAGCATGGAGGTTTCTCAAAATGTTGAAAATAGAACTGCCCTATGACCCAGCAATTGCACTATTGGGTATTTACCCTAAAGATACAAACGTAGTGATCCAAAGGGGCACTTGCACCCGAATGTTTATAGCAGCAATGTCCACAATAGCCAAACTATGGAAAGAACCTAGATGTCCATCAACAGATGAATGGATCGAGAAGATGTGGTATATATACACAATGGAATACTATGCAGCCATCAAAAGAAATGAAATCTTGCCATTTGCGACAACATGGATGGAACTAGAGCGTATCATGCTTAGCAAAATAAGTCAAGCAGAGAAAGGCAACTATCATATGATCTCCCTGATATGAGGAAGTGGCGATGCAACATGGGGGCTTAAGTGGGTACGAGAAGAATAAATGAAACAAGATGGGATTGGGAGGGAGACAAGCCATAAGTGACTCTTAATCTCACAAAACAAACTGAGGGTTGCTGGGGGGGAGGGGGTTTGGGAGAAGGGGGTGTGATTATGGACATTGGGGAGGGTATGTGCTTTGGTGAGTGCTGTGAAGTGTGTAAACCTGGTGATTCACAGACCTGTACCCCTGGGGATAAAAATATATGTTTATAAAAAATAAAAAATTAAAAAAAAAAACACATTGAGATATCACCTTACACCAATGAGAATGGCCAAAAATAACAAGACAGGAAACAACATGTGTTGGAGGGGATGTGGAGAAAGGGGAACCCTCTTCCACTGTTGGTGGGAATGCAAGTTGGTGCAGCCTCTTTGGAGAACAGTGTGGAGATTCCTCAAGAAATTAAAAATAGAACTTCCCTATGACCATGCAATTGCACTCCTGGGTATTTACCCCAAAGATACAGATGTGAAAAGAAGGGCCATCTGTACCCCAATGTTTATACAGCAATGGCCACGGTCACCAAACTGTGGAAAGAACCAAGATGCCCTTCAACAGACGAATGGATAAGGAAGATGTGGTCCATATACACTATGGAGTATGATGCCTCCATCAGAAAGGATGAATACCCAACTTTTGTAGCAACATGGACAGGATTGGAAGAGATTATGCTGAGTGAAATAAGTCGAGCAGACAGAGTCAATTATCATATGGTTTCCTTATTTGTGGAGCATAACAAATAGCATGGAGGACTTGGGGAGTTAGAGAGGAAAAGGGAGTGGGGATAAATTGGAAGGGGAGGTGAACCATGAGAGACTATGGACTCTGAAAAACAATCTGAGGGGTTTGAAGTGGCAGGGGGTGGGAAGTTGAGGTACAAGGTGGTGGATATTATAGAGGGCACAGATTGCATGGAGCACTGGGTGTGGTGAAAAAATAATGAATACTGTTATGCTGAAAATAAATAACAATTTAAAAAAAAATCTTGTCCATATGTCCTCTCACTTCCAAGCATGGTGACAGAATTTTTAATTAATGCTTCTAGTTATTGATTTTCTACAACTGACCATCCTCCAAAATATTCTTACATGGACTTTTAAAAATAATTCTTATATTAAGATTTCTAGGGGCGCCTGGGTGGCTCAGTGGGTTAAAGCCTCTGCCTTAGGCTCAGGTCATGGTCCCAGAGTCCTGGGATCGAGCCCCGCATCAGGCTCTCTGCTGGGCAGGGAGCCTGCTTCCTCCTCTCTCTCTCTCTGCCTGCCTCTCTGCCTACTTGTAATCTCTGCCTGCCAAATAAATAAATAAATAAAATCTTTAAAAAAAACCGATTTCTAATAAATTGAAATTAATTTTCCTTAAAATTATTTGAGAATTTTTTTTGCATTTGCCATTTATTCCATCTCATTAAACATCACTATCTAATATCTACCTCCAAATAGCTACTAGCATTTTTAACATTTATACCACAATAAACTTTGATGGTATACTGCAATGTTTAGCTATACTGCTATTGCATATAAAATCAGGACTTGGTAAAGCATACCAAATATACACAAATGTACATTTTTTATCCAGTAAGATTCAATTTATCTGAGGTAGACTGTTTTATATAGAAGTATCTCGAACAAATAGGAATATGTTTTCTTCTTTTATAGATTAATACTTCCAAAAAGAGATAGCTTATTTGACAAAGTTTCTGAAACAAACTATGACCTCCTACAAAACTGAAGTGGTTGAAAAGACAAAATATTACTAAATAGCCAACAATACTATGTTTTTATTCGCTGGAATCTGGAGATTAAGGAAAAAATACACTCTACTCTAAGCCATGTTAGGTTGGAATTATTATCCTAATACTCTGAAGAAAATTTTCATTAAGTCATGGATTTTTATGTGTGAAGGACAAGCAGAGAATTATCTTTAGGAAATGGGAGAAAATTGCAACTACTTTTCAAATGTAACCTTGACATTTTGAAAAATGCAGTCATGGATCTGTCCCCATGGGGACAAATATATTACCCTTCATTTCTGCACCAAAATTCAGGACATCATAGCCAGATCTGATCTAATCTCCATGGTCTGTCTTAGAGCGGTTATATGCTTATAAAGATATGTCCCAATGAACAGCAAAGATTCACTGAATGTTTCTGTTCCCCACCATTTCAATTGATACTGACAGTCATCCTTTTTTTTTTTAGCCTCAGGTTTTTCAAGATAAAAATCAGTTTTTATGCAGTAAAATAGATGATTCAGCCAAAAGAAAAAGTTTGTGAGAACTTCAAAGCAACCACAATCCTTTGGACTAAGAATTAGATCCTATGGCTCCATTCTCCCAGTAGGACACACTTACAGAAATCAACATTGCTTACAAACATCCAGAGTTTGCCTTCATTTAACCCCTTATTAATGATAAATGGAAGGAAGGTTTAGAGTCACTAAATCCACTGCCACATAGGTCATTATTTTCTTTTTTTCTCCTCTTTGCATTGAGATAATCTATACAAAAGTGCTTTACCTGGTACCTGAAATAAATTAGTTATCCAATAATGTGTTCATTGTGGTCTTTTAATTGTTTTGTTTCATTCATTTTTCCCTTTACACCTTGAAAAGATACTAATTAAGAAATTTTAATCAATACAGTCAAACAGCAGACATCCTGTTTATTATCTGCAGACCTTTCTAAATCTCTAGAACAAAAAAAATAAACCTTTTTAATGAATCTCATCATTGGCAAGTTCTTACTGGTAATTTCATACGTGTGAGTCATTAAAATTTTGCCTCTGTGTATGCTGAGGAATAGGAGAACTTCGATTTTTGTCACTTTGCCAATGTGCTCAACTTAAGCATGATCTCTTCTTATATTTCAATGTTGCTGTCTATCATGGGGTCTGAGGACCTGGCCTTTGAAAGCACTATAGAACTTGCTTCCAATGCAAACACAGTAATTTCACTTCAACACCATATCACAATATATCTAAATAGCGAAATCACATAGTTAACCCAATATAACTCAATAACTTATTCATTTCAGGGTTTTATTTTTTCTTAATTGCTTTATATTTGTACTGTCCACATGGAATTGTGCTTTTATGTACCTCCATTTCCATAGTAGGCATATCAAACATTATGAACACAGTTCACTTACAAAGGCAAAAACCTTATGATATTTCATTTCATGCATTACAGTTTTTAACCTAATTGATTTTCCTTATGGAAAATTTTAACACATAAAATGATGTAGTGCCTTTGTTTGTTTACTTACTTTGTTTGTTTACTTACTTGCCATCTCTCTTCTACACTAGAATATCAAGTTCTTTGCTGCTATATCCTCATTGAATACAGTACCTAGCACACATCAGATGTATAATAAAGATTTGTTAGATAAATGAGCAAATAAACAAAAGCACAGTAAATGTCTGTCTGTACTTGTTCAATCTTATGGAGGGTCAAAAACTTACAGTATTAGGTGGGACAATATGGCCCCAATGGAATGGAATTGAGTATTTTGCTCCTCTTAGGTCACTTAGGCTCTGTCAAAGGACCAGAAGGCTAGGGTGTGGTTAAAACCCCTAAATAAGAAATATATTAAGAGCTGACATTATTATTTGTAATCTCAAGGACTCCAAATTCTGTTTTTTTTTCTTCCATTTGTATCTTCCTTTCTCCAAATTATTTTATAGAGATCTGTCTGATCTATTGATCAGAGATCAACACCCTAGGTCAGAAATAGCCTAATAGAATCTGTATTCTTAATATTTCTAATAATGTTCTAAAAATAAAACCAAAACCAATGTACTCATAAACATCATTTGAGAATCATAAATTTATGACATTTCTCTGTTTACATAATATGTGCACATACATGTATACTATATACTCATATTCTTACAAAAACAAGAATATAAAATGCATACACAAACTGAGAAATAAACCAGGAAAATAGTTTATAAAGAAGGAATGGTTCATATCAATTAAAATTGTACAAGTTTTCATAAATTTCTAGCTGGCCTATTAGCAAATTGGAGGTTTTTTTGAATGGCCAATTATCTCCTTATCTCCTTAGAAAGTATATATCTTCTAGCCTCCAAAGGTGACAGTCAGGGCCAAAACAGGAAATATTATTAGTTGAATGGTATTAACAAGTTCTGAGTTCCAAGGTTGGAAAGTAAACTAGAGAGCTCCAAATGTGGAATTCCTGAAAAGTCAGAGAAATAAGTTCAACAAAAGAGCAACTGGCAAGGGATGGGATGTCTTAAAATTTGTTCATTGCATATATGATGTATTTAAATATGCAGGTTTTGTTGTGCTAAAAAAAAGTTCCCTTTTATGCCTAGTGTTTTAAAATTTTGTAATCACTGAAAATACTGAACTTTATAAAATGTTGTTATGGGGTCTATGGGTGCCTTGGTAGGTTAAGTATCTATCTGCCTTTGGCTCAGGTCATTATTTGGGAGTCCTGGGATGGAGCCCCATGTAGGGCTGCCTGCTCAAGGAGTCTGCTTCTCCTTCTCCTCTGCCCCTCTCCTCACTTGTGCTTTCTTTCTCTCTCTCAAATAAAATCTTTCTTAAAATGTTATGACATCTACCAAGATACATATTTTTTTTTGCACAGTGACACATTGCCTGATACTCAAATGATAAATCATTCTTGAATATTTGGATTAGATTCTTTCTTTAATGTAATGTAATGTAGTGTAATGTGTTACCATATTTTACATAGTAAACATACTATTGAATTTATATTATTTTACTGACCTTTTCCTTTATTACAAGTTTTTGAATTACCTTTACACTGTTGGACTGATTTCATTGTATAGGTTATCTCAAATCATTTTTCAGATCAGGTGGGGTAAAAATAATCACACATTTATGGCACAAGAAGGATAAACAGAAGAACAACTTTGACTCTCATGCTTCCATCAATGAGAAAATAGTTATATTTCTATATATACATAAATATGCATATTTATGTCATTATGTACATATTTGTACCCATATGAGATGTTACAATCAGTATATTGAGCAGTGATTCTTTTTTTATTAAAGGTTTTACTTATTTATTTGACAGAGATCACAAGTAGGCAGAGAGGCAGACAGAGAGAGAGGGGGAAGCAGGCTCTTGCTGAGCAGAGAGCCTGATGCGGGGCTCGATTCCAGGACCCTGAGATCATGACCTGAGCTGAAGGCAAAGGCTTAACCAACTGTGCCACCCAGGAACCCTGAGTTTAGTATAATTTCTAGTTCAAATTTAATTTCTAACTCTATCTTTATTAAAATATCAAACAATCAGGGTAACACAAGAAGTAAAAATAGTACAGGTCCCTGGCTATATTTTAACCTCTCTATACATATATATTTCTGCTGTTAAAGGCTCTAGACTCTATTCCTTTAGTATATAGACAGAGAGAGAGACCCAGCCCTAGAAATAGTAGTTGTAACATCAGAATAATACAGTAGCAAAGCTTTTCAGTAAAAGGGTAGAGAAATAATCCTAACTGAGAATATCTTCTACTCTTCTATTGGCAGAAGGTCTCAACTATTACCCTAGAATATTATGCAGTAAAACACCTGGTACACAAGGTCAAATAACATTACTGATTATATATATATATATATATGTATATATATATATATATATATACATATATATTTCTATTTTTATGACTGCCAATCAGGAAAATACTTCTCAGTCTATCTGTACATTTTAACACATATTCAATCCCCAATTTGGGGATGAGATAAATGACTGACCCATCTGACTCAAAAGTAGTATCCATTTCTATCACAGTAATTATAAACGATGTGAGTATAGGGGAGGCTATCCATTTAAATTACTTCATATTCTTTGTTCTAACTGAATTCTGTCCCTATACTCTATAAAAAATATGTTAGAATTATAATCTCCAGCACCTCAGAAGGTGATTCTGTTTTGGAAATGGGATCTTTATAGAGTTAAGTTAAACCGAGGCCATTTGGGTGGCCCCTAATCCAAAAGAACTATTATCCTGATAAAAATGGGACATGTAGACAGAGAGACAGACACGTAGAGGGAAGATGATATGAAGAGACATAGGGAGAAGACAGCAACTGACAAGCCAAGAAGAGAGGCCTAGAACAGCTAACTGAACATTAAAAAGAAAGAAAGAACAAAAGAAAGAAAAGAACCTTCTCTCATAAAGCCACACCTGCTGACACCTTAATCACAGACCTCCAGCCATTAGAACTGCAAGGAAATAAATTTCTTTTGCTTAAGTCATCAAGTGTATGGTATTTTGTTATGGCAGCCCTAGAAAACTAATATGCCTAGTTTCCCATAATGGTAGCATCTTGCAACAGTAGAGTAAAATATCGCAACTGGGATACTGACATCGATAGAGTCAAGATACAGAACAGATCCATTACTACAAGGATTTTTCTTGATGCTTTTTTAACACTACATCCATCTTCTTCCCACCTCCCTCTTCTGGTCTCTGAATGCCAGTGACAACTAATTTGTAAGAATGTCATATAAATAAATCATGGGGTGTATAAACTTTTGGGATTGGCTCCCCCCCCCCTCAGAAAATTACATAGACATTTATCCAAGTAGTTGTGTACATCAGGAGTCTGTTACTGAGTAATATTCCTTGATATGGATGAAGCCAGGATATTTAACCAATCACCCCTTATAGAATGTGTTTAGTATCTCTAGTTCTTGGCAATTATGGATGGATCTTCTTGGAATAATTGTGTACAGGTTTCTGGGTGAACATAAATGTTCATTTCCTGGAGATAAATGACCAAATATGCAATTGGGTCATTTGATAGTTACATAATTTGTTTTATAAGAAATTAACAACCTGGGGGCGCCTGGGTGGCTCAGTCATTGGGCATCTGCCTTTGGCTCAGGTCATGGTCCCAGGGTCCTGGGATCAAACCCTGCAACAGGCTCCCTACTCAGTGGGAAGCCTGCTTCTCTCTCTCCCACTCCCCCTGCTTATGTTCCTTCTCTCATTGTGTTTCTCTCTGTCAAATAAATAAATAAATCTTAAAAAAATAAATAAAATACATGGAATATCATAAAAAAGAAATTAACACCCTGTTTTTCAGAATCACTGTACCGTTGTATAATCCCATCAACAACCTATGAAAGATATAGTTTTCCTATATCCTCATGAATATTTGATGTTGAGACTATTATTTTTAATTTCAGTCTTTGTGATAAGTACAAAGTGAAAATTTATTGTGATTTTAATTTACATTTCCATGATTGATGATGCTGCTGAATATTTTTATTTGCTTAATTTATATTTATATGTATTCTTTGGTGAAACGTCTATTCATATCTTTTGTTCATTTTCTAAATGAATTGTTTCCATATTGTTGAGTTTTGATTTTTTTTTTGTATTTTAGACAAAAGTTCTTTGTCAGATATGTGATTTGCAAATATTTTATCCCTTTCTGTACCTTCACTCCCCCCCCCCCCCGTTAACAGGGTCTTTTGTTGAACAAATGTTTTTAAGTGTGATGAAGTACAGTTGCTCAGTTCTTTCATTGATGGATCATGCTTTTAATGTCAAGTCTAAGAAATCTTGCCTAGATCTTGGATCCTAAGATATTTTTCTTTTATTATTTGTTATTTAGTTTTGTCTAAGACTTTTATAGTTTTATGCTTTACATTTAAATTTGGGATATATTTTGCATTAATTTTTTGTACAATGTGAGGCTTAGGCTGAGGTTCTTTTAAAAACTTTCTTATGGGGAGAAACTGGGTAGCTCAGTTGATTCTGTCTGACTCTTGATTTTTGCTTAGGTCATGACGTCAAGGTTGTAAGATCGAGTCCCACATTGGGCTCCAAGCTGGGCATGAAGCCTGCTTAAGATTCTCTCTCTCTATCTGCCCTTCCCCCTCTTTTTCTAAATAAGTAAAAATAAAATAGAGATAAAATAAAAATAAAAAATTTTGCTTATGGGTACCCAGCTGCTTCAGTACCATTTGCTAAGAAGGCTCTCCTCAACTGAATTGTGTTTTGCTTGTTTGTTTTTCTTTGCATTTTTGATAACAAATCATTTAGGTACATTTCTATGGGCCTGCTTCTGGGTTATCTTGTTTTGTTTCATTGATCTATGTGTTTTCCATTTTTCCAACATCATACCGCCTTAATATATATCTGTAGGTGCTTATCAGGCTTTATATTAGGTACAGTGATTCCTCCCACCATATTTTCCTTTGTCAAGTTTGTTTTTGCTATTGCAGGATGTGTGCCTTTTTGTTTAAATTTTATTATGAGTTTATCTTTGCAAAAACACTTTCTTGGATATTGTGTTTTTAGTTTTAGTTTTCATATTCATTGTTAGTATACAGAAATGTGGTGACTTTTTGTGTGTTGGTCTTGTATCCTATGACCTTGCTGAACTACTGATTAGTTCTAGGGTTTTATTATTGTTGTTGTTAGCTTCCTATGGATTTTTAATAGACAGTCATACCATCAGCAGATAGGAGCAGTTTTATTTACTTATTTCCAGTCTATATATTTCTTTCGTTCTTATCTCATTGTAGTGGTTAGAACCTTCATATTTTGTTTAAATAAGAATGAGGGAGTGGATCTTTGCCCTCTTGCCAATCTTAGATGGAAAGTTATCAGTCTTTCATTACTAAATATTATGTGGGTTGTAGGAAGTTTTTGTAGATGCTGTTTATTAAGCTGAAGAAGTTCCCATATGTATCTTGTTTAGTAAAAGTTTTCATGTGAAGGGGTTTTGGATTTTGTAAAATACTACTTTATCAATTGATATCAAAATATGATTTCCTTAGTCTGTTCATATAGATGGTAGATTATAAAGATTGGTATTTGAATGTTAAAACACTTTAGCATAACCAGAATAAATCCTGCTTGACAATGGTATATATATTCTTTGTAGACATTGCTCGATTGGATTTGCTATACTTTGTTGACAACTTCTGTATCTAAGTTCATGAGAGACAGTATCTGTAGAGTATTTTTTTTTCTTTTTATATTGTCTTAGTCTGGTTTTGGTAACAAACTAATACTAGCCTCATGAAAATTACTTGAGAAGTGTTTCCTCCTCTTCTGTTTTCTGGAGGTAATTCTATAAAATAGGTATTAATTTTTCTTTAAATATTTGGTAAAATTCTCTAGAGAAGAAATCTAGGCCCAAAGATTTCTTTTTCAGTAACTTTATTTTAATTGGAAGTACTCTGAGAAACGCATACTCCTGCTTGGAAGGGTAGGAAAAGGGTAAGAAGAGATGTGGTGGAAGAAAAATCATCAACTTCTTGCTCAGTGCCAATGAAACCATAGTGGGGAGGGAGGGAAGCATCCTGGTTTTTCTGTTAGTATTTAGCTGGAGTAGAAAATAGATTACCAGACAACATCTAAGGTTGGGTTGTCCAGTTTGGGGCCATTTGGTTATAGTTGCAGGCTTTATTGGAGATTTTTTGGTTTGTTTGTATTGGTGATTCAGGATTGGATGCTTCTCTAGGACATTAAGAAATCCAGGGAACCCCCTGACATGCTATTCTTCAAGTCCTCCATTCTCCAAGCACCATGTTTTCTTATTCCCATCTTTCAGAGAGTTCCCATGCTTTATGTGCAGGGGTTTTTTGTTATGTGTGAGAAGACCCATGAGGAATGGGACTATTCCACACTGCCAGAATTGGAAATCCATCTACGTTGCCCTATTTTTTTTAGAATAAAACAAAAATTGAGATAATGTTTGTGAGAATTACATGATGTGATGATTAACTCCTAGCCTGGAATATTAAAAGTATATACTTTGAGCTATTAAGGGTCTTCTAATGACTTTGATGAGAAATAAGTTCAGAAGCAGGAAGGGTGGGGAAGAAATGAGAAAAATGGAAAGTAAAAAAGGCCAGAGTATGAAGAACAGGTTAAAGCTCTGAAGGACTGAGGTGACAGATACTCAGTGCAAGCACACATCTGGTGACCTAAAAGTGCTGGGCGGGACTGGGCCATCCTCTCTCCTGTCTTTCAGTGCCAATCCACTTGCCTGATATCAGATATTTCTCAATGTCAGAGAAATACTGATATGGCTAATGGAGAGAAAGTGAAGATAAATTTTATTTTCATCTGAGGGTAGATAAAAATGAATTATTTTAATCATCTGTACTTTTTTTCTTGGCTTTACTACAAACTCACATTTAGAATATCTACTATAATCTAGTCATGAAAAACACAAATTTAAAGCTATGTCAACAATCATGCAATAATTCATAGAGGTAGGGGAAAAATACCTGAGACTTGAAAATAAAATATTAATATTTGGTGATTTAGAAATACTCCTAATAAGTAAAATAAAGCAAAGTCAGGAAATATAAACATAATCACGGTATCAATATTTAATCATAATATTTTATCAATCCATAAATCTCATTTCTCTAGAATTCTGAGTGAAGTTCATTTGAATCATAAAATAATCATCCATCTTTTATAAACTTCACTAAGGTAAATAAAGTTAAATATTGACAATAAAATTAATTTTTTATAAGACCATCAGATAAATATCTTTTTTTTTCCTCCTGACAAGATAGTGGACATTTTTTTTTAACAGTTCGGGCTCTCTGCTCAGCAGGGAGCCTGCTTCCTCCTCTTTCTCTGCCTGCCTCTCTGCCTACTTGTGATCTCTCTCTGTCCAATAAATAAATTAAAATCTTTAAAAAAAAACAGTTAATCTAACATGTTATTAGTTTACTGGTAACAGGAGGCTGAGAAAACTTCCACCAACCTTTAAGAATCATTAAATTCAACATTACTTCTTTCTATAAAGGACCATATTCACATGCTGCTAGATAAATTAAGTTTTCCTTAATTTCTTTTTTTTTCACTTTATGGCAAACATTTTTATCTTTAAACAACTTTAAACTAACATAAAAATGACAAGAAAAGTACCAATAATTTCTTTTTGCCCTTCACCTGGATTCTGCAATTGCTGACATTTTGCCATATTCAATTTTATTACTGTCTTTCTGATTCATTAGAGAGTAGGCAGCAATCACAGGACTCCTTTTCTATTAAGTATGTCAGTTCAGATCCCCAAATTATCCACAAACAGGAAACAATATTAATAAAATAATATTGGCTAAGTAAAGATTTCAAGTTTTTTTTTAATTAACAATTTATTATTTGCCCCAGGGATACAGGTCTGTGAATTATCACACTTACACATGTCCCAGCACTCACCATAACACATACCTTCCCCATTGTCCATACCCAGCCATCCTATCCCTACCCCTCCACCCTCCAGCAGCCCTCAGTTTGTTTCATGAGATTCAGAGTCTCTTATGGTTTGTCTCCTTCTGTTCCCATTAGATTTCAAGCTTTGTAGATTGTCTCAATAATGTTTGTTTCGGCAAAAATTATATTTCTGCTCTATGATACAACCTTGAATCACATTTCACATTTAGATTTGGCATCTTTTTTATTAATAAAAACTAATATTTAATGAGTATTTACTAAGCGTCAGGCATTTGTGTAATGTTTTTGCCTTGGTATTTTATTTATTTATTTACATTTTTTTTAATGTTAAATAACCTCATCAGTTTTTGAGGTAGTGTTCCATGATCCATTGTTTGTGTACAACACCCAGTCCTCTATGCAATATGTGTTTTCCATAATACCCATTACTGGGCTTACCCATCCCCTCTACACCCCCCAACCCTCATTTGATTCCCAAGAGTCCACAGTCTCTCATGGTTCATCCAACCCTCTGAATCCCTCTCCCCCTTCATTTTTCCCTTCCTTCTCCTAATATTCTCCATGCTATTCCTTATGTTCCACAAATAAGTGAAACTGTAGGATAATTGCCTTTCTCTGTTTGACTTATTTCACTTAGCATAATCTCCTCCGCTTACATCTGAGTTGATGCAAATATTAGGCATCCATCCTTCCTGATGGCTGAGTAATATTCCATTATATATGTGGACCTCATCTTCTTTATCCATTCATCTGTTCAAGGGCATCTCAGCTCCTTCCACAGATTGGCTACTGTGGACATTGATGCTATGAACATCAAGGTGCATATGGCCCATCTTGTCACTATATCTGTATCTTTGAGTTAAATAGCCAGTAGTTCAATTGCTGGTTCATAGGATAGCTCTATTTTTAACTTTTTGAGGAACCTCCACACTGTTTTCCAAAGTGGGGCATTGGGTGGCTCAGTGGGTTAGGCCGCTGCCTTCGGCTCGGGTCATGATCTCAGGGTCCTGGGATCGAGTGCCGCATCGGGCTCTCTGCTCAGCAGGGAGCCTGCTTCCCTCTCTCTCTCTCTGCCTACTTGTGATCTCTCTGTCAAATAAACAAATAAAATCTTTAAAACAAAAAAAAACAAAGTGTTTTACCACCTTGTATTCCCACCAGCATTGTAACAGGTTACACTGGGGAAAGGATCCCCTTTCTCCACAACCTCTGCAACATTTGTTTTTTCTTGTCTTGTTAATTTTTGCCAAGCTGATTGGTGTAAGATAGTATCTCAGTGTGGTTCTGATATGAATTTCCGTGATGGTTAATGATAATGATCATTTTTTCATGTGTCTGTTAGCCATTTGTATGTTTTCTTTGGAGAAGTGTCTGTTCATGTCTTCCGCCCATTTTTTGACGTGATTATCTGTTTTGTGTGTGTTGAGTTTGAGGCGTTCTTTATCGATCTTGGATATCAATCCTTTGTCTGTAGTGTCATTTGTGAATATCTTCTCCCATTCCGTGGCTGTTGCTTTGTTTTGTTGACTGTTCTCTTTGCTGTGCAGACTTTTGATCTTGATGAAGTCCCAAAAGTTCATTTCTGATTTTGTTTCCCTTGCCTTTGGAGACATGTCTTGATAGAAGTTGCTGTGGCTGATGTCAAAGAGGTTACTTTCTATGTTCTCTAGGATTTTGATAGATTCCTACCTCATGTTGAGGTCTTTCATCCATTTTGAGTGTATCTTGTGTATGGTGTAAGAGAATGGTCAAGTTTCATTCTTCTGGATGTGGCTGTCCAATTTCCCCAGCACCATTAATTGAAGAGACTGTCTTTTTCCATTGGATATATTTTTTTGCTTTGTCCATAGAGTTGAGAGTCCATATCTGGGCTCTCTATTCTGTTCCATTGATCTTTGTATCTGTTTTTGTGCTAGTACCATGCTGTCTTGATTATCACAGCTTGGTAATGTATCTTGAAATCAGAAAACATAATGCCCCAGCTTTGTTTTTCTTTTTCAACATTTCCTTGGCAATTCACGTTTTTTTCTGGTCTCATACAAATTTTAGGATTATTTATTCTAGCACTTTGTAAAATGCCATTGGTATCTTGATTGGGATGGCGTTGAAAGTATAGATTGCTCTGGGCAGTATAGACTTTTTAACAAAGTTTATTCTTCTGACCCATGAACATGGAATGTTTTTCCATCTTTTTTGTCTCTTCTATAATTTCCTTCATAAGTCTTCTGTAGTTTATCTAGAGTATAGATCCTTCACCTCTTTGGTTAAGTTTATTCCAAGTTATCTTATGGGTCTTGGTGCTGTTGTAAATGGAATCAATTCTCTAATTTCTCTTTCTACAGTTACATTGTTAGTATATAAAAAAGCAACTGATTGCTGTGTATTAATTCTGCATCTTGCCACATTACTGAATTGTTGTATGAGTTCTAGTTATTTAGGGGTGGAGTCTTTGGGGTTTTCCACAGAAAAGGATCATGTCATCTGTAAAGAGAGAGAGTTTGACTTCTCCTTTGCCAGTTTGAATATCTTTTATTTATTTTTGTTGTCTGTTTGCTGTTGCTAGGATTTCTAGTACTAAGTTGAACAATAGTGGTGAGAGTAAGTATCCTTGTCATGCTCCTGATCTTAAGGGAAGAGAATGATATTTGTTGTGGGCTTTCATAGACGGTTTTTATGAAATTGAGGAATTTTCCCTCTATCTCTACAGTTTGATGAGTTTAAATCAGGAAAGGATGCTTATTTTGTCAAATGCTTTTACTGCACCAGTTGAGAGGACTATATGGTTCTTCTCTCTCCTCTTATTAATGTGTTCTGCCACATTGATTGATTTGCAAATGTTGAACCACCCTTGTATCTCTGGGATAAATCCCACCTGCTCATGATGGATAATCCTTTTAGTGTATTGTTGGATCCTATTAGCTAGGATCTTGTTGAAAATTTTGGCATCCATATTCATCAGGGATATTGGTCTGAAACTGTTCTTGATGGGGTCTTTGCCTGGTTTGGGGATCAAGGTAATGCTGGCCTCATAGAACGAGTCTGAAAGATATCCTTCTGTTTTTATTTTTTGAAAAAGCTTCAGAAGAATAGGTATTATTTCTTTAAATGTTTGGTTGAATCCCCCAGAGAATCCATCAGGCCCTGGACTCTTGTTCCTTGGGAGGATTTTAATCACTGCTTCAATCTTGTTTATGGTTATTGTTTGTGGAAACTGAGGCTGTCAGTTTCTCCTGTTTCAGTCTTGGTAGTTCATAGGTTTTCAGGAAGACATCCATTTCTTCCAGGTTGCTTAATTTATTGGCATACAGTGGTTGATAATAATTTCTAATAATTGTTTCTATTTCTTTGGTGTTAGTTGTGATATCTCCCCTTTCATACATAATTTTATTAATTTGGGTCCCTTCTCTTTTCTTTTGAATAAATCTGGCTAGTGGTTTATCGATCTTATTAATTCTTTCAAAGAACCAACTTCTAGTTTTGTTGATTCCCTATACTATATTTCTGGCTTCTAATTCATTGATCTCTGATCTAATCTTAATAACTACTCTTCTAATTCATGATTTAAGCTTTATTTGTTGTTTTTTCTCCAGTTCTTTAAGGTGTATAGTTAATTTGTGTATTCAGGATACATTATATATATATATATATATAATTTTTTTTTATTTTTTATTTTTTTGATTAAGGCTTGGATGGCTATGTATTTCCCTCTTAGGACTGCCTTTGCAGGATCCCATAGGTTTTCTCCAATGTGTTTTTATTCTCATTGGTTTCCATGAATTGTTTAAGTTCTTTCTTGATTCCCTGGTTGACCCAAACATTCCTTAGCAGGATGATCTTTAGATTCCAAGTGTTTGAATTTCTTCCAAATTTTTCTTGTGATTGAGTTCCAGTTTCAAAGCATTATGGTCTTAGAATATACAGGAAATAATCTCAGTCTTTTGGTATCAGCTGAGGCTTGATTTGTGACCCAGTATGCGATCTATTCTGGAGAAATATCCAAGTGAATTCAAGAAAAATTAATATTCTGTTATTTTAGGGTGGATTCTGTATATATCTATGAGGTCCATCTGGTGTGGTATCTCATTCAGAGTTCTTGTTTCTTTATTGATTTTCTGCATCAATGACCTGTCTATTGCTGAGTTGAGGGCTGAGGTCTCCTCCTGTTAGCAAGTTATTATCAGTATGTCTCTTTATTTTGGTTAATAGTTGGTTATGTAATTGGCTGCTACCATGTTGGTAGCATACCATATTTACAATTGTTAGATACTCTTGTTGGATAAACCCTTTAATATTTATATTGTGTCCTTCTGTAAAGACTATAGTCTTTAACTCAAAACCCAATTTGTCTGATATAAGAATTGCTACCCCAGCTTACTTTGAGGTCAACTGGCATGAAAGATGGCCCTCCATCCCTTCACTTTCAGTCTGGATGCATCTTGAGGTTGAAAATGAGTATCATGTAGAGAGCGTATGGATGGGTCCTATCTTTTTATAATCTGCAACCTTGTGCTGTTTCATGGGAGCATTTAGGCCATTCATGTTGAGAGTGATTATTGAAAGATATGATTTTATTTTCATCATGTTGCCTGTGAAGTCCTTGTTTCTATAGATTGTACATTTCTGTTCTGTATCACTCTTGGGGTCTTTCTCCTTTTATAGACCCCCCCCTTTAATATTTCTTGTAGGGTTAGCTTGATGGTAACAAATTCGTTCCATTTCTGCTGGTCTTGGAAGCTCCTTATCTCTCCATCCATTCTGTTATCTTTCTGGATAAAGTATCCTTGGCTGCATGTTTTTTCCCTTATTACTTTGAATATGTCTTATAGCCCTTTCTGGCTTGCCAAGTATCTGGGGACAGGTCTGACATTATTCTAATTTTCCTCCCTTTATAAATAAGAAACTCCCCTCTTCCTGCTTTCAAGATTGTTTCCTTGGATCTAAATTTGCAAATTGTGCTATTATATGCTGTGGCATTGGTCTGTTTTTGTTGATCTTGTGAACGGTCCTCTCTGACTCTTGGACATGAATGCTTATATTTTTCCCTCAAATTAGGGAAGTTCTCAGCTACAATTTACTCAAATATATTGTCTAGAACCCCCCGCACCCCTTCAAGGATCCCAATAATTCTTAAATTGAACATTTCATTCTGTCACTAATCTCTTCCAGTTTGATTTCTTAGTTTTTAATTTGTTTTTCCCATGCCTCCTCAATTTCCATCTCTTCTATCATCTTATCTTCTATCTCACTAATTCGTTCTTCTGCCTCGTTTACTCTGACAATCAATGTATCCTGCTTAGACTGCATTTCATTCACCACATTTTTAAGTTCAGCCTGATTAGATCCCATCTCTGTCCTTAGAGATTCTACATTGTTGTTAATATTTTTTCAGGCCTAGATATTGCCTTGATAACTGTTACTCTAAAATCAATTTTTGACATCTTGATTGTATCCATATCCAGTAGTTCTATGGCAGAGACCACTTTTTTGGTTCTTTCTTTTAGGGTTCCTTCTCCTAGTCATTCTGTTGAGGGGTGGTTGAAGGGATGTACAGAGTCCAAATTATTGACCACAACCCAAGCAAGATGCACCTGTTTTATAGGGACCTTAGGGATGTTGGCCTCTTGTTCTTCCAGCCTATTTTCTGGTGGATGGTGGATAGGCCTGTGGTGCTATTACTCAGGCAACCTTGTTTGGGCGAAATTACCCTGCCCCCTGTGGGGAGGGGATGTATTCATTGAAACCTTTTTAGTTTTGATTTTTTGTTGTTGTTGTTGTTGTCTGGCATCTTTCCCTGGCAGCTTTGTGCATCTCTTCTGAGAGTCAGAGCAGAAGTGATTGTATCCAAACCTTTGTCTCAGAATAGAGAGAATGCAGTCTGATCTTCATGGAACTCTCCAGGCCACACTATCTCTGCTTTTGTATGTGCTACTAAAAACCACAGTGTTCTGGGTTGTGCACCCCACAGCAGCACTCCCAGCCCTTGCTTCTAGGTCCAGGCATGTCTCTACCCTTTGTGCTTCTACAACTGCAAGGCACCCTTGGGTTGCTTGTGTGCTCCTAAAGCTCTAGGTATAAGTCTGGTGGACTGTCCTAAAGTCCTTCCTTACTGCTATGGATCTTCAAGTCTGTGCCTGGTCCATAGTGTGGGCAGCTTTTGAGTGCTCTTGTGTTATTTCACCTTCCAGGCTGAAGAGAGAAGCAGGCCTCTCCTCCTTCTGTTTATCTTACAATATTTGTTCACAGAATCATGGATCCCTGCTTCATACCTCAATACCAACCACCAGAGATATTCTGTTTGTGGAGATCCAGATATATCTTCTTATATCTCAGGCTGATTTTGTGGTGTTCTGACTAGTCTGGTAGATATCCTGCTCAATCCAGGGGACCAGTTGAAATAGGGTCCCCTACTTCTCTACCATCTTTTTCCTCTTTCTCTGCCATCTTTTTTATTGCTATGTAATTCACATATCATGACATTTACCCTATTAGAGTGTTGTTGGTTTTTGGTGGTTTTTTTTGCACTTATTTGGTTTTTAGTATATTCATAAGGTTGTATAAAAATCACCACTATTTAATGCTTGGAATATTTTTATTACTTCAAAAGAAAAACTGCATATATACTAGCAGTTATACTTCATTCTCCCCTCCCCCAGCCCTGGCTGCCACTAGTCTGATTTCAGTCTCGTAGATATACTTTTTCTGGACAATTCATTTTTATGAAATTATACCATTTGCAGCCTTTTGTGTCAATCTTCTTTCACTTAGCATAAGGTTTAAAAATTAATCTGTATTGTAGCACATACAATATTTTATTTCTTTTAATAGTCAAATACTATTCCATTGTATGGATATATCACAATTTGTTTACCCATTTTTAGTTGTTGGACATCTGTGTTGTTTCCATTTGGAGCTGTTAAGAATAATGTTGTTATGAACATTCATATACATGGTTTTCTTTATGTAAACATATGTTTTCAGTTCTGTTAGAAATATATACCTAGTAGTAGAATTCTTGGTTTATATGATAACTCTAAATTTGACTTTTTGAGGAACTGTCAAATTGTTTGACAGAGGAAATCCATCATTTTATGTTTCTTTTTCTTTTAATTACTCCATTTGTATAGAATATTTAGTTTTTCAATTATTTTATGATGAATAATACTATGGTTGACATTCTTATAGGTTAATTTTTGTACAGATACTTGATTATATCTTTAGCATAAATTCCTAGGTGTGGAATTATTTAAATATTAAATGCATTTGATTTTTTTATTTTTTCTTTGTTTTCTTTTCTTTTTTTTTTAAGTTAACATATAATGTATTATTTGTTTCAGGGGTACAGATCTGTGATCCATCAGTCTTATACAATTCACAGTCTTCATTATAGCACATACCCTCCTCAATGTCCATCACCCCCATTTTATGTTTCAACAAGGAATAGATGAGGATTCTAATTTCTCAACATATATGGCAACACTTTTTATTTTCTGACTTTACTGATTATTGCCATCTTGATTGGTATGAAGTAACATTTCATTGTGGCTTTAATAAGTATTTACCTAATGGCTTGTGATGTTGTGCCTGTTCACATGCCATTATTGGCTATTTGCATTCTTGGAGAAATGTCTATTCAAGTTATTTCCTTATTTTCTAATTGGGTGGTTGTCTCTTTGTCATGTTGTAAGAGTTCTTGATATACTCTGGATTTGAAAGTCACAAGATATATGAATTGCAAATATCTTCACCCATTCTGTGGATAGTCTTTCATTTTCATGATCATGTCCTTGGAGATGGAGAAAAAAATAATTTTGGTGACATCTTATTTATCTGTTTTTTCTTTGTATGTTGGACTTTATGAATTATTTCTAAGAAACTATTACCTAATTCAAGATCAAAAATATTTACACATATGTTTTATTCTAAGAGTTTTATAGTCTTAGTTCTTATAGTTTATTTATTTATTTATTTAGATGGTTGTTTTTAAAAATTAGATAGTTAATTTTTAGATATGGTATAAGGTAGGAGTCCAACTTGATTCCTTTGCATAAGATTACTAGCTGTCTTTCAGTACTAATTGTTGAAAACACTATTCTTTCACCTACTGAGTTGTCTTGGGACCCTCATCAAAAGTCAGTTTCTCAAAGATATATGGTGTTATTTTGGAACATTAATTTTTATCCCATTAATTCATTCATCTACTCCTAATCCAATAACACACATAATTAAATTTCTAACTTTGTGATGAGTTGTGAATTCAGGAGGTATGAGTCTTCTAATTTTGTTTTTTAATTTTTTTTTTTTTTTTTTTTTTGCTATTTGGAGCCCTGCTGGTTTTGATAGAAATTTTATTATATCTATAGATCAATTTGAGTAGGATTGCCATTTTAATAGTATTAAATGTTCCAGCTCATGAACATGGTATATCTTTTAATGCATTTAGTATTTTATAAATTTTCTTTCAGTGATTTTTATATTTTTTACTGTACAAGTTTTGTAGTTCTTTTAAGTTTATTTCCACTTAATTTATTATTTTTTTCTATTGAAAATTAAATTGCTTTCTTAATTTCATTTCCAGATTGTTCATTTCTAGTGTATAAAATCACCACTAAATTTGTATATTGATATTGTATCCTGAAACCTTGCTGAATTTATTTGCTCTAAATTTCCTTGTGTATTTTCATATGTTTCTCTAGAAACATTTCATATGTTTCTATATACACAAGATCATGTCATGAAAATACAGATAGTTTTATCCCTTCCTTTCTAGTCTTAATATCTTTTTAACTGTTTTTGCATTATTGCTTTGGCTACAATCTTTTAAAATATTAGATAGAAATAATAAGAGTGGCCATCCTAGTGTTGTTTTCAATTTATGGAGAAATTTTTGGTCTTTCATCATTAAGTGTGATGTTAGCTGTGGGTTTTATCAAGTAGTTTATCATCATGGATTGATACAATTACATTTTCTCCCCTACTCTCTTAATAATGCATAATGCATAAATACATAATCTTTTCTTGAAATACATCTTAGGCTTGGGATAAAGACAATTTGAACTTAGATTTTTTTTTTCAAAATATACTGTTGTGTTTGATTTAGCATACTTGATTTAATATGAAGGTGAATTATAATGAAATCAGTAGAAACATATTTTTCCTAGACTACCTGGTGCTATCAAAAGTAGCTGAAACATGAGCAAAAGCATCTACTCTCTTTGTCACCCAAATCACGTCTTTATAAAAACTAAAATATCATTTAACTCACATGTATATTTAAGGATTAAATAAACTAATACGGATGAAATTTTATGTTTTTTTTTCTATTTTTATAATTATTACTACTGCATTTTTTTCTGTAAGAGAGTTGGTCTAACTTTTATATTTTTTATCTCTTTTTACTTTCTTTGATTTAAATCTTATTCTATCCTTATAAAGATTGTTAGCCATTTCTTATTTATTGAACAAATATTCATGATGTGTTTTTCTTAAAAAAAAAAAAAAAGTACTGTAAGGGCCTATTTAGCCAGAGCAATTCCACCCGGTTAAACAATGACCTTGTTGTTTACACAGTAAAACTTAAACTGTCCCTGCTTCCCCCCACCCCACTTCCCACAGGGGACTTACTTAAAACAAGTCCTGGAAACTAGTCCCAGGTAACAAAGCCCAAATACAAGGGTGGGTCAGGCCAGGTGGAGGTATTCAATCAGTAGGGGCTCATATTGTCTCCCTAGCTACCAAGGAGTATGGGCCCCGCCTTTGGGTGCCTTTTGGGCACTAATTCTGACCAAGGTGAAAGGCTAGTTCAAATATCTACTATAGGGTAAGTTGTAATTCAATTGGTCACTTATGTGTGACCTAGCAGGACTATACAGCTTTCTCTGTGTTAAAATCTCACTGGCCACCTGTGCATGGCCAGGCCCAACCACATGGCCTTTGCCCTTAAAAGCTAGTCTGTAAGGCAGAGAGAGGTCTCCTCTTTGCATGAGTTGGTCCTGGCTGGTCAGTGTGATTCTCGATGCTTGTCACAAAATAAAGCTTTGCTTGACCTTCTCTTTGGATCAGTCTTGCCCCCTCTTCCATGGACCCAATAGTACAATAAGGTAATTGCTACTTTATTGAAGGTTCCCTGGCATTAGCCTATAAAACATTTTCGAACTAACAAATAATATTTTTGGTAACTTTTACTTGCTGATTTAATCACTTATATGGCTTTGGATATATTTAGATTTTATTTTTGTGTGTGTGTGTGTGTGTGTATAAAATTTATAAAGATATATTGATAGAAATGTCATTTTTACCTTTTTTCTTATATATCATTTGAAGCTGTTTATAATTTCTTCTGATTTTTATTTTTAATTTTAAAGATTTTATTTATTTGACAGAGAGAGAGATCACAAGTAGGCAGAGAATCAGGCATAGAGAGAGGGGGAAGCAGACTCCCCACTGAGCAGAGAGACCAATGTGGGGCTGGATCCCAGAACCCTGAGATCATGGCCTGAGCTGAAGGCAGAGGCTAACCCACTGAGCCATCCAGGCACTCCAATTCTGATTTTTAAATTTCATTTATATATCCAGAATTATTTTCAATTTTTCAAACCCAATATTGTTTGGGGATTTATTTATTTATCTTTAGTCAGTTGCGATAGAAGTTTGCCTTTTGAGGTTAATGTTCAGCATGAAATCAACCATAATACAGGGCTTGCTAAAATGTAACACGAAGGCTGCTGGGGGGAAGAAGTTTTCAGAGAAGGGATAGGCCTTTGGAATGCCTAGGCCTGATGGACCTCTCTGCCTTTGCAATGCTGCAGAGACTTGCTTTCCCCAAGGCTCTCTTAACCCAAACAGCCACCCTGTGATCTAAGAGATATATGCATTGTCCCTTAAGCTATGTCTAGGAGGACAGGCAGATTAGCATATCTTATCTTTCCTGTAAACAGATCCTCCTAGTTTCAGAAAGACCCCTTGTCAACATCACAGGCCTCAGAAACAGTGATAAGGATTTGTGATTATTGTGAAGGATCAATAAAAGGAGGAGCAAAGAAGAGCAAAGGGTCTTTGGGCATTGACCCCCTTGCCTTCTACTCTCTTTCACAGCCAAGTCTGGAGTGACCTTTCATTTGTTGGGATAGGGATTGCTGGCCATTCCCAGCATTTGCCTGCGTCTAGGTCTTCAATCTCCTTCCAGGTTTCATACGTATATCTGTGTACAAATGACAGTCTGTGTGTGTGTTGTTTGTAATTAAATTGAACTCACACACCCGTGTGTGTGTAAAACTTTTATGTAGTTCAATAGGAGATGTGTTCCTTATTAACTATAAATCTATATTATCTGGTGCAATGACAAAGTATCTTTAAAATATTATGCACAGTGAAACAATATTTTTATAAAATATATGCTTATATAATTGTAAAATGCACTACATGCATGGAACAAATCTAGATTTAAGTACACTAAAACATTAGTACTCCTTACCTCACTGTAGGTGAATTGGAGATGATTTTATTTACCTAACCTGCAGTTTAGCATTTCTCAGGAGCCACCATTACTGATTTTCATTTTAAGTGGAAAATTTTCTTTTATATTGTACTGACATTTTCCAAAATGATTGCTTTTAATTATATCAATCATTTTCTCAAAATGCTTCAGTGATTTGTTGTTCCCAAAGGGTAGAGTTTAGATTCTTTATTCTAATATTCAAAGTCCTCTGTCACTTGGCAGCAAACTGTATTTCTTCTCTTATCCTAATTCTCACACTCAATACAACAATTCCAACCAAATGCTTTTACCAGCTGTTCTCACAAATTTCTCTCTCCAATCTTCATACTTTTTGTGCACTCTGTTTCATCTACCCAACTGAAAATATCTCTATCTTTTTTTTTCTGCCTATGTGAATCCTACCTATTCTTCAAAATGCAATTACTCTTTCTTCATCTTTTATAAAGTCTTCCTGGGGGGAAGGGAAACAAAACAAAACAAAACAAAACAAAAGGGAGTTCTTTGAATATCTTAATGCCAATATTACTTTACTAATTTTCTAATTAATATTTTACTCCTCTGGCATCCATTTTAGTGGCATTAACTCAGGATTGCATAAACTCGTTGCATTGTGGGACCTATTCGAAGCTGCCCAGCTAACAGGGTGAGTGGGAAAAGCTATCCTGTGCATGCATGCTGGCTACTCAAGATTTGTCTTAGTATAAAGCTGCATCTGCCCAGAGCAAAGAAGGTTTATTTTTATAAAAAGATTCCATCCATAGAGGAAGTCATGTTGCAATTATAGTCTGTCCAGAGACTGCATCCTTATATAAGCCACAGGATGTTCAGATAAATAAGTAATTTCATGGCTCCTCATAGTTAACATTTTAAAGGGATTATATCTGTTCCATCAAATTAGGATATGGAGTGTTTCTGTAATTTTTTGTATACATTAGATCACCTAGCACAATGCCACATGAATGGTTTATGAACAGATATGCACAATTCAGATATATCTGACATGAAACAAAATCTCAGGGATATCAAGACAGATTCCTACATTTCAAGCAAATTGTAGCTGCAGCAACTTTGCCACCTACTTTTACAAACGCCTGTGAGGCAATGAGAAGAGTTTGGAAGATAATAATCACCATAACCTTTACTCATTATCAGTTATTACTTAACAATAGTAACTAGCATTTAAAGACTATTTTACAGGTTTAAGGTACATCATCATTAGATAATAACCATGTCCTTCCCATTTCTTTTTTGATGCCTAGGTTGGTACCTGGAATAGTAGCCTCCTGGCAAATATTTCTTAAAGGAATAAAATAAATTCAATATTAATTATCACTACATACATAAGTGAAACACCATGGACTTTTTCATACTGTTGAGCATCTGTGATGGGAGTGGGAAAAATCAGAGTCACAAGGCCAGCAAGTGGAATGTTCTCTCTGTTGTGGCTTTCTTATTAAAAGAAGGAGTGGAGAAAGCACATTTCCTGCAGAGTACAGGTACAGGTAATAAAGAGTATACCAAACTATAAAAGTCACTTAAGCATTCTCTTACATGTTCATAATGGTATTTAAAATCAAATAGTTTATTTTCCTCCAAATTAGAAATTTTTTTTCTGGTAGAAGCCATGCTGCCTGTGTTTATTTGAGAAACAAACCCAAGTTAATATGCTTGTCCTTAGGGGTTTCAACAAGTGACCTTGGAAAGTTGTCACAACTAAATATAGAGCTGAATATTGTGATGAATGCTATTAGAAATAGCCACTTTGAAAGTTTGTCTCTAGCATATTAATTGTGGAGATGTCATCAAATCTGCCACATATGTTTGCAATGGCTAGCTACAAAAGAATACAGGTTGAAGAGCTGTTCACACAGACGTGATGCAGTGTCATGCACCACTCTTCTGCTGAAGTTAGAACAATGTGTGCGGCCTTTTGCAGGGAACATGCACTTGGTTTATCCCATACACTCTCACTAAAAATGCATTCTGCTTCAAAGCACCAGAAAGTGGTGCTTTTTGATAACACAAAACTTGTAACCTCCAGTTGTTCTATCAGCATTAGCTTCTGGGAAATTCTGATCTGAACTACTAGCACAACTTTAAGAATTGTTCAAGTCCTTGCTGCATGCATGTTTCTACGTGCTCACTTTCACTGTGGTTGAATACTTCATTTTCATTTTTCTTTGACTTTAAAAATTTGCTTTATTTTAATTATTCATGTTTTTGGTAATTTGCCTGAAAGTCCTTAGAAGGAACTGGGGTAAACATGTAGACAAATTGTTCTCCAGTACAAGCTACCAAGTTAAAAGTAGAAACGGGAAAATGTGGGAACCCATTTTACAGATAAAGAACCTGAGGCACTGAAGTGTAACATGCCCTAAGGACAAACACAGATTTTTAAACCATAGCTGTGTGAATCTTCACAGTCCCATTTGTTTTCCTCTTCTCACAGGGACATGTGATGAGCGCACACAAACTTGCATAGTTTCATCCCTCACTGGTTTCCACTCTGTCCTCAGCTGTGCCCTCTGCCCCATTTGCAACAGAACCTAAAAAGGTAAAGAAAAAGACTGTTGACTTAGATTAGACTGTGCCCCCAGACACCCAGTGTGTTCCCGCTTAGAAAATGGGTTGACGGGCACCTGGGTGACTCAGTGGGTTACAGCCTCTGCCTTCAGTTTGGGTCATGATCTCGGGGTGCTGGAATCGAGCCCACATTGGGCTCTTTGCTCGGCAGGGAGCCTGCTTACCCCCTCTCTCTGCCTGCTGCTCTGCTTACTTGTGATCTCTCCCTCTCTCTATCAGGTAAATAGATAAAATCTTTAAAAAAAGAAAAAAAAAGAAAGAAAGAGAGAAAGAAAACGGGTTGACTTGAGTTCAACTTTTCTTTTTTTTTAATATTTTATTTATTTATTTGACAGAGAGAAAGATCACAAGTAGGCAGAGAAGCAGGAAGAGAGAGGGTGAAACAGGCTCCCACTGAGCAGAGAGCCTAATGAGGGGCTCATTTCCAGGATCCTGAGACCAGTGACCCACCCAGGAGCCCCTCAACTTTTCTTTTGCAAAATTTCAACTAGGAATCTTAACACATGCCAAATATTAAACCTTGAATTTGAAATCTTTTCTGTGGATTTCTTATTGATAAGTAATGCTTGGGATGGGATTTGTTAAATGGCAAATATTGTAACATAGTATTCAAGTTAAAGTTCCCTAGTTTGACCAACTTTGAGAAGGAAACAAAAAATTGCATCTGCATCAGGACTATGTCAGAAACTGTGCCAAGGAAGGTCTGAAATGAATGAAGATATTACAAAGTGTCACAAAGCTAATTAGTGTGCTGAATCTTCCTGTAGAAGGAAATTTGCTGGCATCACCCCTAGGTCCTAATTTGAGAATGACCTCAAGTCATACTCCCCAAGGTACTATTAAAGAAATACCATACTGAGGAGGACTTTTGATAGATGAATAAAATAAATATTTATTATCTCCATACATAAATAAGTTTATTTCTTCAACTGTTAAAGCTAAATCATTTATTTTTATTACAGGTTTCTTTATTACAGAGAGCCTTAATGTGTTAATAAACACTGTCGGTCTCAAAGAAAGGAAGGCAATGATCAGTTTCTCTTTAGTTTCTGTGGCCAAGGGTAAAAAGCTTCCTGAAGATTGTGCCCTACAAATCACAGTTTGTGAAATATTAAGACACATAAGAAATGATACATCACTCTACTTACTGTTATTCTAAAAATTAAAAATGTAAGTGTATAGATAGTCTTAAATGCATATTTGATTTTATGGGTGTGGAATCCTGTTGCTTGGGTTTGTACGTGGCTCTACCACTTACTAGTTGTGTGAACTGGAACAAATAATTTAGCTTTCTGTTCTTTGGTTTACTCATAGGCTAAATAAGGATAATGAAAGAAGACAAATTGCAATGATAAATGTATTTAGAGCTTATAGCTGCACATTTTTCATTTTCTAATTCACGTTTTTTTCTTCTCACATGAACATATGTGTGGTGTGTGCATTAACTTGGCACAGCCTCCTTCCCCTCTTCACTGCTTTCCACTGATTCTTCAAGTGTGCCCTTCTCTTTTCGAGACAGAATTGGGTTGTTTTGATGATTCCTATGTATAGAAGAGCCTAGAAAAAAACTCAGTGAATATTAGCTAATGTACATGTGATTTATTTTTTATTAAATATATCATTCTATATTATATATATGCATAAGAAATATATATGTTATGCAATAATTATAAATAACATACTATTTATATATATATTTATATATATTCATTTATATGTCAGTATATTTTAAGTCTTATATAAGTTATGTATTATGGAACATATATTATTAAATAATATTTATATATTATTATATTATAATTATATAATTATATATATAAGGCATATATATTTATAAGGCATAAATATTCCTACAATCATGAATAAAATAATAAAAATAATTATATTTAAAAACATCTCCAAGTTGTTAGCTTATATTTTACTGTTGTAACACATATACATTAAGCATCATGCATTTTCAGTCTTATAAAATCTCTCTAGCATGCCTCCAAGGCAAGTTCCCTCAAGAGCTGGAGAGGTCTTTTGGCCAGAACCTTTGCACATTTAACCTCTATACTGTTCTGAGACTAAGTATAAGCACATGTCTCCATAGGAAGCATTTAGCAAAGCATTTGCTACCATCAGCTGAGTCCCTATAATGTGCACAATTCTTGACACCTGCTATTTCAAATCCTCATGCTTGTCTTATAAGGTCAATAATGTCACTGTCAGATAAAGAAACTGGGGCTAGAGGAAGTTTCACAGCTAGTAACACATGGAACTTGGATTATAAACCAGGACTTACTGATGTGAAAGTTCACTTCTTTGAGCTCCCTGCTACAGCCATAGGAGCCATAGGAGCTCGGAAATCCAATCCAGCCATGACTCTCACGTGGAGAGGCTAGGTGGCAAGGCAACTGAAGCACACCAACCAGATTAAGGGCAGCAAAACACGGAATCAGGAATTATCCCAATGAATCTGAATACTCCATGCCATCTTCTATGTTTAATGTAAAATGTGAGAAAAATGAAAGGATTATTTTCCCAATTTTCTATTTTTCTATTCATTAGATTTTTAAAAATGTCTGTTTAAGTTCTCCCCATAAATCAATATCAATGGTATGTCTTAGCTTAACCATGAGGCTTGCTTACTCAGCTGTATTGTTATGTGAGGTTGCACAGACATACACTTAGCACGTTTTCTTAAGAGGAAATAAAATATTTCATATTTTACTTCATTAATCTCCTCAGTACTCCTACAATTTCTAAGGAAGTATTCACTTATACATACGAATCAGGTACACTGGATTCAGAAAGAGCGGCGTCAGTAGAAGCTTTAATTTGTCAAGTTGACAAGGGTATTTCCTTGTTCATGATGCCATATCTAAAACTCAGGCTTTCTTTAGTGGTCACAAATCACTAAATGAGATTATAATGAATAAGGTTTGGACATGGAAGAGATTATCATGTTTTCAAACTATGTATTACCTAGGTGCTCATTTTACAATATTTACCAAATACCTACTACATGCAGGCATTGTTTGAAGGGTTTTAGATACAGCAAAGCACAAAATAGGAAAGAATCCCTGCATGTGTAAGACTTACATTCAAATGGGAAAAAGGATAATAAACTGGTGAATTACACAGACACACCCTTTACATACACCACACCACCTTACATATAAAGGTGATAAATGCTATGGAGAAAGTGAAAGCAGGAAAGAAGAGGAAATACAGTTCAAACAAAGGGAGGTCTGATTTTAAATAGTGTGTTCAGGAAAAATCACTGTGAGAAGTCGTTTCCTTTTTAGATTTTTCCCTTTTCTTTCCTTTTTATTTCTTTCTTTTTTTTCCTTTTTATTGCTCTTGTTTTGTGATTTTTTGTTTTTAAAATTTGAAGGTGGTCAAGCGCAACCCATGCTGGTGTTGGCCAGGAGTATTCCTGGCAGGAGAAATGATTGCAAAGATGGGCATGTACCTCGTGTGCCAGAGGAATAACAGAGAAATCAGTGGGGCAGAATGAGTTTGTGGTGAGGAGCCCAGGAACAAATGAGATCAGACAGTTAATAGAAGCCCAGCGCTTACTGGTCTGGAAGAAAGTTCTAAAGATTTTGGTTTTGGCTGAGAGAAGATAAGCTATCTAGTAGTAGGTTATCTAGCAAAGACTTTGAGAAGAATTATGTGATAAGATTTTTATTTTAAAAGATCACTCTGGACCTTTTTATCTAATTTATAAAAAGCTGCAGAAGACTGGCCCACAGATCTTATAATGACAAGAAGATATTTCACCAGAAGGCAGAAAACACAAAGAATCATAAATGAGCTAAATTCTGAATGGGTGAGGCTGTTCTTAGGAGTCTAGAGACCCATGGATGCTTTATCACTGGTTCAGAGCTAGAAGGAACAATCATAAAAGAGGGAATTGAAGAAAAAGCCCACCTTCAAATGACACCATGAGGCCTGGTATGAGGAATGAGAGTTCCCAGATATCCTACCACGGAGTGAATCGACAACAATCAGCACTCCCCGCCCCCCTCACCCCGCCATGGGCCTTCCACTGCAGGCAACAATACAGAAAAGACTCAGGAATAAGTGATAAAGTCCATAGAATTTCTCCCAAAACATCCAAGACCATTGCTTGGTGCTGAGCAGCAGCCTAATGAAGGGTTTTAAAATAACTATGGTAAATATATAATAAAACCAAGTGGAAAAGAAAAGTGATATATAGGATCAGATAAGGAGTCTCAGCAACTCAAGGGAAACTACAAAAAGTAAGTAATGGCAATTTTAGAATTTAAAAAATACATTAGAAATTAATAGTCATTTGGTAGATTTGACCATAACCCAGACACAACAAAGGAAAGGATCAGGAACTAACATATAAAGGCCCAAATAGATTTTAAAGAACCAAACAGACCATCTGAGACTTGTAGGAGAGTATTAAATGGTCTAACACACTTGCAATTGAAGTCCTAGTAGGAGATGTGAGAGGGATAGAGATATAATGTTTTTTTTTGTTTGTTTTAAATAATGAAGAAAATAAACTCACAGATCTAGGAACAGCAATAAACTCCAAACAGGAGAAATACTACTTAGACACACCAGAGACAAACTGTTGAAGACCTAAGATAAAATGAAAATCGATAAATCAACCAAGCAATTGGACACATGACATTCAGGAAAACAAAAATAAAGATGTCTAGGGGCACCTGGGTGGCTTAGTTAAGTGTCTGCCTTCAGCTCAGGTCATGATCCCAGGGTCCTGGGATCAAGCCCCACATTGGGCTCCCTGCTCAGCAGGAAGCTTTCTTCTCCCTCTCCCACTCCCCCTGCTTGTGTTCCCTCTCTTACTGGGACTCTCTGTCAAATAAACAAATAAATATAAAATCTTAAAACAAAACAACAAAAAAAAAGATGTCTGTCTTCTACTCAGAAATAGTAGAAGCCCAAAGGCAGCGGCAGGGAATTTCACCTAAGGCAAGAAACATTCAATGTATAGCCAGTGGACATGGTTTTCAAAAATAAGGTGATATAAAATTATTTTATGGCAGACAAAGACAAAATAAATTAATTTTCAGGCTAAAGAAGGGAAATCATATGTACATGTGAATTAATGTGGATGGAAACATATAACAAAATTCAAAATATATTATAATGAACAACTCTCCACAAATTAAGAATAGAGAGAAATCATCTTCATTTTCTGAAGAGTGTTTACAAAATTCTAATGATAGCCTACTCCTTAATGACAAAAGACTGAATGCTTTCTTTCTAAGACTGGGAACACAGTAATGATGCTTGCTCTCATAATTTTCATTTGACACAGTACTGACATTTCTAGTCATTGCATTAAGGCAATAGAAATTAAAAGCCAGGGCGCCTGGGTGGCTCAGTGGATTAAGCCGCTGCCTTCAGCTCGGGTCACGATCTCAGGGTCCTGGGATCGAGTCCTACGTCGGGCTCTCTGCTCAGCGGGGAGCCTGCTTCTCTCTCTCTCTCTCTCTCTCTCTCTCTCTGCCTGCCTCTCTGTCTGCTGTGATCTCTCTCTCTGTCAAATAAATAAAATCTTTAAAAAAAAATTTAAAAGCCTACATATTAGAAAGGAAGAGGCAAAGAACTACTTCTATTTATAGATGACTTCAATGTCTGTATGAAAAATCCAAAAGAATCTCTAAAAAACAAATCCTAGAATGAATACATGAGGTTGGTTAGGTCACAGCATCCAAGGCCAATATACAAACATTAGATGAAAGTTCAAATTACCTCTTCCAGATTCATCTCTTGTAGTTACTAACAAGCTTCATTGCATGGTTTTCTCTGTGAAATGTAGTACTTATCTCTCCAACTGATATATCACTTCTAGAATAGGCATTAGAATTCATATAAAATATATATGAGAAGGCACTACAGTAACTAAAAAAAAAATCTTGTAAAAGGAGAGTAAAGTGAGAAAAATCACTCTACCCTTATGGAAGAGCTAATATATATATCTAGACTAATTACATAGTGTAGTCTTGGTAGAGGGAGAAGGGCTGCGGTCAGTGCAACAGAAGAGAGAACCCAACAATAGACCCACCTAAATCTGTCCAGCTGTGTTTTGACAAAGCTACAAAGGCAATTCAGTAGAATAAAGATACCCTTTTTCAGGAAGTGGTGCTGGAGCAACCAAAGGTCCATAGGGAAGAAAGAGCTTTTGTGGAGAGGTTAGGCCAAAAGCCTGAATGCGGTGGATGCAAGAAAGAACAAGGGAAAGATGTTTGCAAAACCCCAAGAACAAAATATTGTTTGGAACATAAGTATCATAAGGACCAGAAAGAATTATGAGAGTGGCAGGAAAAAGCAGGCCGGGTCAAGAAAGTAACATTAACACAACCTTTGTTCTCACTTAGAAAGGGATTATAGATACCAGTCCTTTGTATTCATTAAAAGTCATGCCTATAATCCACCTAATTAAGAGAAGCTATTTGCTTCTACAAATTTCTATTATTGCACATTGTAATTATAATTGGATTTTTACTACTTTTAGCTGATATACTAAAAACATATTTAATAACCTGTACTGTGGTTTTCCTCATCACAGTTCCAATGTCTAGTAACTGCCAAGCATATAGCTGGAACTGGAGAAATATTCATTAAATGCAATTAAACTAAATGAAGCCAAGTTACTAAATGGCTTGATTTCAGTTTTAAAGCCATTGCTCTCATGCTCTTTACCCCTGAAACTTTGCCTAAGCAATTTTCCCCCAGACTCTCTCCAAATGAGTCTAACTTCAGCCACAGGTCCCACTCCTTCTATGCTATTTGGATGCAAGTTCAAAGTAACTCTTCCAGATTCATCTCTTGTAGTTACTAACAAGCTTCATTGCATGGTTTTCTCTGTGAAAGGTAGTACTTATCTCTCCAACTGATATATCACTTCTAGAACGTCCCTAGAGTTCCCATAACCTTTAGATTTTGTTCGTTGATAGATTATATGTTCCCAGGGAGGGAACATGAATCTCCGATTTCTTCTGTTCCTTTGTGTTCATCCTTATTTCTAGCATTTCTTCAAATGTGAAGTCAATGCTGTGGTTATTCCATTCATGTACTAGATTGTATTTGACTCTATAATATTCCAAACCCTGAAACTAATGAAACAGATTTGCTTCTTGGATAATTTATCATAGCAATGATATTTTCAGTCTAGATTTCTACAGCTTATCTTCACTAGATCATCCACTTAGTACATGACATTTCTAATAGTTACTTATAACCTGGTTAAGATATGTAGTATTAATACAGGTGTTTTTTTCTTCTTCTTTTTGCTCCTAACCACATGTCTCTGGATGAGTAGAATTAGCTGTGGGGTGTTTAAGCCAATGGGTCAACAATGGCATGGAGTCCTTTCTAGGGAGAGCGTATCTCAATAAATGTTTGGATTGTTTATGGATAAACTTTTGCTTATCATCAATAGGCAAGAGAAATAAAGTAAGAGCTAATTAGGTCTACATAGTAACTAATAGCATTTATGAGCTATATGTTTGTATTTTGAGATGGTTGATGAGAATCCAGACAGCGAATGCAGAGAGTACTTCAGGAGAGAGCAAGATCCATATGAGGAAAAGTGATAATTTAGACCTCAAAAAAAAAAAAATTAAAATTCTTGCTCTGTGACTGATCCCATTAAACAGGCAAAAGCAAGCTTAAAGAGTAGGAGAAAGTATTTGCAAACTACATATCCAGCAAAAATAGCTCAGTAATTAAAATGTATAAAGAACTCCAAAAACTCAAAAGAATTAAGAAAAAAAAAAAAGAAAAAATAATCCAAAAAATTCCAATTAGGAATTGTTGATGATGACAAATTTGTAATAGACCTTGAAGTCTGGAATTGTGATGCCAACAACTTTGGCTTTCTTTTTCAATATTCCTCTGGCTATTCAAGGTATTTTCTAGTACCATATAAATTTTAGGATTATTTGTCCTATTTCTTTGAAAAAAATGGATGGGATTTTGATAGGGATTGCATTAAATGTGTAGATTGCTTTAGGTAGCATAGACATTTTCACAATATTTGTTCTTCCAATACAGGAGCATGGGACATTTTTCCATTTCTTTGTGTCTTCTTCAATTTCTTTCATGAGTACTTTAGAGTTTTCTGAGTATAGATTCTTTGTCTCTTTGGTTAAGATTATTCCTAGGTATCTTAGGGTTTTGGGTGCAGTTGTAAATGGGATTCACTCCTTAATTTCTATTTCTTCTGTCTTGTTGGTATAAAAAAAATGCAACCAATTTCTGTGCATTGATTTTATATCCTGACACTTCACAGAATTCCTATACAAGTTAGAGCAGATTTGGAGTGGAGTCCTTTAAGTTATCCACATACAGTATCATATCATCTGCAAACAGTGATAGTTTGACTTCTCTTTTGCCAATTTGGCAAAATTTGGATGCCTTTAATTTCTTTTTGTTGTCTGATTGCTGAGGCTAGGACTTCTAGTACGATGTTGAATAGCAGTGGTGATAACGGACATCCCTGCCGTGTTCCTGACCTCAGCGGAAAAGTATTCAGTTTTTCTCCATTGAGAATGATATTTGCAGTGGGTTTTTCATAGATGGCTTTGATAATATTGATAATATGTGCCCTCTATCCCTACACTTTGAAGAGTTTTAATCAGGAAGGGATACTGCACTTTGTCAAATGCTTTTTCAGCATCTATGGAGAGTATCATATAGTTCTTGTTCTTTCTTTTATTAATGTGTTGTATCACATTGATTGATTTGCAGATGTTGAACCAACCTTGCAGCCCTGGAATAAATCCCACTTGGTCGTGGTGAATAATCCTTTGAATGTACTGTTGAATCCTATTGGCTAGTATTTTGGTGAGAATTTTCGCATCTGTGTTCATCAAGGATATTGGTCTGTAGTTCACTTTTTTGATGGGATCCTTGTCTGGTTTTGGGATCAAGGTGATGCTGGCCTCAGAAAAAAAGAGTTTGGAAGTTTTCCTTCCATTTCTATTTTTTTGGAACAGTTTCAGGAGAATAGAAATTAATTCTTCTTTAAATGTTTGGTTGAATTCCCCCTGGGAAGCCATCTGGCCCGGGGCTTTTGTTTGTTTGGAGATTTTTGATGACTGTTTCAATCTCTGTACTGGTTATGGGTCTGTTCAGGTTTTCTATTTCTTCCTGGTTCAGGTGTGGTAGTTTCTATGTCTCTAGGAATGTATCCATTTCTTCCAGATTGTTGAATTTGTTGGCGTAGAGTTGCTCGTAGTATGTTCTTATAATTGTTTGTATTTCTTTGGTGTTGGATGTGATCTCTCCTCTTTCATTCATGATTTTATTTATTTGGATCCTTTCACTTTTCTTTTTGATAAGTCTGGAAAGGGGTTTACCAATCTTATTAATTCTTTCAAAGAACCAGCTCCTAGTTTCGTTGATTTGTTCTATTGTTTTTTTGTTGGTGGTGGTGGATTTTTTTTTTTTTTTTTGGTTTCTATGTCATTGATTTCTGCTCTGATCTTTATTATTCCTCTTCTCCTGCTGGGTTTAGGCTTTCTTTGTTCTTTTTTCTCCAACTCCTTTAGGTGTAGGGTTATGTTGTGTATTTGAGATCTTTCTTGTTTCTTGAGAAAGGCTTGTACAGCTTAATATTTTCCTCTCAGGACTGCCTTTGCTGTATCCCACAGATTTTGAACACTTTTGTTTTCATTGTCATTTGTTTCCGTGAATTTTTTTCAATTCTTCTTTAATTTCCTGGTTGACCAATTCATTTTTTTAGAAGGATGCTGTTTAGTCTCCATGTATTTGTGTTCTTTCCAAATTTCCTCTTGTGATTGAGTTCTAGTTTCAGAGCATTGTGGTCTGAGAATATGCAGGGGATGATCCCAATCTTTTGATAATGGTTGAGATCTGATTTATGACCCAGGATGTGGTCTATTCTGGAGAATGTTCCATGTGCACTAGAGAAGAATGTGTATTCTGTTATTTTGGGATGGAATGTGTTGAATATACCTGTGATGTCCATCTTGTCCAGTGTGTCATTTAAGGCCTTTTTCCTTGTGGATCTGTTGCTTGGATGATCTGTCCATTTCAATGAGGGGAGTGTTAAATTCCCCTACTATTATTTTATTATTGTTGATGTGTTTCTTTGATTTTGTTATTAATTGGTTTATATAGTTGGCTGCTCCCATGTTCAGGACATAGATATTTAAAATTGTTAGGTCTTCCTGTTGGACAGACCCTTTGAGTATGATATAGTGTCCTTCCTCATCACTTATTATAGTCTTTGGCTTAAAATCTAATTGATCTGATATAAGGATTGCCACCCCAGCTTTCTTCTGATGTCCATTAGCATGGTAAATTGTTTTCCACCCCCTCTCTTTAAATCTGGGGGTGTCTTCGGGTCTATGATGAGTTTATTGGGCAGCATATTGACGGGTTTTGCTTTTTATCCATTCTGATACCCTGTGTCTTTTGATTGGTGCATTTAGGCCATTTACATTCAGGGTAACTATTGAGAGATATTAATTTAGTGGCATTGTATTGACTATAATGTGACTGTTACTGCATGTTGTTTCTGTTCCTTTCTGATCTACTACTTCTAGGCTCTCTCTTTGCTTAGAGGACCCCTTTCAATATTTCCTGGAGAGTTGGTTTGTTGTTTGCAAATTCTTTCAGCTTTTGTTTGTCCTGGTAGCTTTTTAATCTCTCCTTCTATTTTCAATGATAGCCTAGCTGGATATAGTATTCTTGGCTGCATGTTTTTCTCACTTAACACTCTGAATATATCATGCCAGTTCTTTCTGGCCTGCCAGGTCTCTGTGGATAAGTCTGCTGCCAGTCAAATGTTTTTACTGTTGTACAATACAGACTTCTTTTCCCAGGCTGCTTTCAGGATTTTCTCTTTGTTGTTAACAGTTGTAAATTTTACTATCAGGTTGTGGGGTGTGGACCTATTTTTATTGATTTTGAGGGTCATTCTTTGCATCTCCTGGATTTTGATGTTTGTTCCCTTTGCCATATTAGGGAAATTCTCTACAAAAATTCTCTCCAATATACCTTCTGCTCCCATCTCTCTTTCTTCTTCTTCTGGGATCCCAATTATTCTAATGCTGTGTCGTCTTATGGTTTCACTTATCTCTCAAATTCTCTCCTCGTGGTCCAGTATTTGTTTGTCTCTCTTTTGCTCATCTTCTTTATTCTCCATCATTTGGTCTTCTATATCACTAATTCTTTTGCCTCATTTATCCTAGCAGTAAGAACTTCCATTTTTTATTGCACCTCGTTAATAGCTCTTTTGATTTCAACTTGGTTAGATTTTAGTTCTTTTATTTCTCCAGAAAGGGCTTTTATCTCTCTGGAGAGGGTTTCTCTAATATCTTCCATGCCTTTTTCGAGCCCAGCTAGAACCTTGAGAGTTGTCATTCTGAACTCTAGTTTTGTCATATTACCAATGTGTGTTTTGATTTGGTCCCTAGCCTTTGGTACTGCCTCTTGTTCTTTTTCCTGTGGTGAGTTTTTTCACCTTGTCATTTTGAGCAGATAAGAATATACAAAGGAGCAAATAAAATGCTAAAAGGGTGGTTAACACCCCAGGAAAATGTGCTTTAACCAAATCAGAAGAGACCCCAAGTTGTGCGAGAATGAAACGAGATAAAAAAGACATTCAAGTGGAAAAAAAGGTTTAAAAAAAAGAAAACAAGGAAAAAATATTTAAAAAGAAAAAATATATATATATATACTAGACTTGTGACTAGAACAGGGTCACTCACTTAATTTTGGGAGTATTTTGGTCTCTTAGAAGAAACTTCCTCCCAATATTTTAAAGGATGAAAAACATATAAGGGTAGGCACAATGAAGGGATGAAATAAACCTATAAAAATGAATAAAAAATTAATTTCTAAAAAATAAATTGATAGAGCAAGTTGGTTGGGACAATAAAGAAAAATATACTATAGAGAATTTTCTCAGGCTGGACACTAGAACAATCTTGGAGCTAGATTTAGGGTATATTTTGATCTATTAGGAGAAGTTATACCCCAATATTTTAGAAGAAAAAACCCTGTATGTAAAAAAATATATAGTTAGATAAAATGGAGGATAACATATGACTATAATAATGAAGGTTCAAAATAGATTATTATTTTTTAAGGTATTTTAAAAATAAACTAGTTAAAAAAATCATTCAAAGTGGAAAGGGCAAAAGTTAATAAATATATTAGCCGAAGAAAAAAGAAAAAATATATAACTGCAAGACTAAAGAATCATTGGGAGAAAGCCATGAATTTCTTGTTTTGCTTTCTCCTCCTCTGGAATTCCACGTTCTCCTTAGTAAGTGAAGTTGATTTTGGCTGGGTTTCTTGTTGGTCTTCTGGGGTAGGGGCCTGTTGTATTGATTCTCAAGTGTCTTTGCCCGAGATGGATTTGTTCTGCCCTTACCTGGGGTAGGGCTAAGTATTCCAGGAGCTTTTGTTCCCTGAAGGCTTTCTGTAGAGTTCTGGATGATGGAATGATAATGGTGGTCTCACAATCTGGCCCAGAGAAGTGGAGAGCTCAGGGCCCCACTCCTCAGTGCACCATCAGAGAAAAGTGCTTAATCACTCCCATCTTCCCGGACTCTGGCCATGCTTGGAGAAAAGCGCTCTGTCACTCATACTTGGAGAAAAGTCCTTGGTCATTCTCATCTCCCTGGCCTCTGGCTGTGCTTGGAGAAAAGAGCTCAATTACTCCCATCTCCCTGACCCTTGGCCATGCTCCAAGCTCACCCTGCCTATACCTGGTTCAAACTAACCCTGGATTGAGAGCTCACTCCTCAGCTTTGACTCTGTAGCTGGCTTCCCCACTCTAATACCTGTGAATTCTGTGACACTCAGATACCCCTGGTCCTTCTGTGACCCTGAGGGACCTGGGGCTATGCTGACCCCACTTGGGCTTCACTCTGGTTTAGCCTCTGGGGTGATATCCCTCATTGGATCAAACTTTTAAAAAGTCCTGATTTTCTGCTCCGTTGCTCCACCGCTTGCCGGGAGCTGGCCCCTCCCCCCGCGGTCTACCTTCCCGTTCTTTGGGTTCACTTTTCCACCTGTTCTACCTTTCAGAAAGTGATCAATTTTCTGTTTCTAGAATTGTTTCTCTCCTTCTCTTTGATCTCCCATTGGATTTGTAGGTGTTTGCAATGGTTAGATAAGCTATCTAACTGATCTCCTGCTACCTGATGTCGTCTTAGCCTGCTACTTCTCTGCCATTTTGAATCCTTCCACGGAATATGTGGTTTTGATTATGTTGATGTGTATTCTTTCTGTACCCAGTTTGGTGAGTATTTTTATTATGAAATGTGTTCAATTTTGTCAAATGCCTTTTCTGCATATATTGAATTGATCATATGAGTTTTATTGATCATTCTATTAATATAATGCCTCACATTTACTGATATGTGCTGGTGAATTCAGTTTTGTAGCATTTTGTAGAGAATTTTTACATTTTTATTTATCAGAAATATTAACCAGTAGTTCTTTTTGTTGCTGCTTTGTTGTGGTTTTTTTTTGTTTTGTTTTGTTTGGTTTTATTTTGTTTTGTTTTTGTAGTGCTCCTGTCTGGTTTTGATATCAAGATAATGCTGGCTTTGTAAAATGTGCCTCGGAGTATTTCAACCTCTTCAACTTTTTGGGAAGGGTTTTAAAAGTATTTGTATTATTTCTTCTTAAAATGGTTGGTAGAATTCACTGTGGAAATCATCTGATTCTGGACTTTTATTTGTTAGAAGGTTTTTATTACTGATTCAATCTCCTTACCCCTTATTGGTCTGTTCACATTTTTTTATGTCCTTATGATTCAGTCTTGATAGGTTTTATGTGCCTAGGAATTTGTCCATTTCCTCTAGGCTTTTGATTCGCTGGCAGTTAACTGTCTTTTATCCTTTATATTGCTGTGGTATCTGTTAAAATGTCTCCTTTTTCATTTCTGATTTTATTGAGTCTTCTCTCTTTTTTCTGAGTTAGTCTAGCTGTCTTTTTTTTTATTTACCATTACCAGGTCTAATTTTATTTACCATTTAAAAAAAACTTTCTAGTTTTTTAATTCTATATTTCATTTATTTCTGCCCTAATTTTTATTTTTTTCCTTCCTTTTGCTACTTTTAAGTTTACTTTGTTCTTTCTGTACTTTTTTTCAGCTGTTATATTAAGTTCTTTACTTGAAATTTTTTATATACATTTATCACTATAAAATTTCCTTTTATAACTGCTTTGCTGCTTCTCATAATTTTTTGGTATATATTTTTTTTATTTTCCTCAAGATGTATTTTTATTCCCACTTTGTCTTTTTCTTTTGATTTTTTATTTGTTTAAAAATGTGTATGTCTGGGTATTTGTAAATTTTCCAAATTTCCTTCTGTATTGATTTTTAGTTTCATATTATTTTGGCTGGAAATATACTCGATATGCTTTCTATATTATTGATTTTGGGGGGACTCTTGTTTTGTGGTTTAAAATGTGATCTATCCTACAAAATTTTCCACGTGTGTTTGAGAAGAATGTTTATTATGTTATTATTGGATGGAATATCCTGTAAATATGTTAGGTTCATTTGACATAGTTCTTGTTTGTTTGTTTTGTTTTGTTTGTTTGTTTGTTTGAGAGAGAGCAGGGCAGAGAGAATGAGCAAGGGGTAAGGGCAGAGACAGAGTGAGAAGACCCCCTCCTGAGCAGGGAGCCCAATGTGGGACTCTATCTCAGGACTTTGGGATCACGACCTGAGCCAAAGGCAAAGGCTTAACTGACTGAGTCACCCAGTTGTCCAGGCATAGTGTTTAAATTCACTATTTTCTTATTGATTTTCTGTCTGGATGATCTATCCATATGTAAGAGTGGTGTATTATTGTCCCCAGATACTATTGCTATTTATTTCTCTTTTTTGTTTTGTTAGTATTTGTTTTATATATTTATGTGGCTCAATATTAGGTACATGATATTTACAATTACTGTATTGATGAATTGATGACACTTTTCTTATTGTATAATGACCTTATTTGACTCCTGTGGTGATTTTTAGCTTATATAAACCCTATTTTGTCAATTATAGTTATTTCTACCCTTGTTTTCTTTTGTTATCATTAGCTTGGAACATCTTTTTCCATCCCTTTACTCTCTGCCCATGTGTGTCCTTAAAGCTAAAGTGATTCTTTTATACGCAACATATTGCTGGATCTTGTGTTTTTTGTTTGTTTTTTTAATCTATTCTAGCCTTTCTATGTCTTCCAACTGGATGATTCCATTCACTTACAGTTAAAGTAATTATTGATAGGTAAGGACTTAACTATTGCCTTTCATTCTTCTTATATTTCATGATTTATTTAAATTTTAGTTAATATATAGTGTAATATTAGTTTCAGGAGTAGAATTTAGTAATTCACCATTTACATATAACATTCAATGCTCATCACAAGTGACCTCCTAATAATTATTACTGACTTAGCCCATTCCCCTGCCCATCTCCCCTCCAGAAACAATCAGTTTGTTACTTATAGTTAAGTGTATTATGGTTTGCCTTCCCCTCCCTTTTTTTTTTAAATTTTTTTCTTTCCCCAGTGTTTATCTGTTTTGTTTCTCTGTTAATTGTTTGCTCTTGTGTAGATGCTCTGCTCTTTATTTCCTGTCTTGTTCTCTTTGTTTGTAATCTGATGACTTTTTGTGGCAGTATGTTTTAACTTATTTATCAAAATCTTTTGTGTATCTACTACATATTTTTTTATATTTACCATTAAGCTTATATAAAATACGTTAGTTATAACATTCCATTTTATGTTGAAAACAACTGAACTTCAATAGTGTACAGAAAATTTATACTTCTCCTATAACAACAGGTTATTGATGTTTTTACATTTTAGATCATTTTTATATTGTACTGTCAATAAAAAGTATATTGAAAAGTATAAAAAGTTATTTTTAATAGGCTTGTTTTTTTAACTTTTAAACTAGACTAGTAAATGATTTATATATCACCATTACAATATTAGAGAATCTGGTTTTGACTATACATTTACCTTTAGCAATAAATAAGGAGCCATCCATACATCCATGTTGCCATCTTGATGACATCTCCATCCCCAAATCTTCAGTAAGTGTTACTTTATAATCTTTTTTTTAAGATTTTATTTGTTTATTTGACAGACAGAGAGAGTGCAAGTTGGCAGAGTGGCAGGCAGAGGAAGATCAAGAGGCAGGCTTATTACCCAGCCATGAGCCCGATGCAGGTCTTAATCCCAGGACCCTGGGATCATGACCTGAGCCAAAGGCAGCTGCTTAACCGATTGAGTCACCCAGGGACCCCTAAATTTTACTTTAGTTAATATATGACCATTTTTTATTTCTACTAATAGACATATCAATTTTATTGCTTTTTATATTAAGGTCTTCTCCTTAACATCATTATCATCTATTTCTTTTTCAATTTTATAAGTGTTGTTTACATTTGTGGTGGTAAGTATGTAATTCATGTATGTGGTGGTATGTAAGTAATTCAAATATGAATTTTAAACTCTAGATCATATGCTCCATTGTGGCAGATATTTGTCTTATTCATCCCACCCGCAAAAAATTAGTACTAAATGGGTCTTTGTGTTTTTTTTAATATTTTATATATTTATTTGACAGAGAGATCACAAGTAGGCAGAGAGGCAGGCAGAGAGAGAGAGAGGAAGGGAAGCAGGCTCCCTGCTGAGCAGAGAGCTCGACGCAGGACTCGATCCCAGGACCCTGAGATCATGACCTGAGCCGAAGGCAGCGGCTTAACCCACTGAGCCATCCAGGTGCCCCTAAATAGGTCTTTGTTGATTGGCTGAATAAATTAAGTGTTCTGACACTAGCATAGCTGACCAAACCAGAGATAAAGTAGAAAATATAATGATTGTCAAATGAGTGAACCTGAGATAAAAAGACACTTTTAGCTTTATTAGTTTGATATACACTCCGGATAACATTCCAACTTTGCATGGATTTTTGGAAAGCAAACAACTCCTCTCCTAAATAATAAATTTATTAATTGCCTTCCTTATGAGTCCTGACAGCAGTCAGCTTTGTGGGTTTCTGATTCCATTCCAAGAGGTTGAATGTCTGTTTGATTTATGTAATAGGCAACAGTGTCATGAGGAAAGACTTGTAGGATAAAATTTCTTAAAGATGGGAACACAGATGGCTGCCTATGGACTGTGAGGTGGGTGTTAATGAAAATGCATTGAGCAGTAAGAGAAGGGCAGCTCACAACCATAGGAAAGGTGCCCTGTGTTTTTGTTTTGTTTTGTTTTGTTTTACAAACAGATTCCATTTCCCCTCCCCATGGAAATTTTCAAATTTACTTTGCTCTAACAACCACAAATACTTAGGACATTTTGAACACAATATGGGCATTAAAGAATAAAAATAAACAAAAATTTAAGTAAATGTTAAGTGTTTATCATTATTTCAGCCATGTTTTTCTATGCTTAACTGCTCAAAGAAATTACACAGTCTGGTTTCTAAATATTATACCAGGCTGTTAAACTAATGCAAAGGGTTTTATGGAATTTTCTATAACACCATCCAGATTTTCTACATTGGCTGTCACTCCTGAAAATTCTCAGTTTATAAATGTGCATGCATTGAAACAGCATATAGTTACTATAATAATATTCACTGGTTATTTACCTGATATTTACTTACCTGGTATTTATTTACTGTATTTTGATCCTTTCTAATTGTTCACTTTCTTCCATGTTTCCCCCTTATTTCTACAAATGTCAATCCATTACATGTTATGTAAAGTGAAACAAAGAGGAACAGCTGTTAGTAGAAAGGATTAATAGGTGATTTGATGTTACTCTGTGAAATATTAAGTAATGGGCAAGGTATTTCCATATAATCATTTTAATATATTTCAGTAATACAGCGTAGTTGTTATGCTTTAATTAAACCTTCATTAAGTCTTTATATATATATATATTTTTCCTAACTCAGAAGTCTGCCCTTCATGTCCCATTCAAAACCCACTCATTTTATGGAATAATTGTTTTATCTTCCCAGTACAATCTTCATTTAACTTATTGCTCTGGTGTGCTCCGTTGGCAGCACATATATTAACTTATTGTTCTGGGTATACAAAAGGATAGGATTGGAATATTTTGTAATATGATATTTTGTCCTTTCTACACTACAGAGTCTGTGTTAGCATTCTTTGATCAGAGACCTAAGGAGGAGGTCCAAATCGAAGAAAAACAAACAGAAAAAAAGAAAATGTTCCCAGCCCTTTCTTGTAGTTTCATTTGCAGGAACCACAAAAACAAAGACATTAAAATTTTTTTTCTTATTTTTTAAAATTAATTTTAAATTTTTTACTGGATTATGCTCCCTTAAACTCATCTGATACCATGAATAGAAAACCAAAGCAATCCACCAAACATTCTTTCATGAAGTTGCCTTTAAACATGTTGCCTTTAAATATTTTACACAGTAGTCTCACCTGTAGAGTAGATGAGCCTTGACTCAAAAGTGTCATCATAGACTGTGGTGACACTTGTCTTGCCACCAGCCTGCTTTTCCTGCCATGGCAGGCTCTCTTGCTTCACAACCGTTTCCCGACAGCAAGGACAATGGCTCCTTCTCTTCTCCCGGGGCGGTGTGCTGCGCCTTCCCCAGACATGCTCCTGGGGACCGCAGTGACAGACGTGTCCCTTTCCTTAAGGTTCTTTCCACAGGCGTAACCACAACTGACATTGGTAATATGACAGAACTAGAGTTCAGAATGACAACTCTCAAGGTTCTAGCTGGGCTCGAGAAAGGCATGGAAGATATTAGAGAAACCCTCTCCAGAGAGATAAAAGCCCTTTCTGGAGAAATAAAAGAACTAAAATCTAACCAAGTTGAAATCAAAAGAGCTATTAACGAGGTGCAATAAAAAATGGAAGTTCTTACTGCTAGGATAAATGAGGCAAAAGAATTAGTGATATAGAAGACCAAATGATGGAGAATAAAGAAGATGAGCAAAAGAGAGACAAACAAATACTGGACCACGAGGAGAGAATTTGAGAGATAAGTGAAACCATAAGACGACACAGCATTAGAATAATTGGGATCCCAGAAGAAGAAGAAAGAGAGATGGGAGCAGAAGGTATATTGGAGAGAATTTTTGTAGAGAATTTCCCTAATATGGCAAAGGGAACAAACATCAAAATCCAGGAGATGCAAAGAATGACCCTCAAAATCAATAAAAATAGGTCCACACCCCACAACCTGATAGTAAAATTTACAACTGTTAACAACAAAGAGAAAATCCTGAAAGCAGCCTGGGAAAAGAAGTCTGTATTGTACAACAGTAAAAACATTTGACTGGCAGCAGACTTATCCACAGAGACCTGGCAGGCCAGAAAGAACTGGCATGATATATTCAGAGTGTTAAGTGAGAAAAACATGCAGCCAAGAATACTATATCCAGCTAGGCTATCATTGAAAATAGAAGGAGAGATTAAAAAGCTACCAGGACAAACAAAAGCTGAAAGAATTTGCAAACAACAAACCAACTCTCCAGGAAATATTGAAAGGGGTCCTCTAAGCAAAGAGAGAGCCTAGAAGTAGTAGATCAGAAAGGAACAGAAACAACATGCAGTAACAGTCACATTATAGTCAATACAATGCCACTAAATTAATATCTCTCAATAGTTACCCTGAATGTAAATGGCCTAAATGCACCAATCAAAAGACACAGGGTATCAGAATGGATAAAAAGCAAAACCCGTCAATATGCTGCCCAATAAACTCATCATAGACCCGAAGACACCCCCAGATTTAAAGAGAGGGGGTGGAAAACAATTTACCATGCTAATGGACATCAGAAGAAAGCTGGGGTGGCAATCCTTATATCAGATCAATTAGATTTTAAGCCAAAGACTATAATAAGTGATGAGGAAGGACACTATATCATACTCAAAGGGTCTGTCCAACAGGAAGACCTAACAATTTTAAATATCTATGTCCTGAACATGGGAGCAGCCAACTATATAAACCAATTAATAACAAAATCAAAGAAACACATCGACAATAATAAAATAATAGTAGGGGAATTTAACACTCCCCTCATTGAAATGGACAGATCATCCAAGCAACAGATCCACAAGGAAAAAGGCCTTAAATGACACACTGGACAAGATGGACATCACAGGTATATTCAACACATTCCATCCCAAAATAACAGAATACACATTCTTCTCTAGTGCACATGGAACATTCTCCAGAATAGACCACATCCTGGGTCATAAATCAGATCTCAACCATTATCAAAAGATTGGGATCATCCCCTGCATATTCTCAGACCACAATGCTCTGAAACTAGAACTCAATCACAAGAGGAAATTTGGAAAGAACACAAATACATGGAGACTAAACAGCATCCTTCTAAAAAAATGAATTGGTCAACCAGGAAATTAAAGAAGAATTGAAAAAAATTCACGGAAACAAATGACAATGAAAACAAAAGTGTTCAAAATCTGTGGGATACAGCAAAGGCAGTCCTGAGAGGAAAATATTAAGCTGTACAAGCCTTTCTCAAGAAACAAGAAAGATCTCAAATACACAACATAACCCTACACCTAAAGGAGTTGGAGAAAAAAGAACAAAGAAAGCCTAAACCCAGCAGGAGAAGAGGAATAATAAAGATCAGAGCAGAAATCAATGACATAGAAACCAAAAAAAAAAAAAAAATCCACCACCACCAACAAAAAAACAATAGAACAAATCAACGAAACTAGGAGCTGGTTCTTTGAAAGAATTAATAAGATTGGTAAACCCCTTTCCAGACTTATCAAAAAGAAAAGTGAAAGGATCCAAATAAATAAAATCATGAATGAAAGAGGAGAGATCACATCCAACACCAAAGAAATACAAACAATTATAAGAACATACTACGAGCAACTCTACGCCAACAAATTCAACAATCTGGAAGAAATGGATACATTCCTAGAGACATAGAAACTACCACACCTGAACCAGGAAGAAATAGAAAACCTGAACAGACCCATAACCAGTACAGAGATTGAAACAGTCATCAAAAATCTCCAAACAAACAAAAGCCCCGGGCCAGATGGCTTCCCAGGGGGAATTCAACCAAACATTTAAAGAAGAATTAATTTCTATTCTCCTGAAACTGTTCCAAAAAAATAGAAATGGAAGGAAAACTTCCAAACTCTTTTTTTCTGAGGCCAGCATCACCTTGATCCCAAAACCAGACAAGGATCCCATCAAAAAAGTGAACTACAGACCAATATCCTTGATGAACACAGATGCGAAAATTCTCACCAAAATACTAGCCAATAGGATTCAACAGTACATTCAAAGGATTATTCACCACGACCAAGTGGGATTTATTCCAGGGCTGCAAGGTTGGTTCAACATCTGCAAATCAATCAATGTGATACAACACATTAATAAAAGAAAGAACAAGAACTATATGATACTCTCCATAGATGCTGAAAAAGCATTTGACAAAGTGCAGTATCCCTTCCTGATTAAAACTCTTCAAAGTGTAGGGATAGAGGGCACATATTATCAATATTATCAAAGCCATCTATGAAAAACCCACTGCAAATATCATTCTCAATGGAGAAAAACTGAATACTTTTCCGCTGAGGTCAGGAACACGGCAGGGATGTCCGTTATCACCACTGCTATTCAACATCGTACTAGAAGTCCTAGCCTCAGCAATCAGACAACAAAAAGAAATTAAAGGCATCCAAATTTTGCCAAATTGGCAAAAGAGAAGTCAAACTATCACTGTTTGCAGATGATATGATACTGTATGTGGATAACTTAAAGGACTCCACTCCAAATCTGCTCTAACTTGTATAGGAATTCTGTGAAGTGTCAGGATATAAAATCAATGCACAGAAATTGGTTGCATTTTTTTTATACCAACAAGACAGAAGAAATAGAAATTAAGGAGTGAATCCCATTTACAACTGCACCCAAAACCCTAAGATACCTAGGAATAATCTTAACCAAAGAGACAAAGAATCTATACTCAGAAAACTCTAAAGTACTCATGAAAGAAATTGAAGAAGACACAAAGAAATGGAAAAATGTCCCATGCTCCTGTATTGGAAGAACAAATATTGTGAAAATGTCTATGCTACCTAAAGCAATCTACACATTTAATGCAATCCCTATCAAAATCCCATCCATTTTTTTCAAAGAAATAGGACAAATAATCCTAAAATTTATATGGTACTAGAAAATACCTTGAATAGCCAGAGGAATATTGAAAAAGAAAGCCAAAGTTGTTGGCATCACAATTCCAGACTTCAAGGTCTATTACAAATTTGTCATCATCAACAATTCCTAATTGGAATTTTTTGGATTATTTTTTCTTTTTTTTTTTTCTTAATTCTTTTGAGTTTTTGGAGTTCTTTATACATTTTAATTACTGAGCTATTTTTGCTGGATATGTAGTTTGCAAATACTTTCTCCTACTCTTTAAGCTTGCTTTTGCCTGTTTAATGGGATCAGTCACAGAGCAAGAATTTTAATTTTTTTTTTTTGAGGTCTAAATTATCACTTTTCCTCATATGGATCTTGCTCTCTCCTGAAGTACTCTCTGCATTCGCTGTCTGGATTCTCATCAACCATCTCAAAATACAAACATATAGCTCATAAATGCTATTAGTTACTATGTAGACCTAATTAGCTCTTACTTTATTTCTCTTGCCTATTGATGATAAGCAAAAGTTTATCCATAAACAATCCAAACATTTATTGAGATACGCTCTCCCTAGAAAGGACTCCATGCCATTGTTGACCCATTGGCTTAAACACCCCACAGCTAATTCTACTCATCCAGAGACATGTGGTTAGGAGCAAAAAGAAGAAGAAAAAAACACCTGTATTAATACTACATATCTTAACCAGGTTATAAGTAACTATTAGAAATGTCATGTACTAAGTGGATGATCTAGTGAAGATAAGCTGTAGAAATCTAGACTGAAAATATCATTGCTATGATAAATTATCCAAGAAGCAAATCTGTTTCATTAGTTTCAGGGTTTGGAATATTATAGAGTCAAATACAATCTAGTACATGAATGGAATAACCACAGCATTGACTTCACATTTGAAGAAATGCTAGAAATAAGGATGAACACAAAGGAACAGAAGAAATCGGAGATTCATGTTCCCTCCCTGGGAACATATAATCTATCAACGAACAAAATCTAAAGGTTATGGGAACTCTAGGGACGTTCTAGAAGTGATATATCAGTTGGAGAGATAAGTACTACCTTTCACAGAGAAAACCATGCAATGAAGCTTGTTAGTAACTACAAGAGATGAATCTGGAAGAGTTACTTTGAACTTGCATCCAAATAGCATAGAAGGAGTGGGACCTGTGGCTGAAGTTAGACTCATTTGGAGAGAGTCTGGGGGAAAATTGCTTAGGCAAAGTTTCAGGGGTAAAGAGCATGAGAGCAATGGCTTTAAAACTGAAATCAAGCCATTTAGTAACTTGGCTTCATTTAGTTTAATTGCATTTAATGAATATTTCTCCAGTTCCAGCTATATGCTTGGCAGTTACTAGACATTGGAACTGTGATGAGGAAAACCACAGTACAGGTTATTAAATATGTTTTTAGTATATCAGCTAAAAGTAGTAAAAATCCAATTATAATTACAATGTGCAATAATAGAAATTTGTAGAAGCAAATAGCTTCTCTTAATTAGGTGGATTATAGGCATGACTTTTAATGAATACAAAGGACTGGTATCTATAATCCCTTTCTAAGTGAGAACAAAGGTTGTGTTAATGTTACTTTCTTGACCCGGCCTGCTTTTTCCTGCCACTCTCATAATTCTTTCTGGTCCTTATGATACTTATGTTCCAAACAATATTTTGTTCTTGGGGTTTTGCAAACATCTTTCCCTTGTTCTTTCTTGCATCCACCGCATTCAGGCTTTTGGCCTAACCTCTCCACAAAAGCTCTTTCTTCCCTATGGACCTTTGGTTGCTCCAGCACCACTTCCTGAAAAAGGGTATCTTTATTCTACTGAATTGCCTTTGTAGCTTTGTCAAAACACAGCTGGACAGATTTAGGTGGGTCTATTGTTGGGTTCTCTCTTCTGTTGCACTGACCGCAGCCCTTCTCCCTCTACCAAGACTACACTATGTAATTAGTCTAGATATATATATTAGCTCTTCCATAAGGGTAGAGTGATTTTTCTCACTTTACTCTCCTTTTACAAGATTTTTTTTTTAGTTACTGTAGTGCCTTCTCATATATATTTTATATGAATTCTAATGCCTATTCTAGAAGTGATATATCAGTTGGAGAGATAAGTACTACATTTCACAGAGAAAACCATGCAATGAAGCTTGTTAGTAACTACAAGAGATGAATCTGGAAGAGGTAATTTGAACTTTCATCTAATGTTTGTATATTGGCCTTGGATGCTGTGACCTAACCAACCTCATGTATTCATTCTAGGATTTGTTTTTTAGAGATTCTTTTGGATTTTTCATACAGACATTGAAGTCATCTATAAATAGAAGTAGTTCTTTGCCTCTTCCTTTCTAATATGTAGGCTTTTAAATTTTTTTTTAAAGATTTTATTTATTTGACAGAGAGAGAGATCACAGCAGACAGAGAGGCAGGCAGAGAGAGAGAGAGAGAGAGAGAGAGAGAGAAGCAGGCTCCCCGCTGAGCAGAGAGCCCGACGTAGGACTCGATCCCAGGACCCTGAGATCGTGACCCGAGCTGAAGGCAGCGGCTTAATCCACTGAGCCACCCAGGCGCCCTGGCTTTTAATTTCTATTGCCTTAATGCAATGACTAGAAATGTCAGTACTGTGTCAAATGAAAATTATGAGAGCAAGCATCATTACTGTGTTCCCAGTCTTAGAAAGAAAGCATTCAGTCTTTTGTCATTAAGGAGTAGGCTATCATTAGAATTTTGTAAACACTCTTCAGAAAATGAAGATGATTTCTCTCTATTCTTAATTTGTGGAGAGTTGTTCATTATAATATATTTTGAATTTTGTTATATGTTTCCATCCACATTAATTCACATGTACATATGATTTCCCTTCTTTAGCCTGAAAATTAATTTATTTTGTCTTTGTCTGCCATAAAATAATTTTATATCACCTTATTTTTGAAAACCATGTCCACTGGCTATACATTGAATGTTTCTTGCCTTAGGTGAAATTCCCTGCCGCTGCCTTTGGGCTTCTACTATTTCTGAGTAGAAGACAGACATCTTTTTTTTTGTTGTTTTGTTTTAAGATTTTATATTTATTTGTTTATTTGACAGAGAGTCCCAGTAAGAGAGGGAACACAAGCAGGGGAGTGGGAGAGGGAGAAGAAAGCTTCCTGCTGAGCAGGGAGCCCAATGTGGGGCTTGATCCCAGGACCCTGGGATCATGACCTGAGCTGAAGGCAGACACTTAACTAAGCCACCCAGGTGCCCCTAGACATCTTTATTTTTGTTTTCCTGAATGTCATGTGTCCAATTGCTTGGTTGATTTATCGATTTTCATTTTATCTTAGGTCTTCAACAGTTTGTCTCTGGTGTGTCTAAGTAGTATTTCTCCTGTTTGGAGTTTATTGCTGTTCCTAGATCTGTGGGTTTATTTTCTTCATTATTTAAAACAAACAAAAAAAAACATTATATCTCTATCCCTCTCACATCTCCTACTAGGACTTCAATTGCAAGTGTGTTAGACCATTTAATACTCTCCTACAAGTCTCAGATGGTCTGTTTGGTTCTTTAAAATCTATTTGGGCCTTTATATGTTAGTTCCTGATCCTTTCCTTTGTTGTGTCTGGGTTATGGTCAAATCTACCAAATGACTATTAATTTCTAATGTATTTTTTAAATTCTAAAATTGCCATTACTTACTTTTTGTAGTTTCCCTTGAGTTGCTGAGACTCCTTATCTGATCCTATATATCACTTTTCTTTTCCACTTGGTTTTATTATATATTTACCATAGTTATTTTAAAACCCTTCATTAGGCTGCTGCTCAGCACCAAGCAATGGTCTTGGATGTTTTGGGAGAAATTCTATGGACTTTATCACTTATTCCTGAGTCTTTTCTGTATTGTTGCCTGCAGTGGAAGGCCCATGGCGGGGTGAGGGGGGCGGGGAGTGCTGATTGTTGTCGATTCACTCCGTGGTAGGATATCTGGGAACTCTCATTCCTCATACCAGGCCTCATGGTGTCATTTGAAGGTGGGCTTTTTCTTCAATTCCCTCTTTTATGATTGTTCCTTCTAGCTCTGAACCAGTGATAAAGCATCCATGGGTCTCTAGACTCCTAAGAACAGCCTCACCCATTCAGAATTTAGCTCATTTATGATTCTTTGTGTTTTCTGCCTTCTGGTGAAATATCTTCTTGTCATTATAAGATCTGTGGGCCAGTCTTCTGCAGCTTTTTATAAATTAGATAAAAAGGTCCAGAGTGATCTTTTAAAATAAAAATCTTATCACATAATTCTTCTCAAAGTCTTTGCTAGATAACCTACTACTAGATAGCTTATCTTCTCTCAGCCAAAACCAAAATCTTTAGAACTTTCTTCCAGACCAGTAAGCGCTGGGCTTCTATTAACTGTCTGATCTCATTTGTTCCTGGGCTCCTCACCACAAACTCATTCTGCCCCACTGATTTCTCTGTTATTCCTCTGGCACACGAGGTACATGCCCATCTTTGCAATCATTTCTCCTGCCAGGAATACTCCTGGCCAACACCAGCATGGGTTGCGCTTGACCACCTTCAAATTTTAAAAACAAAAAATCACAAAACAAGAGCAATAAAAAGGAAAAAAAAGAAAGAAATAAAAAGGAAAGAAAAGGGAAAAATCTAAAAAGGAAACGACTTCTCACAGTGATTTTTCCTGAACACACTATTTAAAATCAGACCTCCCTTTGTTTGAACTGTATTTCCTCTTCTTTCCTGCTTTCACTTTCTCCATAGCATTTATCACCTTTATATGTAAGGTGGTGTGGTGTATGTAAAGGGTGTGTCTGTGTAATTCACCAGTTTATTATCCTTTTTCCCATTTGAATGTAAGTCTTACACATGCAGGGATTCTTTCCTATTTTGTGCTTTGCTGTATCTAAAACCCTTCAAACAATGCCTGCATGTAGTAGGTATTTGGTAAATATTGTAAAATGAGCACCTAGGTAATACATAGTTTGAAAACATGATAATCTCTTCCATGTCCAAACCTTATTCATTATAATCTCATTTAGTGATTTGTGACCACTAAAGAAAGCCTGAGTTTTAGATATGGCATCATGAACAAGGAAATACCCTTGTCAACTTGACAAATTAAAGCTTCTACTGACGCCGCTCTTTCTGAATCCAGTGTACCTGATTCGTATGTATAAGTGAATACTTCCTTAGAAATTGTAGGAGTACTGAGGAGATTAATGAAGTAAAATATGAAATATTTTATTTCCTCTTAAGAAAACGTGCTAAGTGTATGTCTGTGCAACCTCACATAACAATACAGCTGAGTAAGCAAGCCTCATGGTTAAGCTAAGACATACCATTGATATTGATTTATGGGGAGAACTTAAACAGACATTTTTAAAAATCTAATGAATAGAAAAATAGAAAATTGGGAAAATAATCCTTTCATTTTTCTCACATTTTACATTAAACATAGAAGATGGCATGGAGTATTCAGATTCATTGGGATAATTCCTGATTCCGTGTTTTGCTGCCCTTAATCTGGTTGGTGTGCTTCAGTTGCCTTGCCACCTAGCCTCTCCACGTGAGAGTCATGGCTGGATTGGATTTCCGAGCTCCTATGGCTCCTATGGCTGTAGCAGGGAGCTCAAAGAAGTGAACTTTCACATCAGTAAGTCCTGGTTTATAATCCAAGTTCCATGTGTTACTAGCTGTGAAACTTCCTCTAGCCCCAGTTTCTTTATCTGACAGTGACATTATTGACCTTATAAGACAAGCATGAGGATTTGAAATAGCAGGTGTCAAGAATTGTGCACATTATAGGGACTCAGCTGATGGTAGCAAATGCTTTGCTAAATGCTTCCTATGGAGACATGTGCTTATACTTAGTCTCAGAACAGTATAGAGGTTAAATGTGCAAAGGTTCTGGCCAAAAGACCTCTCCAGCTCTTGAGGGAACTTGCCTTGGAGGCATGCTAGAGAGATTTTATAAGACTGAAAATGCATGATGCTTAATGTATATGTGTTACAACAGTAAAATATAAGCTAACAACTTGGAGATGTTTTTAAATATAATTATTTTTATTATTTTATTCATGATTGTAGGAATATTTATGCCTTATAAATATATATGCCTTATATATATAATTATATAATTATAATATAATAATATATAAATATTATTTAATAATATATGTTCCATAATACATAACTTATATAAGACTTAAAATATACTGACATATAAATGAATATATATAAATATATATATAAATAGTATGTTATTTATAATTATTGCATAACATATATATTTCTTATGCATATATATAATATAGAATGATATATTTAATAAAAAATAAATCACATGTACATTAGCTAATATTCACTGAGTTTTTTTCTAGGCTCTTCTATACATAGGAATCATCAAAACAACCCAATTCTGTCTCGAAAAGAGAAGGGCACACTTGAAGAATCAGTGGAAAGCAGTGAAGAGGGGAAGGAGGCTGTGCCAAGTTAATGCACACACCACACATATGTTCATGTGAGAAGAAAAAAACGTGAATTAGAAAATGAAAAATGTGCAGCTATAAGCTCTAAATACATTTATCATTGCAATTTGTCTTCTTTCATTATCCTTATTTAGCCTATGAGTAAACCAAAGAACAGAAAGCTAAATTATTTGTTCCAGTTCACACAACTAGTAAGTGGTAGAGCCACGTACAAACCCAAGCAACAGGATTCCACACCCATAAAATCAAATATGCATTTAAGACTATCTATACACTTACATTTTTAATTTTTAGAATAACAGTAAGTAGAGTGATGTATCATTTCTTATGTGTCTTAATATTTCACAAACTGTGATTTGTAGGGCACAATCTTCAGGAAGCTTTTTACCCTTGGCCACAGAAACTAAAGAGAAACTGATCATTGCCTTCCTTTCTTTGAGACCGACAGTGTTTATTAACACATTAAGGCTCTCTGTAATAAAGAAACCTGTAATAAAAATAAATGATTTAGCTTTAACAGTTGAAGAAATAAACTTATTTATGTATGGAGATAATAAATATTTATTTTATTCATCTATCAAAAGTCCTCCTCAGTATGGTATTTCTTTAATAGTACCTTGGGGAGTATGACTTGAGGTCATTCTCAAATTAGGACCTAGGGGTGATGCCAGCAAATTTCCTTCTACAGGAAGATTCAGCACACTAATTAGCTTTGTGACACTTTGTAATATCTTCATTCATTTCAGACCTTCCTTGGCACAGTTTCTGACATAGTCCTGATGCAGATGCAATTTTTTGTTTCCTTCTCAAAGTTGGTCAAACTAGGGAACTTTAACTTGAATACTATGTTACAATATTTGCCATTTAACAAATCCCATCCCAAGCATTACTTATCAATAAGAAATCCACAGAAAAGATTTCAAATTCAAGGTTTAATATTTGGCATGTGTTAAGATTCCTAGTTGAAATTTTGCAAAAGAAAAGTTGAGGGGCTCCTGGGTGGGTCACTGGTCTCAGGATCCTGGAAATGAGCCCCTCATTAGGCTCTCTGCTCAGTGGGAGCCTGTTTCACCCTCTCTCTTCCTGCTTCTCTGCCTACTTGTGATCTTTCTCTCTGTCAAATAAATAAATAAAATATTAAAAAAAAAGAAAAGTTGAACTCAAGTCAACCCGTTTTCTTTCTCTCTTTCTTTCTTTTTTTTTCTTTTTTTAAAGATTTTATCTATTTACCTGATAGAGAGAGGGAGAGATCACAAGTAAGCAGAGCAGCAGGCAGAGAGAGGGGGTAAGCAGGCTCCCTGCCGAGCAAAGAGCCCAATGTGGGCTCGATTCCAGCACCCCAAGGTCATGACCCAAACTGAAGGCAGAGGCTGTAACCCACTGAGTCACCCAGGTGCCCGTCAACCCGTTTTCTAAGCGGGAACACACTGGGTGTCTGGGGGCACAGTCTAATCTAAGTCAACAGTCTTTTTCTTTACCTTTTTAGGTTCTGTTGCAAATGGGGCAGAGGGCACAGCTGAGGACAGAGTGGAAACCAGTGAGGGATGAAACTATGCAAGTTTGTGTGCGCTCATCACATGTCCCTGTGAGAAGAGGAAAACAAATGGGACTGTGAAGATTCACACAGCTATGGTTTAAAAATCTGTGTTTGTCCTTAGGGCATGTTACACTTCAGTGCCTCAGGTTCTTTATCTGTAAAATGGGTTCCCACATTTTCCCGTTTCTACTTTTAACTTGGTAGCTTGTACTGGAGAACAATTTGTCTACATGTTTACCCCAGTTCCTTCTAAGGACTTTCAGGCAAATTACCAAAAACATGAATAATTAAAATAAAGCAAATTTTTAAAGTCAAAGAAAAATGAAAATGAAGTATTCAACCACAGTGAAAGTGAGCACGTAGAAACATGCATGCAGCAAGGACTTGAACAATTCTTAAAGTTGTGCTAGTAGTTCAGATCAGAATTTCCCAGAAGCTAATGCTGATAGAACAACTGGAGGTTACAAGTTTTGTGTTATCAAAAAGCACCACTTTCTGGTGCTTTGAAGCAGAATGCATTTTTAGTGAGAGTGTATGGGATAAACCAAGTGCATGTTCCCTGCAAAAGGCCGCACACATTGTTCTAACTTCAGCAGAAGAGTGGTGCATGACACTGCATCACGTCTGTGTGAACAGCTCTTCAACCTGTATTCTTTTGTAGCTAGCCATTGCAAACATATGTGGCAGATTTGATGACATCTCCACAATTAATATGCTAGAGACAAACTTTCAAAGTGGCTATTTCTAATAGCATTCATCACAATATTCAGCTCTATATTTAGTTGTGACAACTTTCCAAGGTCACTTGTTGAAACCCCTAAGGACAAGCATATTAACTTGGGTTTGTTTCTCAAATAAACACAGGCAGCATGGCTTCTACCAGAAAAAAAATTTCTAATTTGGAGGAAAATAAACTATTTGATTTTAAATACCATTATGAACATGTAAGAGAATGCTTAAGTGACTTTTATAGTTTGGTATACTCTTTATTACCTGTACTCTGCAGGAAATGTGCTTTCTCCACTCCTTCTTTTAATAAGAGAGCCACAACAGAGAGAACATTCCACTTGCTGGCCTTGTGACTCTGATTTTTCCCACTCCCATCACAGATGCTCAACAGTATGAAAAAGTCCATGGTGTTTCACTTATGTATGTAGTGATAATTAATATTGAATTTATTTTATTCCTTTAAGAAATATTTGCCAGGAGGCTACTATTCCAGGTACCAACCTAGGCATCAAAAAAGAAATGGGAAGGACATGGTTATTATCTAATGATGATGTACCTTAAACCTGTAAAATAGTCTTTAAATGCTAGTTACTATTGTTAAGTAATAACTGATAATGAGTAAAGGTTATGGTGATTATTATCTTCCAAACTCTTCTCATTGCCTCACAGGCGTTTGTAAAAGTAGGTGGCAAAGTTGCTGCAGCTACAATTTGCTTGAAATGTAGGAATCTGTCTTGATATCCCTGAGATTTTGTTTCATGTCAGATATATCTGAATTGTGCATATCTGTTCATAAACCATTCATGTGGCATTGTGCTAGGTGATCTAATGTATACAAAAAATTACAGAAACACTCCATATCCTAATTTGATGGAACAGATATAATCCCTTTAAAATGTTAACTATGAGGAGCCATGAAATTACTTATTTATCTGAACATCCTGTGGCTTATATAAGGATGCAGTCTCTGGACAGACTATAATTGCAACATGACTTCCTCTATGGATGGAATCTTTTTATAAAAATAAACCTTCTTTGCTCTGGGCAGATGCAGCTTTATACTAAGACAAATCTTGAGTAGCCAGCATGCATGCACAGGATAGCTTTTCCCACTCACCCTGTTAGCTGGGCAGCTTCGAATAGGTCCCACAATGCAACGAGTTTATGCAATCCTGAGTTAATGCCACTAAAATGGATGCCAGAGGAGTAAAATATTAATTAGAAAATTAGTAAAGTAATATTGGCATTAAGATATTCAAAGAACTCCCTTTTGTTTTGTTTTGTTTTGTTTTGTTTCCCTTCCCCCCAGGAAGACTTTATAAAAGATGAAGAAAGAGTAATTGCATTTTGAAGAATAGGTAGGATTCACATAGGCAGAAAAAAAAAGATAGAGATATTTTCAGTTGGGTAGATGAAACAGAGTGCACAAAAAGTATGAAGATTGGAGAGAGAAATTTGTGAGAACAGCTGGTAAAAGCATTTGGTTGGAATTGTTGTATTGAGTGTGAGAATTAGGATAAGAGAAGAAATACAGTTTGCTGCCAAGTGACAGAGGACTTTGAATATTAGAATAAAGAATCTAAACTCTACCCTTTGGGAACAACAAATCACTGAAGCATTTTGAGAAAATGATTGATATAATTAAAAGCAATCATTTTGGAAAATGTCAGTACAATATAAAAGAAAATTTTCCACTTAAAATGAAAATCAGTAATGGTGGCTCCTGAGAAATGCTAAACTGCAGGTTAGGTAAATAAAATCATCTCCAATTCACCTACAGTGAGGTAAGGAGTACTAATGTTTTAGTGTACTTAAATCTAGATTTGTTCCATGCATGTAGTGCATTTTACAATTATATAAGCATATATTTTATAAAAATATTGTTTCACTGTGCATAATATTTTAAAGATACTTTGTCATTGCACCAGATAATATAGATTTATAGTTAATAAGGAACACATCTCCTATTGAACTACATAAAAGTTTTACACACACACGGGTGTGTGAGTTCAATTTAATTACAAACAACACACACACAGACTGTCATTTGTACACAGATATACGTATGAAACCTGGAAGGAGATTGAAGACCTAGACGCAGGCAAATGCTGGGAATGGCCAGCAATCCCTATCCCAACAAATGAAAGGTCACTCCAGACTTGGCTGTGAAAGAGAGTAGAAGGCAAGGGGGTCAATGCCCAAAGACCCTTTGCTCTTCTTTGCTCCTCCTTTTATTGATCCTTCACAATAATCACAAATCCTTATCACTGTTTCTGAGGCCTGTGATGTTGACAAGGGGTCTTTCTGAAACTAGGAGGATCTGTTTACAGGAAAGATAAGATATGCTAATCTGCCTGTCCTCCTAGACATAGCTTAAGGGACAATGCATATATCTCTTAGATCACAGGGTGGCTGTTTGGGTTAAGAGAGCCTTGGGGAAAGCAAGTCTCTGCAGCATTGCAAAGGCAGAGAGGTCCATCAGGCCTAGGCATTCCAAAGGCCTATCCCTTCTCTGAAAACTTCTTCCCCCCAGCAGCCTTCGTGTTACATTTTAGCAAGCCCTGTATTATGGTTGATTTCATGCTGAACATTAACCTCAAAAGGCAAACTTCTATCGCAACTGACTAAAGATAAATAAATAAATCCCCAAACAATATTGGGTTTGAAAAATTGAAAATAATTCTGGATATATAAATGAAATTTAAAAATCAGAATTGGAGTGCCTGGATGGCTCAGTGGGTTAGCCTCTGCCTTCAGCTCAGGCCATGATCTCAGGGTTCTGGGATCCAGCCCCACATTGGTCTCTCTGCTCAGTGGGGAGTCTGCTTCCCCCTCTCTCTATGCCTGATTCTCTGCCTACTTGTGATCTCTCTCTCTGTCAAATAAATAAAATCTTTAAAATTAAAAATAAAAATCAGAAGAAATTATAAACAGCTTCAAATGATATATAAGAAAAAAGGTAAAAATGACATTTCTATCAATATATCTTTATAAATTTTATACACACACACACACACACACAAAAATAAAATCTAAATATATCCAAAGCCATATAAGTGATTAAATCAGCAAGTAAAAGTTACCAAAAATATTATTTGTTAGTTCGAAAATGTTTTATAGGCTAATGCCAGGGAACCTTCAATAAAGTAGCAATTACCTTATTGTACTATTGGGTCCATGGAAGAGGGGGCAAGACTGATCCAAAGAGAAGGTCAAGCAAAGCTTTATTTTGTGACAAGCATCGAGAATCACACTGACCAGCCAGGACCAACTCATGCAAAGAGGAGACCTCTCTCTGCCTTACAGACTAGCTTTTAAGGGCAAAGGCCATGTGGTTGGGCCTGGCCATGCACAGGTGGCCAGTGAGATTTTAACACAGAGAAAGCTGTATAGTCCTGCTAGGTCACACATAAGTGACCAATTGAATTACAACTTACCCTATAGTAGATATTTGAACTAGCCTTTCACCTTGGTCAGAATTAGTGCCCAAAAGGCACCCAAAGGCGGGGCCCATACTCCTTGGTAGCTAGGGAGACAATATGAGCCCCTACTGATTGAATACCTCCACCTGGCCTGACCCACCCTTGTATTTGGGCTTTGTTACCTGGGACTAGTTTCCAGGACTTGTTTTAAGTAAGTCCCCTGTGGGAAGTGGGGTGGGGGGAAGCAGGGACAGTTTAAGTTTTACTGTGTAAACAACAAGGTCATTGTTTAACCGGGTGGAATTGCTCTGGCTAAATAGGCCCTTACAGTACTTTTTTTTTTTTTTTAAGAAAAACACATCATGAATATTTGTTCAATAAATAAGAAATGGCTAACAATCTTTATAAGGATAGAATAAGATTTAAATCAAAGAAAGTAAAAAGAGATAAAAAATATAAAAGTTAGACCAACTCTCTTACAGAAAAAAATGCAGTAGTAATAATTATAAAAATAGAAAAAAAAACATAAAATTTCATCCGTATTAGTTTATTTAATCCTTAAATATACATGTGAGTTAAATGATATTTTAGTTTTTATAAAGACGTGATTTGGGTGACAAAGAGAGTAGATGCTTTTGCTCATGTTTCAGCTACTTTTGATAGCACCAGGTAGTCTAGGAAAAATATGTTTCTACTGATTTCATTATAATTCACCTTCATATTAAATCAAGTATGCTAAATCAAACACAACAGTATATTTTGAAAAAAAAAATCTAAGTTCAAATTGTCTTTATCCCAAGCCTAAGATGTATTTCAAGAAAAGATTATGTATTTATGCATTATGCATTATTAAGAGAGTAGGGGAGAAAATGTAATTGTATCAATCCATGATGATAAACTACTTGATAAAACCCACAGCTAACATCACACTTAATGATGAAAGACCAAAAATTTCTCCATAAATTGAAAACAACACTAGGATGGCCACTCTTATTATTTCTATCTAATATTTTAAAAGATTGTAGCCAAAGCAATAATGCAAAAACAGTTAAAAAGATATTAAGACTAGAAAGGAAGGGATAAAACTATCTGTATTTTCATGACATGATCTTGTGTATATAGAAACATATGAAATGTTTCTAGAGAAACATATGAAAATACACAAGGAAATTTAGAGCAAATAAATTCAGCAAGGTTTCAGGATACAATATCAATATACAAATTTAGTGGTGATTTTATACACTAGAAATGAACAATCTGGAAATGAAATTAAGAAAGCAATTTAATTTTCAATAGAAAAAAATAATAAATTAAGTGGAAATAAACTTAAAAGAACTACAAAACTTGTACAGTAAAAAATATAAAAATCACTGAAAGAAAATTTATAAAATACTAAATGCATTAAAAGATATACCATGTTCATGAGCTGGAACATTTAATACTATTAAAATGGCAATCCTACTCAAATTGATCTATAGATATAATAAAATTTCTATCAAAACCAGCAGGGCTCCAAATAGCAAAAAAAAAAAAAAAAAAAAAATTAAAAAACAAAATTAGAAGACTCATACCTCCTGAATTCACAACTCATCACAAAGTTAGAAATTTAATTATGTGTGTTATTGGATTAGGAGTAGATGAATGAATTAATGGGATAAAAATTAATGTTCCAAAATAACACCATATATCTTTGAGAAACTGACTTTTGATGAGGGTCCCAAGACAACTCAGTAGGTGAAAGAATAGTGTTTTCAACAATTAGTACTGAAAGACAGCTAGTAATCTTATGCAAAGGAATCAAGTTGGACTCCTACCTTATACCATATCTAAAAATTAACTATCTAATTTTTAAAAACAACCATCTAAATAAATAAATAAATAAACTATAAGAACTAAGACTATAAAACTCTTAGAATAAAACATATGTGTAAATATTTTTGATCTTGAATTAGGTAATAGTTTCTTAGAAATAATTCATAAAGTCCAACATACAAAGAAAAAACAGATAAATAAGATGTCACCAAAATTATTTTTTTCTCCATCTCCAAGGACATGATCATGAAAATGAAAGACTATCCACAGAATGGGTGAAGATATTTGCAATTCATATATCTTGTGACTTTCAAATCCAGAGTATATCAAGAACTCTTACAACATGACAAAGAGACAACCACCCAATTAGAAAATAAGGAAATAACTTGAATAGACATTTCTCCAAGAATGCAAATAGCCAATAATGGCATGTGAACAGGCACAACATCACAAGCCATTAGGTAAATACTTATTAAAGCCACAATGAAATGTTACTTCATACCAATCAAGATGGCAATAATCAGTAAAGTCAGAAAATAAAAAGTGTTGCCATATATGTTGAGAAATTAGAATCCTCATCTATTCCTTGTTGAAACATAAAATGGGGGTGATGGACATTGAGGAGGGTATGTGCTATAATGAAGACTGTGAATTGTATAAGACTGATGGATCACAGATCTGTACCCCTGAAACAAATAATACATTATATGTTAACTTAAAAAAAAAAGAAAAGAAAACAAAGAAAAAATAAAAAAATCAAATGCATTTAATATTTAAATAATTCCACACCTAGGAATTTATGCTAAAGATATAATCAAGTATCTGTACAAAAATTAACCTATAAGAATGTCAACCATAGTATTATTCATCATAAAATAATTGAAAAACTAAATATTCTATACAAATGGAGTAATTAAAAGAAAAAGAAACATAAAATGATGGATTTCCTCTGTCAAACAATTTGACAGTTCCTCAAAAAGTCAAATTTAGAGTTATCATATAAACCAAGAATTCTACTACTAGGTATATATTTCTAACAGAACTGAAAACATATGTTTACATAAAGAAAACCATGTATATGAATGTTCATAACAACATTATTCTTAACAGCTCCAAATGGAAACAACACAGATGTCCAACAACTAAAAATGGGTAAACAAATTGTGATATATCCATACAATGGAATAGTATTTGACTATTAAAAGAAATAAAATATTGTATGTGCTACAATACAGATTAATTTTTAAACCTTATGCTAAGTGAAAGAAGATTGACACAAAAGGCTGCAAATGGTATAATTTCATAAAAATGAATTGTCCAGAAAAAGTATATCTACGAGACTGAAATCAGACTAGTGGCAGCCAGGGCTGGGGGAGGGGAGAATGAAGTATAACTGCTAGTATATATGCAGTTTTTCTTTTGAAGTAATAAAAATATTCCAAGCATTAAATAGTGGTGATTTTTATACAACCTTATGAATATACTAAAAACCAAATAAGTGCAAAAAAAACCACCAAAAACCAACAACACTCTAATAGGGTAAATGTCATGATATGTGAATTACATAGCAATAAAAAAGATGGCAGAGAAAGAGGAAAAAGATGGTAGAGAAGTAGGGGACCCTATTTCAACTGGTCCCCTGGATTGAGCAGGATATCTACTAGACTAGTCAGAACACCACAAAATCAGCCTGAGATATAAGAAGATATATCTGGATCTCCACAAACAGAATATCTCTGGTGGTTGGTATTGAGGTATGAAGCAGGGATCCATGATTCTGTGAACAAATATTGTAAGATAAACAGAAGGAGGAGAGGCCTGCTTCTCTCTTCAGCCTGGAAGGTGAAATAACACAAGAGCACTCAAAAGCTGCCCACACTATGGACCAGGCACAGACTTGAAGATCCATAGCAGTAAGGAAGGACTTTAGGACAGTCCACCAGACTTATACCTAGAGCTTTAGGAGCACACAAGCAACCCAAGGGTGCCTTGCAGTTGTAGAAGCACAAAGGGTAGAGACATGCCTGGACCTAGAAGCAAGGGCTGGGAGTGCTGCTGTGGGGTGCACAACCCAGAACACTGTGGTTTTTAGTAGCACATACAAAAGCAGAGATAGTGTGGCCTGGAGAGTTCCATGAAGATCAGACTGCATTCTCTCTATTCTGAGACAAAGGTTTGGATACAATCACTTCTGCTCTGACTCTCAGAAGAGATGCACAAAGCTGCCAGGGAAAGATGCCAGACAACAACAACAACAACAAAAAATCAAAACTAAAAAGGTTTCAATGAATACATCCCCTCCCCACAGGGGGCAGGGTAATTTCGCCCAAACAAGGTTGCCTGAGTAATAGCACCACAGGCCTATCCACCATCCACCAGAAAATAGGCTGGAAGAACAAGAGGCCAACATCCCTAAGGTCCCTATAAAACAGGTGCATCTTGCTTGGGTTGTGGTCAATAATTTGGACTCTGTACATCCCTTCAACCACCCCTCAACAGAATGACTAGGAGAAGGAACCCTAAAAGAAAGAACCAAAAAAGTGGTCTCTGCCATAGAACTACTGGATATGGATACAATCAAGATGTCAAAAATTGATTTTAGAGTAACAGTTATCAAGGCAATATCTAGGCCTGAAAAAATATTAACAACAATGTAGAATCTCTAAGGACAGAGATGGGATCTAATCAGGCTGAACTTAAAAATGTGGTGAATGAAATGCAGTCTAAGCAGGATACATTGACTGTCAGAGTAAACGAGGCAGAAGAACGAATTAGTGAGATAGAAGATAAGATGATAGAAGAGATGGAAATTGAGGAGGCATGGGAAAAACAAATTAAAAACTAAGAAATCAAACTGGAAGAGATTAGTGACAGAATGAAATGTTCAATTTAAGAATTATTGGGATCCTTGAAGGGGTGCGGGGGGTTCTAGACAATATATTTGAGTAAATTGTAGCTGAGAACTTCCCTAATTTGAGGGAAAAATATAAGCATTCATGTCCAAGAGTCAGAGAGGACCGTTCACAAGATCAACAAAAACAGACCAATGCCACAGCATATAATAGCACAATTTGCAAATTTAGATCCAAGGAAACAATCTTGAAAGCAGGAAGAGGGGAGTTTCTTATTTATAAAGGGAGGAAAATTAGAATAATGTCAGACCTGTCCCCAGATACTTGGCAAGCCAGAAAGGGCTATAAGACATATTCAAAGTAATAAGGGAAAAAACATGCAGCCAAGGATACTTTATCCAGAAAGATAACAGAATGGATGGAGAGATAAGGAGCTTCCAAGACCAGCAGAAATGGAACGAATTTGTTACCATCAAGCTAACCCTACAAGAAATATTAAAGGGGGGGGTCTATAAAAGGAGAAAGACCCCAAGAGTGATACAGAACAGAAATGTACAATCTATAGAAACAAGGACTTCACAGGCAACATGATGAAAATAAAATCATATCTTTCAATAATCACTCTCAACATGAATGGCCTAAATGCTCCCATGAAACAGCACAAGGTTGCAGATTATAAAAAGATAGGACCCATCCATACGCTCTCTACATGATACTCATTTTCAACCTCAAGATGCATCCAGACTGAAAGTGAAGGGATGGAGGGCCATCTTTCATGCCAGTTGACCTCAAAGTAAGCTGGGGTAGCAATTCTTATATCAGACAAATTGGGTTTTGAGTTAAAGACTATAGTCTTTACAGAAGGACACAATATAAATATTAAAGGGTTTATCCAACAAGAGTATCTAACAATTGTAAATATGGTATGCTACCAACATGGTAGCAGCCAATTACATAACCAACTATTAACCAAAATAAAGAGACATACTGATAATAACTTGCTAACAGGAGGAGACCTCAGCCCTCAACTCAGCAATAGACAGGTCATTGATGCAGAAAATCAATAAAGAAACAAGAACTCTGAATGAGATACCACACCAGATGGACCTCATAGATATATACAGAATCCACCCTAAAATAACAGAATATTAATTTTTCTTGAATTCACTTGGATATTTCTCCAGAATAGATCGCATACTGGGTCACAAATCAAGCCTCAGCTGATACCAAAAGACTGAGATTATTTCCTGTATATTCTAAGACCATAATGCTTTGAAACTGGAACTCAATCACAAGAAAAATTTGGAAGAAATTCAAACACTTGGAATCTAAAGATCATCCTGCTAAGGAATGTTTGGGTCAACCAGGGAATCAAGAAAGAACTTAAACAATTCATGGAAACCAATGAGAATAAAAACACATTGGAGAAAACCTATGGGATCCTGCAAAGGCAGTCCTAAGAGGGAAATACATAGCCATCCAAGCCTTAATCAAAAAAATAAAAAATAAAAAAAAATTATATATATATATATATATAATGTATCCTGAATACACAAATTAACTATACACCTTAAAGAACTGGAGAAAAAACAACAAATAAAGCTTAAATCATGAATTAGAAGAGTAGTTATTAAGATTAGATCAGAGATCAATGAATTAGAAGCCAGAAATATAGTATAGGGAATCAACAAAACTAGAAGTTGGTTCTTTGAAAGAATTAATAAGATCGATAAACCACTAGCCAGATTTATTCAAAAGAAAAGAGAAGGGACCCAAATTAATAAAATTATGTATGAAAGGGGAGATATCACAACTAACACCAAAGAAATAGAAACAATTATTAGAAATTATTATCAACCACTGTATGCCAATAAATTAAGCAACCTGGAAGAAATGGATGTCTTCCTGAAAACCTATGAACTACCAAGACTGAAACAGGAGAAACTGACAGCCTCAGTTTCCACAAACAATAACCATAAACAAGATTGAAGCAGTGATTAAAATCCTCCCAAGGAACAAGAGTCCAGGGCCTGATGGATTCTCTGGGGGATTCAACCAAACATTTAAAGAAATAATACCTATTCTTCTGAAGCTTTTTCAAAAAATAAAAACAGAAGGATATCTTTCAGACTCGTTCTATGAGGCCAGCATTACCTTGATCCCCAAACCAGGCAAAGACCCCATCAAGAACAGTTTCAGACCAATATCCCTGATGAATATGGATGCCAAAATTTTCAACAAGATCCTAGCTAATAGGATCCAACAATACACTAAAAGGATTATCCATCATGAGCAGGTGGGATTTATCCCAGAGATACAAGGGTGGTTCAACATTTGCAAATCAATCAATGTGGCAGAACACATTAATAAGAGGAGAGAGAAGAACCATATAGTCCTCTCAACTGGTGCAGTAAAAGCATTTGACAAAATAAGCATCCTTTCCTGATTTAAACTCATCAAACTGTAGAGATAGAGGGAAAATTCCTCAATTTCATAAAAACCGTCTATGAAAGCCCACAACAAATATCATTCTCTTCCCTTAAGATCAGGAGCATGACAAGGATACTTACTCTCACCACTATTGTTCAACTTAGTACTAGAAATCCTAGCAACAGCAAACAGACAACAAAAATAAATAAAAGATATTCAAACTGGCAAAGGAGAAGTCAAACTCTCTCTCTTTACAGATGACATGATCCTTTTCTGTGGAAAACCCCAAAGACTCCACCCCTAAATAACTAGAACTCATACAACAATTCAGTAATGTGGCAAGATGCAGAATTAATACACAGCAATCAGTTGCTTTTTTATATACTAACAATGTAACTGTAGAAAGAGAAATTAGAGAATTGATTCCATTTACAACAGCACCAAGACCCATAAGATAACTTGGAATAAACTTAACCAAAGAGGTGAAGGATCTATACTCTAGATAAACTACAGAAGACTTATGAAGGAAATTATAGAAGAGACAAAAAAGATGGAAAAACATTCCATGTTCATGGGTCAGAAGAATAAACTTTGTTAAAAAGTCTATACTGCCCAGAGCAATCTATACTTTCAACGCCATCCCAATCAAGATACCAATGGCATTTTACAAAGTGCTAGAATAAATAATCCTAAAATTTGTATGAGACCAGAAAAAAACGTGAATTGCCAAGGAAATGTTGAAAAAGAAAAACAAAGCTGGGGCATTATGTTTTCTGATTTCAAGATACATTACCAAGCTGTGATAATCAAGACAGCATGGTACTAGCACAAAAACAGATACAAAGATCAATGGAACAGAATAGAGAGCCCAGATATGGACTCTCAACTCTATGGACAAAGCAAAAAAATATATCCAATGGAAAAAGACAGTCTCTTCAATTAATGGTGCTGGGGAAATTGGACAGCCACATCCAGAAGAATGAAACTTGACCATTCTCTTACACCATACACAAGATACACTCAAAATGGATGAAAGACCTCAACATGAGGTAGGAATCTATCAAAATCCTAGAGAACATAGAAAGTAACCTCTTTGACATCAGCCACAGCAACTTCTATCAAGACATGTCTCCAAAGGCAAGGGAAACAAAATCAGAAATGAACTTTTGGGACTTCATCAAGATCAAAAGTCTGCACAGCAAAGAGAACAGTCAACAAAACAAAGCAACAGCCACGGAATGGGAGAAGATATTCACAAATGACACTACAGACAAAGGATTGATATCCAAGATCGATAAAGAACGCCTCAAACTCAACACACACAAAACAGATAATCACGTCAAAAAATGGGCGGAAGACATGAACAGACACTTCTCCAAAGAAAACATACAAATGGCTAACAGACACATGAAAAAATGATCATTATCATTAACCATCACGGAAATTCATATCAGAACCACACTGAGATACTATCTTACACCAATCAGCTTGGCAAAAATTAACAAGACAAGAAAAAACAAATGTTGCAGAGGTTGTGGAGAAAGGGGATCCTTTCCCCAGTGTAACCTGTTACAATGCTGGTGGGAATACAAGGTGGTAAAACACTTTGTTTTTTTTTGTTTTAAAGATTTTATTTGTTTATTTGACAGAGAGATCACAAGTAGGCAGAGAGAGAGAGAGGGAAGCAGGCTCCCTGCTGAGCAGAGAGCCCGATGCGGCACTCGATCCCAGGACCCTGAGATCATGACCCGAGCCGAAGGCAGCGGCCTAACCCACTGAGCCACCCAATGCCCCACTTTGGAAAACAGTGTGGAGGTTCCTCAAAAAGTTAAAAATAGAGCTATCCTATGAACCAGCAATTGAACTACTGGCTATTTAACTCAAAGATACAGATATAGTGACAAGATGGGCCATATGCACCTTGATGTTCATAGCATCAATGTCCACAGTAGCCAATCTGTGGAAGGAGCTGAGATGCCCTTGAACAGATGAATGGATAAAGAAGATGAGGTCCACATATATAATGGAATATTACTCAGCCATCAGGAAGGATGGATGCCTAATATTTGCATCAACTCAGATGTAAGCGGAGGAGATTATGCTAAGTGAAATAAGTCAAACAGAGAAAGGCAATTATCCTACAGTTTCACTTATTTGTGGAACATAAGGAATAGCATGGAGAATATTAGGAGAAGGAAGGGAAAAATGAAGGGGGAGAGGGATTCAGAGGGTTGGATGAACCATGAGAGACTGTGGACTCTTGGGAATCAAATGAGGGTTGGGGGGTGTAGAGGGGATGGGTAAGCCCAGTAATGGGTATTATGGAAAACACATATTGCATAGAGGACTGGGTGTTGTACACAAACAATGGATCATGGAACACTACCTCAAAAACTGATGAGGTTATTTAACATTAAAAAAAATGTAAATAAATAAATAAAATACCAAGGCAAAAACATTACACAAATGCCTGACGCTTAGTAAATACTCATTAAATATTAGTTTTTATTAATAAAAAAGATGCCAAATCTAAATGTGAAATGTGATTCAAGGTTGTATCATAGAGCAGAAATATAATTTTTGCCGAAACAAACATTATTGAGACAATCTACAAAGCTTGAAATCTAATGGGAACAGAAGGAGACAAACCATAAGAGACTCTGAATCTCATGAAACAAACTGAGGGCTGCTGGAGGGTGGAGGGGTAGGGATAGGATGGCTGGGTATGGACAATGGGGAAGGTATGTGTTATGGTGAGTGCTGGGACATGTGTAAGTGTGATAATTCACAGACCTGTATCCCTGGGGCAAATAATAAATTGTTAATTAAAAAAAAACTTGAAATCTTTACTTAGCCAATATTATTTTATTAATATTGTTTCCTGTTTGTGGATAATTTGGGGATCTGAACTGACATACTTAATAGAAAAGGAGTCCTGTGATTGCTGCCTACTCTCTAATGAATCAGAAAGACAGTAATAAAATTGAATATGGCAAAATGTCAGCAATTGCAGAATCCAGGTGAAGGGCAAAAAGAAATTATTGGTACTTTTCTTGTCATTTTTATGTTAGTTTAAAGTTGTTTAAAGATAAAAATGTTTGCCATAAAGTGAAAAAAAAAGAAATTAAGGAAAACTTAATTTATCTAGCAGCATGTGAATATGGTCCTTTATAGAAAGAAGTAATGTTGAATTTAATGATTCTTAAAGGTTGGTGGAAGTTTTCTCAGCCTCCTGTTACCAGTAAACTAATAACATGTTAGATTAACTGTTTTTTTTTAAAGATTTTAATTTATTTATTGGACAGAGAGAGATCACAAGTAGGCAGAGAGGCAGGCAGAGAAAGAGGAGGAAGCAGGCTCCCTGCTGAGCAGAGAGCCCGAACTGTTAAAAAAAAATGTCCACTATCTTGTCAGGAGGAAAAAAAAAGATATTTATCTGATGGTCTTATAAAAAATTAATTTTATTGTCAATATTTAACTTTATTTACCTTAGTGAAGTTTATAAAAGATGGATGATTATTTTATGATTCAAATGAACTTCACTCAGAATTCTAGAGAAATGAGATTTATGGATTGATAAAATATTATGATTAAATATTGATACCGTGATTATGTTTATATTTCCTGACTTTGCTTTATTTTACTTATTAGGAGTATTTCTAAATCACCAAATATTAATATTTTATTTTCAAGTCTCAGGTATTTTTCCCCTACCTCTATGAATTATTGCATGATTGTTGACATAGCTTTAAATTTGTGTTTTTCATGACTAGATTATAGTAGATATTCTAAATGTGAGTTTGTAGTAAAGCCAAGAAAAAAAGTACAGATGATTAAAATAATTCATTTTTATCTACCCTCAGATGAAAATAAAATTTATCTTCACTTTCTCTCCATTAGCCATATCAGTATTTCTCTGACATTGAGAAATATCTGATATCAGGCAAGTGGATTGGCACTGAAAGACAGGAGAGAGGATGGCCCAGTCCCGCCCAGCACTTTTAGGTCACCAGATGTGTGCTTGCACTGAGTATCTGTCACCTCAGTCCTTCAGAGCTTTAACCTGTTCTTCATACTCTGGCCTTTTTTACTTTCCATTTTTCTCATTTCTTCCCCACCCTTCCTGCTTCTGAACTTATTTCTCATCAAAGTCATTAGAAGACCCTTAATAGCTCAAAGTATATACTTTTAATATTCCAGGCTAGGAGTTAATCATCACATCATGTAATTCTCACAAACATTATCTCAATTTTTGTTTTATTCTAAAAAAAATAGGGCAACGTAGATGGATTTCCAATTCTGGCAGTGTGGAATAGTCCCATTCCTCATGGGTCTTCTCACACATAACAAAAAACCCCTGCACATAAAGCATGGGAACTCTCTGAAAGATGGGAATAAGAAAACATGGTGCTTGGAGAATGGAGGACTTGAAGAATAGCATGTCAGGGGGTTCCCTGGATTTCTTAATGTCCTAGAGAAGCATCCAATCCTGAATCACCAATACAAACAAACCAAAAAATCTCCAATAAAGCCTGCAACTATAACCAAATGGCCCCAAACTGGACAACCCAACCTTAGATGTTGTCTGGTAATCTATTTTCTACTCCAGCTAAATACTAACAGAAAAACCAGGATGCTTCCCTCCCTCCCCACTATGGTTTCATTGGCACTGAGCAAGAAGTTGATGATTTTTCTTCCACCACATCTCTTCTTACCCTTTTCCTACCCTTCCAAGCAGGAGTATGCGTTTCTCAGAGTACTTCCAATTAAAATAAAGTTACTGAAAAAGAAATCTTTGGGCCTAGATTTCTTCTCTAGAGAATTTTACCAAATATTTAAAGAAAAATTAATACCTATTTTATAGAATTACCTCCAGAAAACAGAAGAGGAGGAAACACTTCTCAAGTAATTTTCATGAGGCTAGTATTAGTTTGTTACCAAAACCAGACTAAGACAATATAAAAAGAAAAAAAAATACTCTACAGATACTGTCTCTCATGAACTTAGATACAGAAGTTGTCAACAAAGTATAGCAAATCCAATCGAGCAATGTCTACAAAGAATATATATACCATTGTCAAGCAGGATTTATTCTGGTTATGCTAAAGTGTTTTAACATTCAAATACCAATCTTTATAATCTACCATCTATATGAACAGACTAAGGAAATCATATTTTGATATCAATTGATAAAGTAGTATTTTACAAAATCCAAAACCCCTTCACATGAAAACTTTTACTAAACAAGATACATATGGGAACTTCTTCAGCTTAATAAACAGCATCTACAAAAACTTCCTACAACCCACATAATATTTAGTAATGAAAGACTGATAACTTTCCATCTAAGATTGGCAAGAGGGCAAAGATCCACTCCCTCATTCTTATTTAAACAAAATATGAAGGTTCTAACCACTACAATGAGATAAGAACGAAAGAAATATATAGACTGGAAATAAGTAAATAAAACTGCTCCTATCTGCTGATGGTATGACTGTCTATTAAAAATCCATAGGAAGCTAACAACAACAATAATAAAACCCTAGAACTAATCAGTAGTTCAGCAAGGTCATAGGATACAAGACCAACACACAAAAAGTCACCACATTTCTGTATACTAACAATGAATATGAAAACTAAAACTAAAAACACAATATCCAAGAAAGTGTTTTTGCAAAGATAAACTCATAATAAAATTTAAACAAAAAGGCACACATCCTGCAATAGCAAAAACAAACTTGACAAAGGAAAATATGGTGGGAGGAATCACTGTACCTAATATAAAGCCTGATAAGCACCTACAGATATATATTAAGGCGGTATGATGTTGGAAAAATGGAAAACACATAGATCAATGAAACAAAACAAGATAACCCAGAAGCAGGCCCATAGAAATGTACCTAAATGATTTGTTATCAAAAATGCAAAGAAAAACAAACAAGCAAAACACAATTCAGTTGAGGAGAGCCTTCTTAGCAAATGGTACTGAAGCAGCTGGGTACCCATAAGCAAAATTTTTTATTTTTATTTTATCTCTATTTTATTTTTACTTATTTAGAAAAAGAGGGGGAAGGGCAGATAGAGAGAGAGAATCTTAAGCAGGCTTCATGCCCAGCTTGGAGCCCAATGTGGGACTCGATCTTACAACCTTGACGTCATGACCTAAGCAAAAATCAAGAGTCAGACAGAATCAACTGAGCTACCCAGTTTCTCCCCATAAGAAAGTTTTTAAAAGAACCTCAGCCTAAGCCTCACATTGTACAAAAAATTAATGCAAAATATATCCCAAATTTAAATGTAAAGCATAAAACTATAAAAGTCTTAGACAAAACTAAATAACAAATAATAAAAGAAAAATATCTTAGGATCCAAGATCTAGGCAAGATTTCTTAGACTTGACATTAAAAGCATGATCCATCAATGAAAGAACTGAGCAACTGTACTTCATCACACTTAAAAACATTTGTTCAACAAAAGACCCTGTTAACGGGGGGGGGGGGGAGTGAAGGTACAGAAAGGGATAAAATATTTGCAAATCACATATCTGACAAAGAACTTTTGTCTAAAATACAAAAAAAAAATCAAAACTCAACAATATGGAAACAATTCATTTAGAAAATGAACAAAAGATATGAATAGACGTTTCACCAAAGAATACATATAAATATAAATTAAGCAAATAAAAATATTCAGCAGCATCATCAATCATGGAAATGTAAATTAAAATCACAATAAATTTTCACTTTGTACTTATCACAAAGACTGAAATTAAAAATAATAGTCTCAACATCAAATATTCATGAGGATATAGGAAAACTATATCTTTCATAGGTTGTTGATGGGATTATACAACGGTACAGTGATTCTGAAAAACAGGGTGTTAATTTCTTTTTTATGATATTCCATGTATTTTATTTATTTTTTTAAGATTTATTTATTTATTTGACAGAGAGAAACACAATGAGAGAAGGAACATAAGCAGGGGGAGTGGGAGAGAGAGAAGCAGGCTTCCCACTGAGTAGGGAGCCTGTTGCAGGGTTTGATCCCAGGACCCTGGGACCATGACCTGAGCCAAAGGCAGATGCCCAATGACTGAGCCACCCAGGCGCCCCCAGGTTGTTAATTTCTTATAAAACAAATTATGTAACTATCAAATGACCCAATTGCATATTTGGTCATTTATCTCCAGGAAATGAACATTTATGTTCACCCAGAAACCTGTACACAATTATTCCAAGAAGATCCATCCATAATTGCCAAGAACTAGAGATACTAAACACATTCTATAAGGGGTGATTGGTTAAATATCCTGGCTTCATCCATATCAAGGAATATTACTCAGTAACAGACTCCTGATGTACACAACTACTTGGATAAATGTCTATGTAATTTTCTGAGGGGGGGGGGAGCCAATCCCAAAAGTTTATACACCCCATGATTTATTTATATGACATTCTTACAAATTAGTTGTCACTGGCATTCAGAGACCAGAAGAGGGAGGTGGGAAGAAGATGGATGTAGTGTTAAAAAAGCATCAGGAAAAATCCTTGTAGTAATGGATCTGTTCTGTATCTTGACTCTATCAATGTCAGTATCCCAGTTGCGATATTTTACTCTACTGTTGCAAGATGCTACCATTATGGGAAACTAGGCATATTAGTTTTCTAGGGCTACCATAACAAAATACCATACACTTGATGACTTAAGCAAAAGAAATTTATTTCCTTGCAGTTCTAATGGCTGGAGGTCTGTGATTAAGGTGTCAGCAGGTGTGGCTTTATGAGAGAAGGTTCTTTTCTTTCTTTTGTTCTTTCTTTCTTTTTAATGTTCAGTTAGCTGTTCTAGGCCTCTCTTCTTGGCTTGTCAGTTGCTGTCTTCTCCCTATGTCTCTTCATATCATCTTCCCTCTACGTGTCTGTCTCTCTGTCTACATGTCCCATTTTTATCAGGATAATAGTTCTTTTGGATTAGGGGCCACCCAAATGGCCTCGGTTTAACTTAACTCTATAAAGATCCCATTTCCAAAACAGAATCACCTTCTGAGGTGCTGGAGATTATAATTCTAACATATTTTTTATAGAGTATAGGGACAGAATTCAGTTAGAACAAAGAATATGAAGTAATTTAAATGGATAGCCTCCCCTATACTCACATCGTTTATAATTACTGTGATAGAAATGGATACTACTTTTGAGTCAGATGGGTCAGTCATTTATCTCATCCCCAAATTGGGGATTGAATATGTGTTAAAATGTACAGATAGACTGAGAAGTATTTTCCTGATTGGCAGTCATAAAAATAGAAATATATATGCATATATATATATATATATATATACATATATATATATATATAATCAGTAATGTTATTTGACCTTGTGTACCAGGTGTTTTACTGCATAATATTCTAGGGTAATAGTTGAGACCTTCTGCCAATAGAAGAGTAGAAGATATTCTCAGTTAGGATTATTTCTCTACCCTTTTACTGAAAAGCTTTGCTACTGTATTATTCTGATGTTACAACTACTATTTCTAGGGCTGGGTCTCTCTCTCTGTCTATATACTAAAGGAATAGAGTCTAGAGCCTTTAACAGCAGAAATATATATGTATAGAGAGGTTAAAATATAGCCAGGGACCTGTACTATTTTTACTTCTTGTGTTACCCTGATTGTTTGATATTTTAATAAAGATAGAGTTAGAAATTAAATTTGAACTAGAAATTATACTAAACTCAGGGTTCCTGGGTGGCACAGTTGGTTAAGCCTTTGCCTTCAGCTCAGGTCATGATCTCAGGGTCCTGGAATCGAGCCCCGCATCAGGCTCTCTGCTCAGCAAGAGCCTGCTTCCCCCTCTCTCTCTGTCTGCCTCTCTGCCTACTTGTGATCTCTGTCAAATAAATAAGTAAAACCTTTAATAAAAAAAGAATCACTGCTCAATATACTGATTGTAACATCTCATATGGGTACAAATATGTACATAATGACATAAATATGCATATTTATGTATATATAGAAATATAACTATTTTCTCATTGATGGAAGCATGAGAGTCAAAGTTGTTCTTCTGTTTATCCTTCTTGTGCCATAAATGTGTGATTATTTTTACCCCACCTGATCTGAAAAATGATTTGAGATAACCTATACAATGAAATCAGTCCAACAGTGTAAAGGTAATCCAAAAACTTGTAATAAAGGAAAAGGTCAGTAAAATAATATAAATTCAATAGTATGTTTACTATGTAAAATATGGTAACACATTACACTACATTACATTACATTAAAGAAAGAATCTAATCCAAATATTCAAGGATGATTTATCATTTGAGTATCAGGCAATGTGTCACTGTGCAAAAAAAAATATGTATCTTGGTAGATGTCATAACATTTTAAGAAAGATTTTATTTGAGAGAGAAAAAGAAAGCACAAGTGAGGAGAGGGGCAGAGGAGAAGGAGAAGCAGACTCCTTGAGCAGGCAGCCCTACATGGGGCTCCATCCCAAGACTCCCAAATAATGACCTGAGCCAAAGGCAGATAGATACTTAACCTACCAAGGCACCCATAGACCCCATAACAGCATTTTATAAAGTTCAGTATTTTCAGTGATTACAAAATTTTAAAACACTAGGCATAAAAGGGAACTTTTTTTTTAGCACAACAAAACCTGCATATTTAAAGACATCATATATGCAATGAACAAATTTTAAGACATCCCATCCCTTGCCAGTTGCTCTTTTGTTGAACTTATTTCTCTGACTTTTCAGGAATTCCACATTTGGAGCTCTCTAGTTTACTTTCCAACCTTGGAACTCAGAACTTGTTAATACCATTCAACTAATAATATTTTCTGTTTTGGCCCTGTCTGTCACCTTTGGAGGCTAGAAGATATATACTTTCTAAGGAGATAAGGAGATAATTGGCCATTCAAAAAAACCTCCAATTTGCTAATAGGCCAGCTAGAAATTTATGAAAACTTGTACAATTTTAATTGATATGAACCATTCCTTCTTTATAAACTATTTTCCTGGTTTATTTCTCAGTTTGTGTATGCATTTTATATTCTTGTTTTTGTAAGAATATGAGTATATAGTATACATGTATGTGCACATATTATGTAAACAGAGAAATGTCATAAATTTATGATTCTCAAATGATGTTTATGAGTACATTGGTTTTGGTTTTATTTTTAGAACATTATTAGAAATATTAAGAATACAGATTCTATTAGGCTATTTCTGACCTAGGGTGTTGATCTCTGATCAATAGATCAGACAGATCTCTATAAAATAATTTGGAGAAAGGAAGATACAAATGGAAGAAAAAAAAAACAGAATTTGGAGTCCTTGAGATTACAAATAATAATGTCAGCTCTTAATATATTTCTTATTTAGGGGTTTTAACCACACCCTAGCCTTCTGGTCCTTTGACAGAGCCTAAGTGACCTAAGAGGAGCAAAATACTCAATTCCATTCCATTGGGGCCATATTGTCCCACCTAATACTGTAAGTCTTTGACCCTCCATAAGATTGAACAAGTACAGACAGACATTTACTGTGCTTTTGTTTATTTGCTCATTCATCTAACAAATCTTTATTATACATCTGATGTGTGCTAGGTACTGTATTCAATGAGGATATAGCAGCAAAGAACTTGATATTCTAGTGTAGAAGAGAGATAGCAAGTAAGTAAACAAACAAAGTAAGTAAACAAACAAAGGCACTACGTCATTTTATGTGTTAAAATTTTCCATAAGGAAAATCAATTAGGTTAAAAACTGTAATGCATGAAATGAAATATCGTAAGGTTTTTGCCTTTGTAAGTGAACTGTGTTCATAATGTTTGATATGCCTACTATGGAAATGGAGGTACATAAAAGCACAATTCCATGTGGACAGTACAAATATAAAGCAATTAAGAAAAAATAAAACCCTGAAATGAATAAGTTATTGAGTTATATTGGGTTAACTATGTGATTTCGCTATTTAGATATATTGTGATATGGTGTTGAAGTGAAATTACTGTGTTTGCATTGGAAGCAAGTTCTATAGTGCTTTCAAAGGCCAGGTCCTCAGACCCCATGATAGACAGCAACATTGAAATATAAGAAGAGATCATGCTTAAGTTGAGCACATTGGCAAAGTGACAAAAATCGAAGTTCTCCTATTCCTCAGCATACACAGAGGCAAAATTTTAATGACTCACACGTATGAAATTACCAGTAAGAACTTGCCAATGATGAGATTCATTAAAAAGGTTTATTTTTTTTGTTCTAGAGATTTAGAAAGGTCTGCAGATAATAAACAGGATGTCTGCTGTTTGACTGTATTGATTAAAATTTCTTAATTAGTATCTTTTCAAGGTGTAAAGGGAAAAATGAATGAAACAAAACAATTAAAAGACCACAATGAACACATTATTGGATAACTAATTTATTTCAGGTACCAGGTAAAGCACTTTTGTATAGATTATCTCAATGCAAAGAGGAGAAAAAAAGAAAATAATGACCTATGTGGCAGTGGATTTAGTGACTCTAAACCTTCCTTCCATTTATCATTAATAAGGGGTTAAATGAAGGCAAACTCTGGATGTTTGTAAGCAATGTTGATTTCTGTAAGTGTGTCCTACTGGGAGAATGGAGCCATAGGATCTAATTCTTAGTCCAAAGGATTGTGGTTGCTTTGAAGTTCTCACAAACTTTTTCTTTTGGCTGAATCATCTATTTTACTGCATAAAAACTGATTTTTATCTTGAAAAACCTGAGGCTAAAAAAAAAAAGGATGACTGTCAGTATCAATTGAAATGGTGGGGAACAGAAACATTCAGTGAATCTTTGCTGTTCATTGGGACATATCTTTATAAGCATATAACCGCTCTAAGACAGACCATGGAGATTAGATCAGATCTGGCTATGATGTCCTGAATTTTGGTGCAGAAATGAAGGGTAATATATTTGTCCCCATGGGGACAGATCCATGACTGCATTTTTCAAAATGTCAAGGTTACATTTGAAAAGTAGTTGCAATTTTCTCCCATTTCCTAAAGATAATTCTCTGCTTGTCCTTCACACATAAAAATCCATGACTTAATGAAAATTTTCTTCAGAGTATTAGGATAATAATTCCAACCTAACATGGCTTAGAGTAGAGTGTATTTTTTCCTTAATCTCCAGATTCCAGCGAATAAAAACATAGTATTGTTGGCTATTTAGTAATATTTTGTCTTTTCAACCACTTCAGTTTTGTAGGAGGTCATAGTTTGTTTCAGAAACTTTGTCAAATAAGCTATCTCTTTTTGGAAGTATTAATCTATAAAAGAAGAAAACATATTCCTATTTGTTCGAGATACTTCTATATAAAACAGTCTACCTCAGATAAATTGAATCTTACTGGATAAAAAATGTACATTTGTGTATATTTGGTATGCTTTACCAAGTCCTGATTTTATATGCAATAGCAGTATAGCTAAACATTGCAGTATACCATCAAAGTTTATTGTGGTATAAATGTTAAAAATGCTAGTAGCTATTTGGAGGTAGATATTAGATAGTGATGTTTAATGAGATGGAATAAATGGCAAATGCAAAAAAAATTCTCAAATAATTTTAAGGAAAATTAATTTCAATTTATTAGAAATCGTTTTTTTTAAAGATTTTATTTATTTATTTATTTGGCAGGCAGAGATTACAAGTAGGCAGAGAGGCAGGCAGAGAGAGAGAGAGGAGGAAGCAGGCTCCCTGCCCAGCAGAGAGCCTGATGCGGGGCTCGATCCCAGGACTCTGGGACCATGACCTGAGCCTAAGGCAGAGGCTTTAACCCACTGAGCCACCCAGGCGCCCCTAGAAATCTTAATATAAGAATTATTTTTAAAAGTCCATGTAAGAATATTTTGGAGGATGGTCAGTTGCAGAAAATCAATAACTAGAAGCATTAATTAAAAATTCTGTCACCATGCTTGGAAGTGAGAGGACATATGGACAAGATTTTTTTTTAAATTGTTATTTATTTTCAGCATAACAGTATTCATTATTTTTTCACCACACCCAGTGCTCCATGCAATCTGTGCCCTCTATAATATCCACCACCTTGTACCTCAACTTCCCACCCCCTGCCACTTCAAACCCCTCAGATTGTTTTTCAGAGTCCATAGTCTCTCATGGTTCACCTCCCCTTCCAATTTATCCCCACTCCCTTTTCCTCTCTAACTCCCCAAGTCCTCCATGCTATTTGTTATGCTCCACAAATAAGGAAACCATATGATAATTGACTCTGTCTGCTCGACTTATTTCACTCAGCATAATCTCTTCCAATCCTGTCCATGTTGCTACAAAAGTTGGGTATTCATCCTTTCTGATGGAGGCATCATACTCCATAGTGTATATGGACCACATCTTCCTTATCCATTCGTCTGTTGAAGGGCATCTTGGTTCTTTCCACAGTTTGGTGACCGTGGCCATTGCTGTATAAACATTGGGGTACAGATGGCCCTTCTTTTCACATCTGTATCTTTGGGGTAAATACCCAGGAGTGCAATTGCATGGTCATAGGGAAGTTCTATTTTTAATTTCTTGAGGAATCTCCACACTGTTCTCCAAAGAGGCTGCACCAACTTGCATTCCCACCAACAGTGGAAGAGGGTTCCCCTTTCTCCACATCCCCTCCAACACATGTTGTTTCCTGTCTTGTTATTTTTGGCCATTCTCATTGGTGTAAGGTGATATCTCAATGTGTTTTTTTTTTTAATTTTTTATTTTTTATAAACATATATTTTTATCCCCAGGGGTACAGGTCTGTGAATCACCAGGTTTACACACTTCACAGCACTCACCAAAGCACATACCCTCCCCAATGTCCATAATCACACCCCCTTCTCCCAAACCCCCTCCCCCCCAGCAACCCTCAGTTTGTTTTGTGAGATTAAGAGTCACTTATGGCTTGTCTCCCTCCCAATCCCATCTTGTTTCATTTATTCTTCTCGTACCCACTTAAGCCCCCATGTTGCATCGCCACTTCCTCATATCAGGGAGATCATATGATAGTTGCCTTTCTCTGCTTGACTTATTTTGCTAAGCATGATACGCTCTAGTTCCATCCATGTTGTCGCAAATGGCAAGATTTCATTTCTTTTGATGGCTGCATAGTATTCCATTGTGTATATATACCACATCTTCTCGATCCATTCATCTGTTGATGGACATCTAGGTTCTTTCCATAGTTTGGCTATTGTGGACATTGCTGCTATAAACATTCGGGTGCAAGTGCCCCTTTGGATCACTACGTTTGTATCTTTAGGGTAAATACCCAATAGTGCAATTGCTGGGTCATAGGGCAGTTCTATTTTCAACATTTTGAGAAACCTCCATGCTGTTTTCCAGAGTGGCTGCACCAGCTTGCATTTCCACCAACAGTGTAGGAGTGTTCCCCTTTCTCCGCATCCTCGCCAGTATCTATCATTTCCTGACTTGTTGATTTTAGCCATTCTGACTGCTGTGAGGTGATATCGCATTGTGGTTTTGATTTGTATTTCCCTGATGCCGAGTGATATGGAGCACTTTTTCATGTGTCTGTTGGCCATCTGGATGTCTTCTTTGCAGAAATGTCTGTACATGTCCTCTGCCCATTTCTTGATAGGATTATTTGTTTTTTGGGTGTTGAGTTTGCTAAGTTCTTTATAGATTCTGGACACTAGTCCTTTATCTGATATGTCGTTTGCAAATATCTTCTCCCATTCTGTCAGTTGTCTTTTGGTTTTGTTAACTGTTTCCTTTGCTGTGCAAAAGCTTTTGATCTTGATGAAATCCCAATAGTTCATTTTTGCCCTTGCTTCCCTTGCCTTTGGCGTTGTTCCTAGGAAGATGTTGCTGCAGCTGAGGTTGAAGAGGTTGCTGCCTGTGTTCTCCTCAAGGATTTTGATGGATTCCTTTCACACATTGAGGTCCTTCATCCATTTTGAGTCTATTTTTGTGTGTGGTGTAAGGAAATGGTCCAATTTCATTTTTCTGCATGTGGCTGTCCAATTTTCCCAGCACCATTTATTGAAGAGGCTTTTTTCCATTGGACATTCTTTCCTGCTTTGTCGAAGATTAGTTGACCATAGAGTTGAGGGTCTATTTCTGGGCTCTCTATTCTGTTCCATTGATCTATGTGTCTGTTTTTGTGCCAGTACCATGCTGTCTTGATGATGACAGCTTTGTAATAGAGCTTGAAGTCCGGAATTGTGATGCCACCAACGTTGGCTTTTTTTTTTTTTTTCAATATCCCTTTGGCTATTCAAGGTCTTTTCTAGTTCCATATAAATTTTAGAATTATTTGTTCCATTTCTTTGAAAAAGATGGATGGTACTTTGATAGGCATTGCATTAAATGTGTAGATTGCTTTAGGTAGCATAGACATTTTCACAATATTTATTCTTCCAATCCAGGAGCATGAAACATTTTTCCATTTCTTTGTGTCTTCCTCAATTTCTTTCATGAGTACTTTATAGTTTTCTGAGTATAAATTCTGTGTCTCTTTGGTTAGGTTTATTCCTAGGTTAGGTTTGGTTAGGTTTATTCCTATGGTTTTGGGTGCAATTGTAAATGGGATTGACTTCTTAGTTTCTCTTTCTTCTGTCTTGTTGGTGTAGAGAAATGCAACTGATTTCTGTGCATTGATTTTATATCCTGACACTTTTCTGAATTCCTGTATAAGTTGTAGCAGTTTTGGAGTGGAATCTTTTGGGTTTTCCACATATGGTATCATATCTCTCAATAGTTACCCTGAATGTTAATGGGCTAAATGCCCCTGTCAAAAGACACAGGGTATCATAATGGATAAAAAAACAAAACCCATCTATATGTTGCCTCCAAGAAACTCATTTTAAGCCTGAAGACACCTCCAAATTGAAAGTGAGGGGGTGGAAAAGAATTTATCATGCTAATGGACATCAGAAGAAAGCAGGAGTGGCAATCCTTTTATCAGATCAATTAGATTTTAAGCCAAAGACTATAATAAGAGATGAGGAAGGACACTATATCATACTCAAAGGGTCTGTCCAACAAGAAGATTTAACAATTTAAAATATCTATGCCCCCAACGTGGGAGCAGCCAAGTATATAAACCAATTAATAACAAAATCAAAGAAACACATCAACAATAATACAATAATAGTAGGGAACTTTAACACTCCCCTCACTGAAATAGACATGTCATCCAAGCAAAAGATCAGCAAGGAAATAAAGGCCTTAAACGACACACTGGACCAGATGGACATCACAGATATATTCAGAACATTTCATCCCAAAGCAACAGAATACACATTCTTCTCTAGTGCACATGGAACATTCTCCAGAATAGATCACATACTCGGTCCTAAATCAGGACTCAACCGGTATCAAAAGATTGGGATCATTCCCTGCATATTTTCAGACCACAATGCTCTAAAGCTAGAACTCAACCACAAAAGGAAGTTTGAAAAGAACCCAAATACATGGAGACTAAACAGCATCCTTCTAAAGAATGAATGGGTCAAGCTGGAAATTAAAGAAGAATTGAATAAAATCATGGAAACAAATGATAATGAAAATACAAAGGTTCAAAATCTGTGGGACCCAACAAAGGCAGTCCTGAGAGGAAAATATATAGCGGCACAAGCCTTTCTCAAGAAACAAAAAAGGTCTCGGTACACAACCTAACCCTACACCTAAAGGAGCTGGAGAAAGAACAAGAAAGAAACCCTAAGCCCAGCAGGAGAAGAGAAATTATAAAGATCAGAGCAGAAATCAATGAAATAGAAACCAAAAAAACAATAGAACAAATCAACAAAAGTAGGAGCTGGTTCTTTGAAAGAATTAATAAAATTGATAAACCCCTGGCCCAACTTATCAAAAAGAAAAAGAAAGGACCCAAATAAATAAAATCAGGAATGAAAGAGGAGAGATCACAACTAACACCAAAGAAATACAAACTATTATAAGAACATACTATGAGCAATGCTACAGCAATAAATTTGACAATCTGGAAGAAATGGATGCATTCCTAGAAACTTATAAACTACCACAACTGAACCAGGAAGAAATAGAAAGCCTGAACAGACCCATAATCAGTAAGGAGATTGAAACAGTCATTAAAAATCTCCAAACAAACAAAAGCCCAGGGCCAGATGGCTTCCCGGGGGAATTCTACCAAACATTTAAAGAAGAACTAATTCCTATTCTCCTGAAACTGTTCCAAAAAGTAGAAATGGAAGGAAAACTTCCAAACTCATTTTATGAGGCCAGCATCACCTTGATCCCAAAACCAGACAAGGATCCCACCAAAAAAGAGAGCTATAGACCAATATCCTTGATGAACACAGATGCGAAAATACTCAACAAAATACTAGCCAATAGGATTCAACAGTACATTAAAAAGATTATTCACCACGACCAAGTGGGATTTATTCCAGGGCTACAAGGTTGGTTCAACATCCGCAAATAGATCAATGTGATACAACACATCAATAAAAGAAAGAACAAGAACCATATGATACTCTCAATAGATGCTGAAAAAGCATTTGACAAAGTACAGCATCCCTTCCTGATCAAAACTCTTCAAAGTGTACGGATAGAGGGCACATACCTCAATATCATCAAAGGCATCTATGAAAAACCCACCGCAAATATCATTCTCAATGGAGAAAAACTGAAAGCTTTTCCACTAAGGTCAGGAACACGGCAGGGATGTCCATTATCACCACTGCTATTCAACATAGTACTAGAGGTCCTAGCCTCAGCAATCAGACAACAAAAGGAAATTAAAGGCATCCAAATTGACAAAGAAAAAGTCAAATTATCACTCTTCGCAGATCATATGGACAAGATTTTAAAGATTTAAGTCATTTTGCAGATGTCAACAGGTAATTTGCCTTTATATTGGACAATTATTTTTAGTCCATAAACCACTGATACAGAAAAATGGTACCAAAATTATGGTCTTTCTGCAGTAATTTTGGATTCAACTAAATATCATAAATATTATAATTTGTATATGTTAAAAACAGACATTTTCACATGGATCATCTTTTTTTTTTCAAGATTTCATTTGTTTATTTGAGAGGGAAAGAGAGGGAGAGAGTGTGGGCACACAAGTGGGATGGAGCAGGGGTAGGGGCAGAGGGAGAAGGACAAGTCAACTCCCCACTGAGCAGGGATCCAAATTCTGGGCTTGGTCCCAGGACCCTGAAATCCCACCTGAGCTGAATGCAGCCACTTTAACAGAGTGAGCCACCCAGGCACCTCTTCATGTGGATTGCCTTAGGTCATCTTCACAAGGACCTTGTGGAGCAATTATTTCAATTTTAAAGATAAGCAGATTAGACTTAGAGAGTTAGAGAGTCTAAGGAACTTGTTCAGAATCTCAGCTACTTGATGGTCAATGTGAACCTTAACTGAGCTCTTCTACCCCCAAATATTGTGATTTTCCCACTACCTACACCAACTGAAGTAATTAATAGCCTCATTTGGACATCTCAATAAATATCTTATCTCTTCAGTAAATGTCTACAAGATTTCTACTATTTCTGACATCTCTGTGTTACATTGTGGAGATTGAAGAGTTACCTTGACTGATCTCAAGTAAATTTTGTTCTTCTGTATGTTGTTTAATATGTTGTTTTTCTATGGCTGCTTTCAAAACTTTCAAATGAAGCATACATTTGACTGTATGTGTGTAGATGTTATTTTCCTTGCACTTACTATGCTTATGTTCTAATGAGCTTGAATTTGTACATTTATGTTTTTCACCAAATTTGAGAAACAAGCCACATTTCTTCATCCATTTATTCTGTCCCTTTATTTTTTTTTCCTCTCCTGGTACAATCACTGCATATATGTTAGGCCATCTTCAATTGTTGCACCTTTTATGAGTCTGTTCATTTTTTGCATTTAATTCTCTCTTATCTAATTTATTATTTATCCGTCTTAAAGTTCATTTACTTTATCCTCGATAGGTTGTTAATCCTGTCAGGTGAAATTTTTATTTCAGATTGTATTTTCCACTTTTTAATTTCTTTTTTATTCTTATAGCTTCTATTCCTTTGCTGAGATTTGTCTTTTTATTCATCATCAATGTATTTCCATATCCATGAAGATAATTATAGTAGCTTGTTTAAAATCTGTTCTGATGCCAACATCTTGATCCATCTCTACTTTTGTCTTTGCTGATTTTTTTTTTCTTTGAGTGTGGCCTTTTTCCATTTCATTGGAATTTGTGTAATTTGGATTTGTGTTCTGGGTATGAATTATACATTGTAGAGATTCTGGATTAGGTTATATACTTTCAAAGAATGTTGTTGTTGTTGTTTTTGAGTGTGCAGTTTGACAGAACTCAAACTACATTTTTTTTCCATGTGATGCATGGCAAGTTCGCCAAATATTTAGGCATAATGTGATGTTTCTACCTTATCTCTCTTTTTAGAAATCCTGCCCTCACTCTACTCTGCACCCTCTTAATTTTTCAGCTGTGTAGTTGTCCCAGACTCTGCTCTTCTTGGTTCGTCAGTCTATTAAAAAAGTTTTATCACATCCGTATTGTAGTTGCACAACATTGCACTAATGTTGGTGCTGTCTGTCCTCAGGCTCTGAGTGGTGAAACTAGGAAGCTTACCTAGGATTTTTCTCTTCTAGCAAGTGTTGACTTACCTGTGACATATGTCTGCTTTGCTCAGTCTTCAGTGACCTTAGATAATTGCTTTTCTTTACACATTACACTGTAGTTTATGGAATCATATAACATCTGGTGTTTGTTTTACTTAGCATAATGCTTTAAAATTAATTTGCAATGTTGTATATATAAGAGATTATTCCCTTATGTTCATATTCTTTTACTATTGAGTAGTATTTTGTTGTGTGAATATGCCACAATGTGTTAATCCATTAACTATTTAATGAACACTTGGGTTGTTTTTAGTTTGGGCTATTCTGAATAAAGTTCTTTAAAAATTCAAATAGAAGATGTTGGGTGGAAATATAGTTTTATTTTTTATTTTTTTTTGGAAATACTTGGTCATGTGTAGGTGTTACATGTAACTTAAAGTATAAATTTTTTTTCAAAAGCAATGACATTATTTTATATTCCCATCAATAATGTTTGAGATTTCCTGTAGATCCACATTTTCACTTGGTATTATCAGTCTTTAAAATAGTAATCTTTCTAGGGATGCCTGGGTGGCTTTATCCTCAGAACCTATTCATCTTTTACCTGAAAGTTTGTACCCTTTGACCAACATCTCTCCATATTCCTCAGTACCTAACTCTTTGCAACCACCATTCTACTCTCTAAGTAGAAAGCCTTTTTCAGATTCCAAATGTAAGAGAGAACACATGATATTTTTCTTTTCTGACTAATTTCACTTGGCATGATGCCCTCAGTTTCCACCCATGTTGTTACAAAAGGAAGGACAGGAAAATACCAGGGACTGACACTGACAGAGTCACCACGATCTGGAGCAATGCTGATCAATGTTTCTGGGGGAAGACAATATAGCACTGCCTCTTGAAGTTTTCTGGCATCAAAGCAACACATGTTGCTTCTGCTCTTATTTTATTGGCCAAAACAAATCACATGGCCCGACCTATCTTCAAAGCACATTCTTACCATGAATCTGGAAGGTTATTGGTTATTAGTTTTCATGTCAACCATCACTCATTAAAAATAACATTAGATAAGGATTCTAATTCAAAATGTGTAGCCTGCATAATCATTTTAGTCTTGTGGTTTTAAAGTCAAAGGTCAAAAGATTATGCATAGTATTGGAATATTTAAGATAACTTGATGTCCATCATGTCTATAAGTTTAATTTATTATGTATAGAAGAGTTAAATATATGAAAGATTTTAAATGTCTGTAAATTGGACAATTAATTATCCAAATAGATATAGATGCAATTAAAAATATTTAAAGAAATCTAAACTAACATTTAAAAAATTTTTAAAAGAGTTTATATATTTATTTGAGAGGGAAAGAGATAGTCTGTGTGCGTGCATGTTTCTGAGAGCAAGGGGGAGGGGCAGAGGCAAAGGGAGAGGTACAGGCAGACATGCTGGGTGAAGTGCCCACCTTGGGGCTTTCTCACAGCCCTGAGATCACCACCTGAGCCAAAACCAGAGTCAGATGCTTAACTGACTGAGCCACTCAGGTTACCTAAGCTAACTTTTTAATGTGTAGTCTCAGTCTCCTGAGAAGTGGTTGTTAATATTTTTTGAGTTATAAATGGAGTAATAAATTTTGCCTGTTGAACTTAAAAATATAAGAATGAATTAGGTTTATGAATTTATTACTCAAATAAACAAATATTAATTTTTAAAACCAAAGTAAACTTGAACAAATGCTATCGTTTGTGGGTATAAAATTCTCACATTTAATACTAGTCAATGCTATTATAATCTCAAGGTCTCATTTATTTTCCTTTCTGAGCACAAAAGCCTGTGAAATAAATACTATTAGAGATTTAGTATGAAGGACATACTAAAAATATATGTTATAACAGAGGAAGACCTGAAGATGCAGTTGGCTAATTTTCTAACAGACCATTTAACATTTCTTTTTTACAAGAATAACCAGTACAGGTTAAGTTGACGGGATTTAGTGTAAGTAAAGTAATTACTGGAATTGGATGAGGGTACAAAGAGAAGAAAAATATTATATTTGATGAAACCCACTGTGCACACTTCCTTTAAGTATGGGCCTATGCAGTAATTTACCTCTGATGAGTAAGAGCAAGTAAGATACTCAAAAACATATGAGACAATTTATGTAATATGTGTATATTTATAAATATACTTATTTATAAGTATAAATAAAGTATAAAGTATATATATAAATACACTTATTTATAAATAAATATAAATATATTTATTTATGGCTTCATCTGTACCGCAAGAGAAATTGTAATGACTCTGCAAAGACCACAAATCTTTTGCATATAAGTCAAAGTGTCTATTCCATATGGCTTAGGAATATGTGTAAAGCTTCCATATGGGAAAAAGATTTTCTGATACCCAAATAAAGAATCAGGCATCAAAGAACCTACTGAAAAGTTTGGCAAATATTGACAATTGTCACAAAACTTTGAATTCCAATTTGAAAGTCTACATATTCTATTTTGCAATATTCTCTATCATTTTATATTAGAGATGTTTCAAACTTTCTTCCAAAGCCATGGGATTTAATATATGATTATACCGTATAAACAATGCATACATGTATATGGACATATATATTAGCATTCATTTCAGTTTGCTTCCAGTTTACACATCCTACTAGATACCCCAGTGACTGGTTATTGCTCTCACAGTGAAACTAAAGATATGCCAACTCTCTTGAAGCAAAGTCCAAAACTTTAGAATAATGCTTATATATTTGATTTATATAGTTTATTTCTCCCAGAGTGTTCATTTTAAATTAACTCCACATTGAAATAAGTGATCATGCTAATAGTTGACAGGGCTAGGTTAGGCTGACTTTGTCTTCATGTCATTGACAGTAACAAGAAAAAAGAAGAAAGTCATAGATCCCTTTTTTAAAATACATTGTTTTTTCTTTAAAGTATTTAAGTTTTTTTCAATTTTTCTGTTTTTTTTTATTTATATTTTCAACATAACAGTATTCCTTGTTTTTACACCTCACCCAGTGCTCTATGCAATATGTGCCCTCTCTAATACCCACCACCTGGTTCCCCCAACCTCCCACCCCACCCCTACAAATCCCTCAGATTGATTTTCAGAGTCCTTAGTCTCTCATGTTTCACGTCCCCTTCCAATGAATTTAATTTACATTTTAAATTTTAAATTTTAAATTTAAATATATTTAATTTAAATTAATTTAAATTTAATTTCATTTTTTTCTTTTAAATGCTGATAAATGCTGTCAGCCCCCAAAACTGTGGTCACAGAAAGCACATGCAAAATGAGAAAATGGAATGCAGACTCACAAAAAAGAACCATTTCGCTTTTCTAGGTCCTTGTTTTTAAAGAGTAGAAAATTTACTTTCCCAAAAAGGAACAAATTTGGAAGGAAAGAGTAGGACGAAAGTAACCTTCATCAGCCTATAAACATATACTCAAACCAAAAACACTGTAAACTACAAAAATATGCCAACAGTTTTTAAAAATAAATGGCAGAAGACTTTAGGTAAGAATACCTTTCATGGAAATTGAGGAGGTAGAGGTGTTCAAATGTTCAGGAGGCACCAAAAGCATGCGAATCATATTCTTTTTTTTTTAAAAAGATTTTATTTATTTATTTGACAGGCAGAGATCACAAGTAGGTAGAGAGGCAGGCAGAGAGAGAGAGGAGGAAGCAGGCTCCCCACTGAGCAGAGAGCCTGATGCGGGGCTCGATCCCAGGACCCTGGGATCATGACCTGAGCCAAAGGCAGAGGCTTTAACCCACTGAGCCACCCAGGTGCCTCGCGAATCATATTCTATTGAAAGGAAGGAAGACTGAGATTCTGAACAAAAATGTTTTATTAGGCAAAAAAAAAAAAAAAATCAAAAAGTATATGTATATATAAATATAAATGTAAATATAAATATATATAGAGAGAGACATAAGTGTGTGTGTTTTTGTGTGTATGCATATATACTATCCCAGTCCTAAACCCCAGCACCTGGGTTTGTGACCTTATTTGGAAATAGGGTCCCTGGAGATGTAACTAGCGTGGATGAGATCATATTTGAATAGCCTGGGCCCCTAATTCAGGAGGACTTGTGTCCTTCTAAGGGAGACTGTGGATACACAGATATGCACTGAGAGAGAGGGCCATGTGAAGAAGTCCAAAGTCCAAATACATCAAGCTTGGAAAGGGGCCTGGTACAGATCCTCCCATAATACCTCCAACAGGAGCATGGTCTACGAGCACTGTAGCCTCTAGAACTGTGATACTGTCCACTTCTGTTGTTTCAGCCTCTAGGCTTGTGGTATCTTGTAATAGCACCCCTAGAAAACTATATACAACCCTGTTAGAGGAAAAGTAACCAATCAGAAGCCCATGAGGAATTGGAAAAGAGAAAAAAAAAATCTATCTATATATATAGATATGTCTATATCTATATCTACATAAATTACTCTTTAAAACATTGAAAACGAATGGACATTTGAAAACCGCGTGAAAAGGAAAGCAAGCAAACAAACAAACAAACAAAAACTGAGCCCCAGGATTCACTCATATTTGAATAGCCTGGGCCCCTAATTCAGGAGGACTTGTGTCCTTCTAAGGGAGACTGTGGATACACAGATATGCACTGAGAGAAAGGGCCATGTGAAGAAGTCCAAAGTCCAAATACATCAAGCTGGGTAAGGGGCCTGGAACAGATCCTCCCATAATACTTCCAAAAGGAGCATGGTCTAACGAGCACTGTAGCCTCTAGAACTGTGATACATTCCACTTCTGTTGTTTCAGCCTCTAGGCTTGTGGTATCTTGTAATAGCAACCATAGAAATCTAATACAATCCTGTTAGAGGAAAAGTAACCAATCAGAAGCCCATAAGGAATTGGAAAAGAGAAAAAAAATCTATCTATATATATAGATATGTCTATATCTACATAAATTGCTCTTTAAACATTGAAAATGAACGGACGTTTGAAAACCATGTGAAAAGGAAAGCAAGCAAGCAAACAAACAAACAAAAACTGAGCCCCAGGATTCACTCGAATTTTCACCTGGAATAGTTCTGGATGGTGCGCGTAGGGAGGAGATTCCAAGGAAAATATGGAAGTCTCCCTGCTGTGAGGAAAGAGAGATTGGGATTCAGGAAGGCTGGAGTGATGAAAAGGCCATGGGTTCAAGAGAAAAATAAGTCAAGTAGAAATCAAACTCTTGGAAAAATACACACTGGTGTCCTCTTCAGTCCTTGCTCCATAGGAAGCAGTGTGTGTCTAAGAAAATACTTCAGGTACTAACAAAGAGTCAAGGCAATGGAACCAGATGGTTGCCAAAACTCCTACAAGGCTAGAGGTCATTGGAGTAATAACCAGCCAGAGGGAAGAGTTCCTCTGGCTAAGTCAGAATATTCTGTAGAGACCGGGTAAGGAGCCTGAGTTAGTTAGGTGTAAAAAGGGTCAGAATTACCTACTAATCTCTCACTGCCCATGTGACCACCAATAAAAGAAGGCAGACAGTAGCCTCCAAATGACTCAGGTTATAAAAAAGAAGGCAGTTCAAAAGGGAAAGGAAAGAAAAAATAGACAGGGGGGAAAAAATATGCCTAGTGAGGTAGTAGACTTGAAGTTTAATATTTCAGCAATGACCTTCAGAGTGAACGACTCAAATTCTGTCCACTTTGTTGTTTCAGCCTCTAGGCTTGTGGTATCTTGTAATAGCACCCCTAGAAAACTAATACAAACCTGTGAGTGGAAAAGTAACCAACCAGAAGCCCATGGGGAATTGAAAAGAAAAAAAGTATCTATCTATCTATATAGATATAGATATGTCTATATCTATCTATCTATATATATCTATATATCTAACTCTTTAAAACATTGAAAATGAATGCACATTTGTGAACCCTGTGAAAAGAAAAAGAAGCAAATAAATAAATAAATAAATAAACTGAGCCCCAGGATTCACTTGGCTTTTCACCTGGAGGAATTCTGGATGGTGAGGGTAGGGAGGAGATTCCAAGGAAAAGATGGGAGTCTCTCTGATATGAGGAAAGAAAGATTGGAATTCAGGAAGGCTGGAGTGATGAAAATGCCATGGGTTCCAGAGAGACGGAATGCAAGTAGAAAACAAGCTCTTGAAAATACACATTGGAGTCCTCTTGAGTCCTTGGTCCATAGGAAGCAGTGTGTGTCTTAGAAAATGCTCCAGGTTCTGACAAAGAGTCAAGGCAACGGAACCAGATGGTTGCCAAGACTCCTACAAGGCTAGAGGTCATTGGAGGTCCTACCAGCCAGAGGGAAGTGTTCTTCTGGCTAAGTCACAATATTCAGTAGAGACCCGGTAAGGAGCATGAGTTAGGAGCGGGATGAAATGATCCCTCGGAGAAAGCTGACTCTAGAGCTTCCCTAAAGAAGGGGAGAACAACTGTAAAAAGGGTCAGAAATACCTACTAATCTCTGACTGCCCCTGTGACAGCCAATCAAAGAAGGCAGAGATTAGCCTCCAAAGGACTCAGGTCATCGAAAGGAAGGCAGTTCTAAAAGGAAAGGGAAGAAGGAATAGACAGGAAAAAGAAAATACGCCTAGCGAGGTAGTAGACTTCAAATTCAACATTTCAACAATGACCTTCAGAGTGAACGACTCAAATTCTATTGAAAGAAAAGACCTCAATAGGGCAGTGAAAAATAAACTCTACTTAGAAGGAAGCAGAGGCTAGTATAGATTTTGTGGAAAGAAAAAGGATGAAAAGGACTAGACCTTACCCAAATGAATCCTCAAAGGCTGCTTTTCCTAGGTCTTGAGAAGAGACAATGGAAAGACACCTGATAAATGAACAGAGAAAGAAGACATTTCAGAACACAAAAGGACCCTTTTAGAAACACATGGCTATCCTCAAGTTGTCTGCATCCGATGAGAAAACTCATTGAGATCAACCATATTGAAGCCCATAAAACAAGGCTAAAGCTTTTCTTTCTTTCTTTGTGAGAGAATGAGTGAGAGAGAGCATGAGAGAGGAGAAGGTCAGTGGGAGAAGCCAACTTCCCAAGGAGCAGGGAGCCGGAAGCGGGAGGAGATCTGCAAGACCGGGGTCATGACCTGAGCCCAAGGCAGTCGCTGAACTGACAGAGCCACGCAGGCACCCCTCTCCAGAAATTGGCCCACAACAGCTGAGGGGCACCTTGGTGGCACCCTCAGTGAAGCGCCCAACTCTTTGGTTCTGGCTCAGGGGGTGATCTCAGGCTCTTGAGATTGAGCCCTGAGGCAAGCTCTGGGCTCAGGGCAGAGTCCACTGGGTCTCTCTTTTGGTCCTGCCCTTTCCCCCTCACACTCAATTGTGCTCTTGCCCTAAAACCAAGTATGTAAACCCTTCACAGAAGGGAACAATGGTTGAGAGTGGGAGGGGTGGGGAGAGAAGTGACAGGCCCCAGGGCGAGCGGGAGGTGCCCTCGGTGCTGCCCGCCCTGCCAGGGCCGGGCTCCCTCAGCGGATGCCGCCTTCGCCCACGCCGCCCTCCGTGCTGCTGTGGCAGGGAGCAGCAGGGAGCAGCTGAGCCCAGGGAGCCTTGGGGCAAGCCTCCTTGAGTGCCTCCAGCGCCCTCTGAGTGTGCTAGTTGCGGGGTTGGGGGTGGGGCGGGGCCACAGGTCGGTCCAGGGAGGAGGTGAGGGCAGCGCCCAGGTGCCCCCGGCGGGGGAGGGGCAGGCAAGACCTACAGAGAGATCCCCTTGGGACTGCTGGAGCTGCTGCAGGGCTTCATGCTGGACTTGGCGAGGCAGCAGCCTGCGCACCCTGCCCTGCATCTGGCTCTTTTCTTAGCAGGGAGCCTGTTTACCCCTGCCTCTCTGCCTGTCTCTCTCCCTCCTTCTCATCTCTGTCAAAGGAAGAAAGAAAATCTTAAAAAAATCATCGAACAACCCTCCATATTCTTGTCATTCTTTAGGGCACCATGCATCAACATTTGATTTTTACTTCATGAACTGAAGGAATTGTTTGATTTATTGACGAATTGGACAGAAAGACAGAGACAGCGAGAGAGGAAGTCCAATTTGAGAAGGAGTAGAAGCCATGGAAGTGGGAGAGGGAGAAGCAGGCTTCCTGCTGAGCAAAGAGCCCCAGGAAGGTCTGGAGCCCAAGACACTGGCATCAGGACCCCAGATAAAGCAGCCGCCCAGGTGCCCCACTCCATGATTAAATCCTTTTTTCACGATTAAATTTATTGGATTAAGCAACACTCTTTGGGGTCTGCCTCCTTGGGTTAACACTAACACATTGTGTTTTCCTTTGCTCTTTTGTGATCACTGAGGATTTCAGGAATCTTTTCATGTTTCTTGGCTGATGGCTTTCTCCTTGGGATATTTCTGCTCTAGGATTTTCATTGTTTTGAAGTTACCTATCTATCCTTCTTGATTCCTACTTCTCCTATTTAGAGTTGTATACAGTTCCTTATCTGGTATCTCCATAGAGCCTTTAATAGTTTTAGTCTTGTCATTTGTTGGGCAAGATTTTTTTGTTTGGAACCTTGGAATGACAAGAGTCCAACTTCCCAACTGCTGGTGCCCCTCGGAACAACTTGTTACTTCAACTGTAACCCCTGGAGGATTTTACTAGTTACCAAGCACATTTACATATGACCTCTAGAAATACATATACTGGCAACAGGTCTTTGGGGAAAAGGATGATATATGACTGTGAAGCTGGGTAGTTGCGGATGCCCAGCTTGCTCAGGGCGGAACACCGCCCGTTCACAGAAGCTGGGCAGCGGGGGATACCTCGCTTGCTCATGGCGGAATGCAGCCCCCTCACAGAAGCTGCGCTGGCTGGAAGCCCGGCCGGCCCAGGGCAGAATGCCGCCTGCTTCAGGAAAGCGGAGCACCCGGGAACGACAGGTTAGCTCAGGGTGGAATGAAAACCGCCTGCCTCCCTTATCCGCCATCGAGCCTTTCTCTTCCCAGAAGTGCCCGCTGTTAGTTGCAAGAGTTCTTTCAATGTGCTTGTTTAACTATAAACTTTATCCTCCTTCTTGCTTGTCAGCAAGATGGGATTAACATTTGACCTTCCTCAATCCTTCTATTGGCTATTGTTTTCTATCCAATAAAAGTGAGACTGTCGAGTTGCTCCTGGCAGCCGTCGTTTTCGACTGTTGTCCCCTGCTCCCAGTCTTTTCCAGCTGACTGGTTCGTGCCTAATTCTTCTCTCCTCGCCGACTGGAAGCGGCACCCAAGCTTTCTTGGGCTTCCTGTTTTTGGTGTTCTGTTCCACTCATCTCTGCCACCGCCCCCAGGTCCTCAAAATGGTTTTCTATGGTATCTTCCAGAAAACTTCTGATGTCCTCTTTAGTATGTAGGCTACATCAGTAGGGAATAGCGTTAAAACCTCTTCTGTTCCATGTGGATATTCACGTCGTTGAGCACCGCTTGGTCAAAGTCTGCCCTTTTCTGTTGGTCTGTTTTCTCTGGTCATTTCAGGAGTCCTTTTGTAAGAAATCCTATCCCATCAGATGCTCCTCTCACTCTCTTTCTCCCTTACTCTTGCTCTGGCTTCTTTCTTCAGATTTGCCAGGGAATGACGAGTCCTTTTCATTCCTATGAAGAAAGAAGAATTGGCTGATCCACAGATACCATTTTTAGTGATATACAAGTGTATATATAATAACTGATATGGAGGGGGTGCCTGGGTGGCTCAGTGGTTAAGCCGCTGCCTTCGGCTCAGGTCATGATCCCAGGGTCCTGGGATCGAGCCCCGCATCGGGCTCTCTGCTCAGCAGGGAGCCTGCTTCCTCCTCTCTCTCTCTGCCTGCCTCTCTGCCTACTTACGATCTCTGTCTGTCAAATAAATAAATAAAATCTTTAAAAAAAAAATAACTGATATGGAGATGTACATGTGCACCTACATATATATTCTTTAATCTATAAAGTATGGAGGTTGGATTAAGTCTGAAGTCTCTCGTACGGCTTGATAACCTGTGACTCTTTGATCAATAACTTCCATTTTCCCACAGGTCAGAGAAATGGGAAAAAATGCACATATGAACATATGTAGCACGTTAAAAAATGATCACAAATCCTATGACTCCCCATTCCCTTTGATTCACATGGGCTATGTGACTGTGTTAAACAGTGAAATAAACGTGTCAGTTTCAGGCCCAAGTCCAAAAGGAACCCCTCTCTTGGAACATTTGCTATTGGAGCTCTGAGTGGACAGGAAAGAAGTCCAACAACCTTGTTACAAAGACTGCACGGAAGTGGAGGGCCATCTAGCCTCACCTCCCAACTGTACCCATCAAAGTGACAGGCATGTGCATAAAGTCATCCTGAATCCTCTAGACCAAGCAGCCGCCTGCTGAAGGCCACCACCCACTGACCTCAGTTAATGCCGTATTAAGCATAAAAATCGCCCCATGAGATCCTGCCCTAATTTCTGACCCCCAAAACATATGTAATATGACAAAAGGGTTGTTTTAAGCCCCCAAATTTTGAAGTCATTACATATCTAATTGGGTAACATGGCAAATACGTATCCAAAATAATGTAAATCAAGGAATATGTTTAAAGGCACCAAATTATCTTAAAAAGTTCTCTGAACACACAGAAAAACAGAAAGAGACCCATAAGTACAGAGAACAAATTGATCGTTTCCAAAGAGGAGGCAGCGGGTGGACAGGCAAAATGCGTGAAATACAGTGGGAGATAACAGGCTTCCAGTTACAAAATTAATAAGTTGCAGGACGAAAGGCACAGCATAGGGAATATGGTTGGCGGTACAGTACGGCGAGCGCAGCATAACATACAGACTTGTCAAATCTTGTTGTTTTATATCTGAAACGAATGCAACATTGTGGGTCAGCTATACTTCAATTAAAAAATCAAAGGAAGGGACGCCTGGGTGGCTCAGTTGGTTAAGCAGCTGCCTTCGGCTCAGGTCATGATCCCAGCGTCCTGGGATCGAGTCCCATATCGGGCTCCTTGCTCCGCAGGGAGCCTGCTTCTCGGTCTGACTCTGCCTTCCACTCTGTCTACCTGTGCTCGCTCTCGCTCGCTCTCTCTGACAAATAAATAAAATCTTTAAAAAAAAAAAAATCAAAGGAAGTTTAAAAAAATTAAAAGTGAGCTCTGTTATCCAAATAGGACATACGAGATGGATTTCCCATCATACCATAAATTGAAAACGACTTCTCTTGATAGAACAATGCTTTCCTTAGTCTTAGTCCCTACTCCCTCCACAAATAAATAAATAAATAAATAAATAACTACTTTCGAAAAACATCTTGGTATTTTGAAAATTATAACTGCAGTGAGTGATGAGAGTGAAAACAAACTGATAATCCACGTTTCCTCATTTCTTATCCCTTTTATGAAGATGAACAGTAAAATCATATGTAAGAATTAACCAGAGAGAGGTCCATTTTCCACTCACTATAATCAAGCTGGAATTCTCAACTATTATTTAGTATTAGTTGATTCTGGTGGCAAATGCAAGTATGGTTTCACTTCTTGGGCACTTGAGGAAGATTTGGTCGGTGAAACAGACATACCAGGTTGGCCCAGGCCTGCACTGCCAGGGTTCGGAAAATTGCAAGATACAACCTGACACTTAAAAATTCCCATCAACAACTACCGCTGCCCCCCAACATCTTGTTTCTTCCCATAGACAGCTCATACTGAGACCTGTCCACTGTCAGGGTCAAGCTAAAGGGGGATGCCCACAAACTAGGTGGGAAATGAGAGGATGCAACTGCAGCTCTGTGGGGATGCCTAAGGCCACTGAATGCCCCGTCATGATTCTCCAGCACAGATGGGGGCAGCCTGCACCACGTGGGTAGAGCTCTAGGACACAGAATGTACTGGAATGGCAGTCAACAAACAAATGTGTTTGTGTAATATATAAACCCCCATAGGGTTGTCAATTTGTGGGATTCACTTTTTCTAACTGTTAACCACATGACATACAATTTCAGGAAACCCAGAGCCCATGGATTATTGTTAAGGGCACATTCGGACTCAATCAAAGTGTAACTAAGCGTAATCATACACATAAATACAAATATCATTAAAAAAATCAATACCACCTCAAACTTTCTTTTTTATTCCCAAATGAACTTTTATGGGTTTTAATATCAATTAATGTGCTTATATATAGAACTGGTAAAAAAACAGTCACTGATGAAATTTTAAAATTACCACTCTGCTTTCCCCAATTTCTGTTGATGTACTTTTATATCACACAAAAATAAATTACTAAGGAATAAATCATACTTCACTGAACACGTTTCAGCTTAAATGATGCACCAAGATGTACAGCTTTGGTCAGGCTTATACTGCTGTTGTCAACATAGTATATGGGGTGTAAGAGCTACTGTCTTTTCCTTCTCCCATGAATATTAGTCCTAACAGACTCTTCACGTGGAAAGAAAACTTAGTCTAGAAGGTACACTAATTCCTCTCCTCCCTGGTGAAAAATACTGTTAGAGGTATTAGTTTTAGATAGAGAAGCAAGTTCACTTTGGAAAAAAGTACACACACACACAAAGCCCTCCAACATGACCTTTAATACAGTGATAAGGGTGAAAGTGTAAACTTCATTTGGAAACAGCACTCAAAATACTGTTTTGAAGGGCCTTTACAACAGCGGTATACTCTTTGAAAAAAAGATTTTTCAGATCAACTGATTGAATCATATTTAATTTACCTAGGGACAATTAGATAAAATTAAAAATTCCAAACAAAATCTTTTAGGACACAAATAAAATTATATGTGCTTTTATTCCTGCAACTATCTCCCAAATCTAATATTCAATGGTTTAAATTGCTGCATTTCTCATTTGCAATGCAGACACGTGTAAGATGAGGTGTGAGGCATAAAAGGGAGCACAAGAGGCAACTGATCAGCTGAATAGCGACTGCCCCAAAGATGACCATACCCTGATCCCAAGAAGCTCTGAGTACTTTACCTTACCTGGCAAATGGGATTTAGCAAGCATGATTAAATTAAGGTGTGAGGGGGGAGAGATTATCCTGGATTACCTCGGTGGTCCCAATGTAATCATGAGGATCCATAAGGAGACAGGAGGATCAGAATCAGAGGGCAATGTGAAGTTGGAAACAGAGGGATAAAAGGTGGTGCAATGAAGGGCCACAAGTCAGGGAATGCAGGCAGCTTTAGAAGCAGGACAAGGCAAGAAAGTGGATTCTCCTCTAGAGCCTCCAGAAGGAACACAGGCTGCTAACACCCTGATTTTACCACACTGAGACTGATTTTTGAACTTCTGACCTCCAGAACTGCAAGATAATCAATTTGTGTTGTTTCAAGCCACTGAGAATTTGTCATTTGCTACAGTGGCACTAAAAAACTACTAGAAGAACTCACTGAGACATATTGAGTCTGTACAATGGCAGGGACCATTTCTAGGTAGGACTATCTTCAGGGTGTGGTAGTACTGGGTCTGGAGAGTTGACTGACAGCATCCTTCCTCCCTCCCCCTCCCTGAACCCCAGTGCACTGTGTGCCTCCTCCACTGCAGCCCAGGTGACTCACAGGAAGCTGGCCCCATCCGCACTACAGGGAAGGGTTCTGTGATGGAAGCCAGTCATGTTCCTCCTGGGCCATTCACACAGCCAGCTGCACGACAGTCAGTGCCTTGTTACTGTTCTATGAGAGACAGTAACCTAGGTTGTCCCACACACACAAACGGGAAGGGCTTTACAGAAATATCTGGGTTGTCTCTGAATGTGAACAAGGAAAGCAGTGCCCCCACTGCGGGCAGCCATCACACAGTCAGCAGGGGGTGGAAGACAAACTGGCCAGAGGGAAAAGGCAGAGTAGGGAAAAATGGAGAAAATCATGGAGACAGTGTGAATAAAACACATTCTCTGCAAGCCCTGCCATGAGCTGCTTCTTCATGAGATTGAAGTTTTTTTTTTTTTTTTTTTTTTTTAATCTTTAAGACAGTTTGAGTTAGGATGAGACAACTATCCAAACTGATTCAGGACGTCAGACTTTACGGAAACTAAGAAATCCAGATAATAAAAGTAGATGACTCACATGTGTGAAAAGTTTTCTTTCCCACTAAGGGCGGGGAGAAAACTAGAACCTTGAATTTGTGGCTATTCCATTATTCTTGCTATTTTTCATCACTCAAATGTATTTTTCAAGAATGAGGAACTTATTCTCAATAAATACAGTAATGGTTCCCTGAAAATTTGTGACCAAGTAGGGAACAGTCAGAGTCTCTAAACAGATTGTTTTGAATTGACTTAACAATCACACAAGATAGACTGTAAAATTTATCAAAGAGTGGAGCTGAGTTTCTTATATATGATTTCATGCAAATTTTTGTCTACCTGATGATTTTTAGTTTTTGTCTACAGGGTGAGTGAATAAAGGTGTCTCAACATGGTCCAGAACTAATGGTGTTCCCTGGCTCACTATGAAATCCAGGGTCATTTCTGTTTCCTTTTCCATGAACTTCTCCTTCCTCTCACTTGGTCTGTTTTTCAATCGGACTGTTTGTCTTCTTCTCAATTTGTAGGCACGTCAGACACATGAACTCCTTGAACAGCTAATGTTACAGATGCTTTTCACAGCCTGTTGCCCACATGCAGCTTTACTCTTTTTTGATATACAAATCTTTTTCAAATTTTTAAAATAAAGTGGCATGTCATTTCTTCTATGGTCTGTGGGTCTTATCTCTACCTAAGGTAGTCTACCACTTCCCAAATTTTTACATGCCCCTAGATTGTCTCCAAATTCTTTATCATTTTGTTTGTAAAGTTAGAACTTAAACCAATTCACAAGGTTAATCAATCTGACATCTGCTTACATATGTGATAGGAAGCAAGAGTTCTAAGACAGAGAGTTCTTTCAGCTCTGAGGGATAGAACTTAAAGTCAATATTCAATGATACTCTGTCTCATTTTCTAGAAGGAACTGGTGGTTTCTGTTTGGAACTCTGACAATTTTTTCTTAGTCCCTGAAAGTCAAATAGGTTTATGTCTGTTTTGGTTTGAGTCTGTTCAGCTAATTCTCCCTGGGACTTGAAGGCTTTATGAACTGAAGGCATGACTGTTTTTCAGCTCAAGTAAATGCTGCATTAGTTCAGTTATAACTTCTGTTATTTTCTCCTTTTGTCCTCAGGGTACTTGCAAGGTAGATTTGGACCTGACCTCAGATCTTACTAATTCGTTTCTCATTTCCATCTCTTTGAAATTTTCCTCAGTGTTCTGGGATATCCCTTTGGAAAATCAATTTTGTGGGGCACCTGGGTGGCTCAGTGGGTTAAGCCACTGCCTTCAGCTCAGGTCATGATCTCAGGGTCCTGGGATCGAGTCCTGCATTGGGCTCACTGATCGGTGGGGAGCCTGATTCCTTCTCTCTCCCTGCTTGCCTTTCTGCCTACTTGGGATCTCTCTCTGCCAAATAAATAAAATCTTAAAAAAAATCAATTTTGTTCTCAGCAGTGATTTTTACTGTTTACAGGGTTCCTATTACATGTTACAACTAGTAAATTTAAGTTTCAAATCTTTCTTGTATTTTTATGTTTTAAAAGATTTATAAAATTTATTTGACACAGAGAGACAGAGAGAAAGTGAGCACAGACAGGGAGAGTGGCAGAGGGAAAGGGAGAGGGAGAAGCAGACTGCCCACTTAGCAGGGACTCCCCACCCCCCACCACAGGGTTTGATCTCTGGCAGACATTTAACCAACTGAGCCATCCACGCACCCCAAAGCTCCCTTTCAAAATCTTCAGTAAGTATTTTGCTGCTCTTTACTGTAACTGTATCCCCCTCAGACTTCTTGACAGTAAGTTTCTCTAGCTCTGTAGTCAGTTCTTAATCAATGAGGACACTTGCTCTGGACCTCAGTTTGGTGCTCCTCCACCAAGATGCTACCTGCCACTCAGGTGTGTGAACTCTTGCAGCTCAGGCCTAGTCACACTTTTGGGAACTCTGGGGCATCAGCGAACCTGCTCTAAGGGGACCATGCTTTGTGCATAAAAGCAGGCCCCTGCCATGAAGCAGCCCCTATCAAACCTCCCCAAGTAGTCCTTCCCTACACAGCACAAAGTCTCTAAGCAACTCTACCTGCTGGGAAAGCCCATTTCTCTATGACCAAGGACCACAAGAGAGGGAAGGCCTCTTCCCTCAAGGCCTCTTCCCACAAGAGAGGGAAGACCTCTTCCTTTCTGTGTGGGCCCCACACAGAAAGAGGTCTTCACTGAAAGCCTTCGAAAGAGAGTCTGCCTTTTCTTCCAGGCATTCCATCATGGCACCTCAAAATCCTGAGATGCTCTTCCACTGCTCCCCCTGAGATGCCAAGAGGCACTTGGCAGTCGAATAGGTCCTTCCCACAGCCCACCTACATGATTCTTGAGGGCCTGCCTGGTGCTGGGGATGGGTGAAGGCAACACAGGCCCCTGGTCTTGTGCTCTGATGTCACTGGCTCTTGAGCAAAGGAAGGAAAATGAGAGGGTCCAGGAGACTGCACACAGCACCATGTTCTCATCACATCTCCCTGGCCCCCAAGATCACCTTGTCATGGAAATGTCAGCTGAGCATGGCAAGTGCTACCTCAGAAGTCCCTCTGACACCTCAGCAACAGAGAGAGAGCCCACCCATAAACATAATCCCTAGAACCAGCATCCTTTAGGAACCAAAACCCCTATGAGTCAATTACTTTGGTATATGTTAGTGTATTTTTACCTATGTAAAATATAAGAAAAAGAGGAATGACATACCTGTATGATTTGGGGCAGTACAGCAACTCAATTTTGAGTGTTTTGGATTATAGCTAGATACTTTTTTCCCAAAAAGAATTTTATAATCCATTTAATAAAAACAATGTGAATTGCCATGTATGGAATTTTTATACTATAAATGTTTTCATTGTCTTGAGTGGAAGTAATGTACATACACTGGCGCTGGTCTCAAATGGGGGATGTCTGGAAGGAAACAGAATACATGATTAGGGGAGTGAGTGTAACCCACCACCCTAAACAGTTCAAATTCTCACAAACATATACCTCAGCTATATATTTGGTTGGATAAATATCAACTAAAACTTTAAAATTAAAATACCAGAAATTATTAGGGATGACATATTTTGGTAGACTTGTTTCTGATTCTGCCTTGTGACCTGACAAAGGTGTGATGGCGGCTCCTTTTACTGCTTGCTTATTACAGCTATGGAATACAGCGGTGGAAGTACTAAGCCACTAAAAAATTTGAGAAAGGATAAGCAATTCTAATAGTAAGGATATTTTCACATACATTATAACTAATTTAATATTTTAGGACTGAAACAAATCTAGAAGAATGTACAGACATTCTTCATCATTTCAGGTACTTTAACATCCAATACTACCCTAATCAAATCCATGGGACTTTAGTTTTATATAGCCTTTTCCTTGTAGATGAATCTGAAGAATAGAATCAGTATAAACTACTTTATGTCTGAAAGAATTAATCTTTGAGTATCATACTTGACCAGCTCCACAGAATTAATAACAAGTCCCTTTCTTGGTGCAGCCACATTGGGAAACAGTGGGGAAATTCCTCAAAAAAATTAAAATGGAGCTGCCCTATGACCCTGCAACTGCACTCTGTATATACCAAGAAGATACAGATGTAGTGAAAAGAAGGGCACATCTGTACACCAATGTTCATAGCAGCAATGGCCAAAGTCACTAAAGTGTGGAAAGAACCAAGATGCCCTTCAATGGATGAATGGATAAAGATGTGGTCCATATACAATATGGATTATTATGTCTCCATCAGAAAAATTGAATACCCAACTTTTGTATCAACATGAACTGGACTGGGAGAGATTATGCTGAGTGAAATAAGTCAAGCAGAGTCCATTATCATATGGTTTCTTACTTCTGGACCATAAGGAGTAACACAGAGGACATTGGGAGATGGAGGGGAGAAGTGAGTTGAGGGAAATTGGTGGGGGAGACAAAACATGAGAGACTGTGGGCTCTGAGAAGCAAACTGAGGGCTTTAGAAGGGAGGCAGGTAGGGGGTTGGGTGAGCCTGGTGATGGGTATTATGGAGGGCACCTATTGCATGAAGCACTGGGTGTGGTACATAAACAATGAATTCTGGAACACTGAAAAGAAATAGAATAATAAAAAAAAAAGTCTCTTTCTCCTTCTTTAAATTTCATAATCAATACAAAATGTTACATGGTATTGGACTTGAGCTACTACTTGCTGTATGTCCAGATCTCTTACTGACTTTCTTTTTATTTTCAGCATAACAGTATTCATTGTTTTTGTACCACACCCAGTACTCCATGGAATCTGTGCCCTCTATAATACCCACCACCTGGTACCCCGACCTCCCACCTTTTATATACCTGGAGGCACTTGCATGAGGCAGACAAGTTCTCAATAAAGAACTTTAATTTCAATATATTAAAGTATACTATGTTTTCCACAGTGAATATTTATCAAATCAGAAACAAGTTCTGAAAAAAATACCCATATACAGATAGCTAACAAATACACAGCCCGGTACCTCTAAAGGTTAGTACTTCCACATATTTCAAAAGGCATCAAGTTTCTGCTGTTTTCCCCTGATCCAAGCATGCACATTTGTGTGTATGTAAGTAAACACCCAAAGACAACTGAATTAGTAGTCCACATTCACCACATGGATTAATGCCTGTTGTGATCTCTTTCCCTCCCAAATTGTTTCTGATTATTCACTTTAACTAATTTTGCCTGCTTTCCAATAATAGGGAGAAGAAAATTTGCTTCCCCACCCCAGCACCAATCAAAGGGATACTTCTGTCCTGTGAGCCTTCATTTTTCATAGGGGAAAACAAACAAACAAACAAACAAACATCCAAAAAACCCTGAGCAGTGAAACTAGAAATTCCCTCATGTTTCCTTCCTTTCTGGAGCTTACTGCCCTTAGGTTGCACAGTTGCCCAAATATTGGCCCCTCCATAAGAAGCTGTAAGTAACACCTAGTGGATGAAAGATCCAGGATATAAGGAAGGGCTACTCTGGGCAGTTGCATGGCCTGGGATGGTCTGCCTCACCACTGGGCAAGGTCTCGGGTCTGGGGTCACCATACCTCAACACCGTTAAGAGAAGGCTTCAACAAGAATGTTTATTTCACCATCTTTGACTGAGAAAATAAACACTGCCTTCAATAAACAGTTTCAATAAAAAATTAAAATTTTAAAACTTAATTTTAAATATAATTATACCAAGAAGAATCATGACACATGTTGAATTATTTTAGGAGCCACAGTATTCCTGAGGTACAAATAAATAGTTTGTACAAATAGGTAAAATCATTTATTAGGAACCTTTAAACCTCTTACAATAAAGTTACCATTAAATATAAGAATAAAGTGACTATTTTGCTTAAAAATAAACAAAGGTCACTTTGAACGAGAATGGCAGCTTCCCTGTGGACATCCTCTATACCCAGCCCAATCAGTACTTACCAAGTACAAGTTTGTAGATTTTGCTAACATGGTAAATGACGGAAATAAATGAGGAAGACAATATTTTCAAAACAGTGTAAAAAGAACTTTAAAACAAGTATCTTGATTCTCATTCTTCCACTCTAATTTGTAGCCTTTGGATAATATGTGGGAAAGAACATATATACATTTAAATTTTAACTTAAATGTCTACTGAAATAAAATGCTATCTTATTAAAATTCCTATCCGAAATTAAAAAAAAAAATCATGGTGACAAATAATGTTGACAATCATGTAATGTAATCCTATCTTAAAACTCAAAACATGCTAAGAATGAATATTTCAAAACTAAATGGTTCACTTTGTTAAAAATATTCTTACTGAGTATTAAAAAAAATCACCCAATGGTATCATGTTTTTAAACTCATTCTACTCATCATGCCTGTATTTTATCCCACCAGTTTTCTCTAATGACTTAGCATTCTTTCTTGTCTGCTCTCCTCTCTCATTTCCTTTTGCCAACACCAAAAACACAAAGACTCCAAAGTCCTGAGAGCAGACTGGAGTATCCCTTTGTCTTCTAGAAGCTGTGCATTTTGACCCTACTGGTCCATTCCACCTGCCCATTAGGCAAGATTGCCCAATAGGACAGTGCAGTCAAAAAGGGAGGCAAGGACAGAATCTTGAGGGATAGTAGAAAGAAAGAATCACCTTAAGAAAACTGGCAAGAATTCCTATCTTACATTGAGGTCTTTCATCCATTTTGAGTTTAATATTTTGTTCTAATAACACAACTCTGGGTGGGCTCCCAGATGGCTCCTCAGTGGGGACACATCACCAGGAAGACCACACCATGATTAGAATTTAGAATCTTCGGCACCCCTACCCCAACCCCTACATTCCCCCAAAGGGGGAGGGGCTAAAAGCAGAGCACATCTATGTAAGGAAGCCTCCAAAAAAATCCTCATAGCAGGGACGCCTGGGTGGCTCAGTTGGTGAAGCAGCTGACTTTGGCTCAGGTCATGATCCCAGCGTCCTGGGATCGAGTCCCACATTGGGCTCCTTGCTCAGCAGGGAGCCTGCTTTTCCCTCTGCCTCTGCCTGTGCTCGCTCTCTCCCCACCTCTCTCTCTGATAAATAAATAAAATCTTAAAAAAAAATATCCTCAAAGCAGGGGTTTCAGGAAACTTCCAGGTAAGTAAACATATCCAGGTACCAGGAGGAGGATGAAACCCAGCTCCACAGGAATACATTCCTGTGCTTGCGACCCTCCCAGACTGTGCCCTTTGTGTCCCTGCATCTGACTGTTCATCTGTATCCTTTATAATACCTTTCATAAATTGTAAATGAAAACAAATGTTTCCCAGAGTTCTGCAAGCCACTCAGTTGAACCAGAGGAGGAGCTGAAGAAATCTCTGATTTGTAGCCAAGTTGTAGAGAAGTTGTGGGTAACATGGGCCCCTCCTACTTGTGACTGGCACCTGAATGTGATGGAAGAGTCTCACGGGACTGAGACCTTAACCTGTGGGATCAGATGCCATATCAAGGCAGACAGTGTCAAAGCTGAGTGAAACTACAGGACACCCAGCTGGTGTTGCAGAGTTGCCTGGTGAGGGAAAAATCCACAGCCTCAGCCTCAGTGTTAGAAGTGAAGTGTTCTGTGTGAATATGGTAATATGAAAGCAGATGGGAGAACTGAAATGTTTGCTTGACATACTCTCTCACACAAAATATTATGTATGCCAGGTCTTTGCTGATGTGATATAGCACATATTCAAGTTCTAGTGAAATATCATAAAGAGTCAACTCAAAAAACAAACAAACAGACAAACAAGCAAACATACAAAATATGGATGAGCTGGGAGAAAATAAGTAATGTTTCCTCTTTCCTATCAAGAGAAAGACCATTCCTGAATTATCCAAGATTTTGCTTTTACCTGAATAACCATAGAGTTCAATAGTACTTGAAGGAAAAAGCATGTTTGCTCCTCAGCGATCCTTTCCCCTGATATGGCCGGCAAGAGTGGAGTGATTCTTGTGGATATATATCTTTGCTCCAGAGTGGGGAAAAAAAGGAGTTCTTTCACCAACGTTCAAAGGGTTTTTTAAAAATGGCCTTCATTAAAATACATCTGCCCCTCCTTTGGAAACTGCTCATACTACACTCCAGGCCAGCAAGCATCAAGGGGTTGGAAATACGGTACAAAGTCCCATGAAGCCACCTCTCCCTCTAAACTATTCTTCTCTCTGCCAAATTCTGCTTCGGTCAGCCTAAGGATCAAATACCTGTATTTGGGCAATAAAATGATGTGCATTAATCAATCATTGGCCCTAACTGGCAAGTTCCTTAAAAACTCATGGGACACAGATGGTTGCCATGACTTTCCCAGGAAGCAGCTACTGTCTTTCCATGAATGCGGCATGAAAATAAAGGGCTGGGTGAGCAGATGAATGTCCACTCGTGAAACAATCATGCTGAGGACAATAAACAGTAGTTTTGGATGGCAGATTTAAATTTCATTCACAGCCAAGAAAACACTCCAGATACATGATGTGTCTCCACTTCCTGCTGTTTCCAACATCTGAGTCCTCCCTTCCATTCCTGTTTCCACCACTTCAGTAAATGTCTCCCGTCCTCATTGCATATGAAAAAGGCTCTGATTCTTTCTATTCTAATGTCTGTAAGACATTACTGTGAACAAGAGCAGGGGATAATTCCTCCTCCAAACCCATCTACGAAATAAAGGGTTCTATTCAGGATCATGACAAGCTGAGGAATCCCTCAAGAGAACTTCCAGAGTCATTTCAACCTGTAAGGCTGGCTAAATTGTTCCTCACCATCCGCCAGACCAGGGCTAGGACTGATGAGTGTCTCCACCATGCAGGTCCCTTTGGATGACATGATCGCTGGGAAACCAGGCACGAGGCAAGCAAAAATCAGCACCTGCTCTTCTGCAAAGTTTGTCTGAAGTCCTTGAAGCCACAGAAGAAACAGATTGACTCCTTCAGATCTTACCTAAAAACAAAATTAAAGGTGACAAAATTAAACACATGTTTATGCAGAGATGCACTGCAATGCAGATTCAGTTCTGAGAAAGAAAAACTAGAAGTTAAAGGTACTGTTAAACTCCTGCACCAAGTTCTTAGTGACAAGAAATCAGGCGTGCTGCAAGAAGCCCAAGGGTGAAGAGTTGGGGTCTGGAGCCACAGTGCCTGGTTCCAATGCAGGCTCTGCATTTTGCTTTTTGCTAGCTTAGCTGTGGCCAGTGGAGAACCACCAAACTTATCCCTTTGCATCAGTCTCTACCTCTGAAAAATAAGGATGATAAAAGAATTTACCACAAAGTGCTGGCACAGGGATATGTGACTTACAACAGTGCCTGTATCAACAACTGTCATTTAATCACAAAAATAATGCAAAGACAATCGTCCTCCAAATTTACAGTGTGCTTTGAATAGGGTTTTTTTTTATAATATGCATATGTATCATGGAAAGTTCTTGAAAAATATCAGAGCTAAATAAGACCTTAAAGACCTGGCTCAGTTATTTGACCTTGAAGCCCATTCATTAGGCATTTCCACACCAGCCCTCCTTTTTTTTTGCCTGTGCAGGTAGCTACCTAAAGGGCTGCTGCCAAATCATCACTTCCACAAAGAACCATTCAGAAATTTCTGGAACTCATATCATTGCTGGACTTCTGGCATAAGTCCATTGTTCCTGGTGGATGCTTCCAGTAGTAGGAAATGGAACATGCTCAATGATGGCAGGGGGTTGTGTTTGACTTGCCCACTGCCATATCTCCAGCACCTAGAAAGGTGCCTGAAACACATAGCTGGCATCCAGTAAATGTGTGCAATAAATGAGTGAACTAGACAAGAATAGATATGCACTGGTAGATGTGGCCTGTGGAGTACAGCTTCAAAAGCAGGAGAGTATTGAGACTCCCACATCGTAGGTTGCATGGCACTGAGTTAAAGAAAATGGGTCCTACAATCAGACCAAAGGTTAAACCTCGAAAGCTGTGCGATCTTGGACAAGTCACCTACAAGAACAAAGACCCCTGTCTTCTATTGATAACAGCTGGGAAGAGAGAATCCATTTCAGAAGGAAAGGGGACACAGGACGGCTGTGTATGACACTTATATTGTGGTCAAGATGGCAGTGTAAATTCACTTCATGGGGTCCCACACCATCATCCCCCACTACCATTTGAAATACATGGTAATGATAGAAGAAATATATATATATATATTTTTTCAGTGTAACAGTATTCGTTGTTTTTGCACCACACCCAGTGCTCCATGCAATCCGTGCCCTCTCTAATACCCACCACCTGGTTCCCCCAACCTCCCACCCCCTACCCCTTCAAAACCCTCAGATTATTTTTCAGAGTCCATAGTCTGTCATGGTTCACCTCCCCTTCTAGTTTCCCTCAACTCCCTTCTCTCCATCTCCCCTTGTCCACCATGCTATTTGTAATGCTCCACAAATAAGTGAAACCATATGATAATTGACTCTCTCTGCTTGACTTTTTTCACTCAGCATAATCTCTTCCTGGAAGAGATTATATATATATTTTTAAAAGATTTATTTACTTACTTATTTATTTGACAGAGAGAGATCACAAGTAGGCAGAGAGGCAGAGAGAGAGAGAGAGAGAGAGAGAGAGAGGAGGAGGAAGAGGGCTCCCTGCTGATGCAGGACTCAATCCCAGGACCCTGAGATCATAACCTGAGCTGAAGAGACAGGCTTAACCCACCCACTTAGCCACCCAGGTGCCCCTAGATTAAACACATATATTTTTTAAAGATTTTATTTATTTATTTGGCAGACAGAGATCACAAATAGGCAGAGAGGCAGGCAGAGAGAGAGGAAGGGAAGCAGGCTCCCTGCTGAACAGAGAGCCTGATGTGGGGCTCAATCCCAGGACCCTGGGATCATGCCTTCGAGCGGAGCCGAAGGCAGAGGCTTTAACCCACTGAGCCACCCAGGCACCCCTAGATTAAATATATTTTTTTTTAAGAGAAGAGAAAAGTTAGCAAGTGAACCTCGGTAAAAAACAAAACAAAACAAACAAAACCCCAAACTGACAAACATCTCCATGAAGCAGCAACCGCAGAAATTCTCAGTGATGCACAGACGTGTAGCTACAGGAAAAGATGTCTGGAGGCTGACTTCAAGGAGGACAAGCCGCTCCAACTGGAGATAAAGGCAGACAGAAAGGCCTGCTCGCTTGCTGCCTGAAGCCACAACTTCAACTGGGCTGGCGGAATTGATTGCACACCACTTGCTTCACCAGAACACTGTGAGGTTTCCAGTAGCTCATTACATCTAAACACTACTGCCTCCTTTCACAAGGTTTCCCTTCCGGATTGCCCCTGACTTACAGGGATAGGCAGTATGTGTCCCTACACGTGCTCCTTCCAAATTCTCTCCTCTCTCTGCTTTCTTCTGATCCACTTTTTATTTATGGGCTAGCTTTACAGGATATCCCTTCTGTGATTAAACAGATCTTAATAATTCTACCTTTTGTAAAGGAAGCCTTCCCCAATTATTTAGATGTTGATAAATATTTACCTCTGAATCTCCATAAATCATCACTTTATATGGCACCAACATGTGGAAAAAAAGAATGAAGTTACCCAATTTTCAGAATGAACCATACAAATTACAACCTAACATCTAAAGCCAGAGACAGAAAGAAAACATCTGCATAAACTAAAGTAATGCGGGCTCCTTATTCATTCATATTTATTATGCAAAATGGAAGCTTTAGGAAGATTAGAATAATGCATACTTGTTCTATTATATAGGCAACTAATCCTCTGTAGATGGTAATGTATCCATAACTCCATCTCCAATCTAGAATTTCTGAACACGAGGAGAGGGTATTAAAATCTCCTCTGTGGGAGGTAGAGCATTACAGTGTCTGGCTCTGGCCTTCCTGCTGCAGGATGAGACTTGCAATTAGTGATGGCAAATGGAATTCACAAAACATTTCTGGGCTTTAGAGGACATCGGAAAACTAACAAAGGACTTAGAAAACGGTAGGAAAAAAAAGCAGGAAGAGGGAGGTGGCAGAAACAAGTGAGCCAAAACCTGATCTGTAAGCAACAAGCTCAAGAGAAACAAATCAGGGTGCCAGAGAACAAATGCCATTTTCACTGCAGGACCTCTACAGGCCTGTGCCCTCCAGACACCGTTCCCACCACATGGTAAGTTGGGGGAACTGAACCTGAGATTTCCTTAATAAACCAGGACCCTCAAATGGGACCAAAGTGATCCCAACCAAGAACACTCCCAGCCTCCTGGCAAAGGAAAGACAAACCCTCCAGGAAAAAACAAACAAACAAAAAAACCACCAAAAAACAGAATTAAAAGAGATTACATCTATGTTCCAATAAATCTGGTCTCAAAATCCCTTCCCAGAGCATGCAAGAAATGAGGCCACTGTGAGAGACAGAAGACTGAGGGAAAATAAAGACTTCAGACACTGGAATGATCAGATACAGAATAGAAAATATTACATGTTAATTGTTTAAGAACACAAAAGAGGTTTAAAAATGAAGAAGGATCAAGAGCCTATCAAAAGCAACAGGCCAAGTGTGAACATGGAACTGAAGGAAGTTAAACAGGGACCAAAAATCACTGAGACGTAAAACACAACAGAAAACACACCAGAATGGTGGGGCAGTAGATGAGCCCAGAATGAAGGAAGAAGTGAAGACATTCCCCAGAATGCAACACAAGGAGGCAGGAGAAGAGGATGAATGCCAGCTTGAGAGACACCGAACAACAGACGGGAGGTTTAAATAAGAATCCTGGGAAGTACAGCAGAAGGACAGAGTCAACATTTCAGAAGAAAACAGCTGAGGATATTACAGAAATGATAAATCCAGAAATACAGGAAATGCACAGATACCAAGCAAGATGAGAAATCTTCAATTAAACATTTTGTGGTAAAGCTATAGAACACCAAAAACTAAGAAAAGGTTTTAAGGAAAGCCAGAGAGAAAAGGCATTTAAAGGAATGAACAGGGTGGAAACAGGGTTTAAAGCTGCTACAGTGGTAAGGCGATGCTAGTAAAATGGTACCTGTAAAGGGTGACAGGAGTATTTTTACTGCCACTACTGCTAATACTGTGTCTAATGCACATAACAACTGAAGACTGCGAAGGTTAAGCTGGAGCAGAAAAAAATTAAACGAATTATGACCCTCAAAAGAAGGATCATTTCGGGGCGCCTGGGTGGCTCAGTGGGTTAAGCCTCTGCCCTCAGCTCAGGTCATGATCCCAGGGTCCTGGGATTGAGCCCCGCATCGGGCTTTCTGCTCTGCAGGGAGCCTGCTTCCTCCTCTCTCTGCCTGCCTCTCTGCCTACTTGTGATCTCTGTCTGTCAAATAAATAAATAAAATCTTAAAAAAAAAAAAAGAAGGATCATGCCAATGAATTTCACAACTCTGGTGATCACTTTAAAAGCATCTCCTCTTTTTATCATAGCATTTGTATCATGTCCAGGATGATATATTACAGCACACATGATAGAATATTTTAAAACAATAGTCCATTTTGCTCAAACTCCATGTTGAAAGCAAACGACTCTGTCAAACACTTTGAAGAAGGTAAAAGTAGTGGAACCATGTTTTGTCAAGAAAGCCCAGGGAGAAAAGCAGGTAGTAAAACCAAGTAGCAGTATCGAGGAAGGGCAGCCTCAGGAAGAAAATGAACACCGTTTTCTTCTGCTTTGTTCTCTTCTTGTTGGTATCTTTTTTTTTTGGGGGGGGGGGTCTTTCCCAGAAATCACTTCATATATATACATTTATCTGTTCAACTTCAGTGAAAGTTGGGAGGAAAAGGTGCCAGAACTTTTGAATGGTTGTCTTCAGCTGAGTGCTTATTTTCTTCCTTCAGTTTCTCTGGGGTTTCCCACTATTCTTCAATAAACATGTGTTGCTTTCTGGCAGGGTAAAGCCAAATGCATTTTTAAAAGAAGTAATGGCAGGTCATCCGTCCATCCAGATCAGGAGAGAGCCCATACCAGGGAAGGCAGAGAGGGTAGTAGACTCCCCTCTGTGAGTTCCTGCCCTCTTGGTCTTTCCTCAGCCCTTGCTCTCTGCTCTGTCTCTCCAGTCACACCCCAAACCCAGGGAAACAAAAGGACTGTTCAAAACTTAAACCCTGTGAGAAGGGCCACGCAGAGGCAAGGAGAGCCCTGTAAGACTCTGAGCCATGTGGTCTGTATCTGAGACTGCACATCTCCTTGAGCCACGTTCCATTCCCTCCATGCCTAATGTTGGCCTCGCGTTCTACAGAAGCAGTCAGGGCATCCATACACTCCTCTCTGTGTGCTTTTCTGTATACCTGATCCCATCTCAACCCACAACACCCAGCAGCATGCACCATCTGTCATCTCCCTTCAGTCAACCTGCAAATAGGTAAACACAGCCTGTAAAACCCACCCTTGTCCAAGCTATGTCTGGAGTTATGATCGTCTGTGTCTTTACCATCAAACTTTCTAAAAGGCTATTCTTGTGTGTGACCTCCATGGTCTCACGCCCAGTCACTCTATCTGTCTGTCTGGCTTAGGACTCCACTACTCACCTCCCATTTTCTTTCAGTACTCAGTGACAACCTCCTCGATCTACCCCCACCCCCTAATCAAGCTGCTTTGCAACTTTTCACATCATCGAACATTGCTGACATTTCATTCCTTGAAATCTCTCTTCTCTAGACATCTGTGCAAAAATGCCTTCCTGACATCAAAGCCACGTCCCTCCCCTTCCATCCACTGCTCCTTTATTCTTCCCCTTTATCTGCCCAAGAAAAGAAGGAATTACCCTAAATCCTTAACTGTCACTCTCTCTCCAAGGAATATATCCCTTGGCAACAGCATGATTGCATCTCTCTTCCCCCAAGCACCCATTCCTACATTTTGACTGTCCAACCAGAACGTACACCTGCGGGTCCCACAGACACCTCAACTCAGATTGCCTAAAGCTGCACTCCTCCTCTTACCTCCTGGACCCGGCTCCCTTCCTGAGTTGCTACAACTGTTGTGGCAGTTGACACATCAGACTCAACATTCTGAAAGCACAGAGGCACCCCTAAGCCTACTGCAGCATTTTTTTTTCCATAGCCGAGGTATGGAAGCAGCCCAAGTGTCCGGCAACAGAAGACGAAGTGGTAAATACACACAATGGTATATTACTCAGCCATCAAAAAGGATGAGATCCTGATAATTACAACAGTTTGGGTGTACCTAGAGGGTATTGTGCTAAGCAAAATAAGTCAGACAGAGAAAAACAAATACTGTATCTCCAGGGATGAATCCTTGAAAAATGCCCTACATATTCAAGTTTTAATGCAGGACCAGAAGCAACAGTTTTTGTATATATCACCACGATATAAAATAAAATCTTTTAAAAAAAAAAAGGGAAATAATAGGACAACAGCAATTAGGGTAAAAAGACTTAACAATTGTCTTGCTCATCATCACCAGCACCACACCAGTTACACGTCTGGCCCCCAGGCCAGCATAACAGGTGTGAGGACAGGTCCAGGCAGAAAAAGTGTTACTTCTCACATTTTTTGAAAAATGATAAACAGAAGGGATGCCTGGGTGACTAGGCTGGTTGAGCGGCCAACTCTTGATCTCAGCTCGGGTCTTGATCTCACGGTGGTGAGTTTGAGTTCCACACTGGGCTCTGCACTGGGTGTGGAGCCTGCTTTAAACTAAACTAAACTAAACTAAACTAAAATAACACCTCTGTCAAAAGTACCTGAATTCACAACTTACATGTAAGTCAAGTTCTACTTGTTCTAAGACAGCATGAAAACCAAGGTGTCGTTATCAAGACAGGAAGCAAGATAAATTGTGTATTCCATGTGCCGTGAGATGACTCCAACTGCATCCAAGTCAGCCACGGCCCTCCACACATCTGCAAAAGAGGGTATATTATCCCCATTAGCACAGAGGAAACCAAGGCTCAGAGAGGTTAAAAAAAAAAAGAGTCCAAGATCATAACATCATTTAGCAGCATAGCCAGAATGTATAGGAATTACCTCAAAATAGGCCACACTAGTGGAAGAATACCTTAGTGTGGAGTTATGAAAACCTAGGTAGAACGCTGCCTCAGAAAGGCAGATAACCAATAAAGGAAAAATAAAGAGGCGCCTAGGTGGCTCTGTTGGTTAAGCATCTGCATTGGGCTCAGGTCATAATCCTGGGATCTTGCCCTATGTCAGACTTCCTGCTCAGCAGGGAGTCTGCTTCTCCCTCTGCCTCTGCTCCCCATTCATTCTCATAAACAAACAAATCAATAAAATCTTACCCCAGAAAAAGAAAAAATAAAGATTATAAGCTTACAATAAAGATATGAATGATGAGTCAAAGCTTTCAGTGACACACCCTCACCTTCCTACAGTTCTCTGGCTAAAACATGGGTGGAATTGATGGGGTTAGAAGAACAGGAGGCACATAGGCCCGGACAGCACAGCCCCAGCAGATGCAGAATCCTGGTGTAGGTTTAGCTAGCTTTCATTGTCCTTTAAAATGTCAAAGCTAAAGAAACCTGGTAGGGTTATTGAAGACTGATCCTGGGGGATGCCTGGTTGGCTCAGTCTGTTAGGCAGCAGCCTAACATGACTCAGGTCATGATCACAGGGTCCTGGGATCAAGTCCGGCATCAGACTCCTTACCCAACCAGAAGCCTGCCTCTCCCTCTGCCTGTTGCTCCCCCTGCTTGTGCTCTCTCACTGACAAATAAATAATCTTTAAAAAGAAAGAAGAAAGAAAAAAAGAAAAGAAAAATTAAATCTGACCTACAGTATAGAACAACACAAAGGATGGTACTTTCTTGGGCTGATTTCTGATTGTTTGATTTTAAGTAGGCTCCACAGCCAGCACGGACACTAATGCAGGGTTTGATCTCAGGACCCTAAGACCATGAACTGAGCCAAAGGCAGACAATCGATTAAGCCACCCAGGCACCCCACCTTCTTGGGTTCTTTTTTTTTTTTTAAGTATTTTATTTATTTATTTGAGAGAGAGAAATCACAAGGAGACGGAGAGGCAGGCAGAGAGAGAGAGAGAGGGAAGCAGGCTTTCCGCTGAGCAGAGAGCCCGATGCGGGACTCGATCCCAGGACCCTGAAATCATGACCTGAGCAGAAAGCAGCGGCTTAACCCACTGAGCCACCCAGGCACCCCACTTTCTTGGGTTCTAATGGGACTTTTTTTAGGTTCTAATCCTAGCTGTACTGGCTGCCAGGGGGAATGAAGTCCAGCACCACAAGAAAAGCATCCCAAGGCAGCAGTCCTCTGCAGAAGATTTGCTGGTGGCTGCCATCATCAAAGAGTCAGTGGGTGAAGTTGTTGAAGCACAGTGGGAACAATGATAGCCACTGCCTTTTGGGTGTCACTGAATCATCCTACTCATCTTCAGGAAGCCTGGCCCTTCTCCAGTCAACGCAGCAAAAGCAAACTTGTTAGAAGAACAGGGGATGGGGTCATCTCCCTCCCTCCCAGAAACTGAAGCAACCAGCCAAACAGTGCAGCACCGGAGTAAAAAATAAAAATATGAAGGAATGTGGCAGCACCTGGGTAGCTCAGTCTGTTAAGCATCTGCCTTTGGGTCAGGTCCTGATCTCAGAGACCTGGGATCTGAGACCCACATCAGGCTCCCTGCTCAGTGAGGAGTCTCCCTTTCCTTCTCCCTCTGCCCCTGCTCCTAGCTCATTCTCTCTCTCTCTCTCTCAAATAAATAAAATCTTTAAAATAAGAAATTTAAAAATGAAGGAATGAATCAAAATGCAGAATTCAGAAACAGAACTACAGATATAAAAACTACATATAAAAACCTGAAATATGACCCGGTGAGTGAGGAAGGATTATTAAATCATGATACTGTATGAATTGATTGCCAATTTTTTCTTAGAACATAGAGCACACTGCACTACACGAAAACAAAAACACAAAATTAGGATTGAATACAAAAACAAAATTATCAGTGTTATTCCATCAAGTGTTTCTCTAACCTACTGATCAAAACCTCAGTTCATCCTCCAAAAGAATCTGGGCACCACCTCAGCACACACGTACACATTTTCAGGCCACAGTTCACACTGCTCCAGTCCCCACTCTAAGTCCTGAGCCATGGGCTCCTCCAGGCAAAGCCACCACCAACTATGTCCGGGCCCCTGCCCTAGAAATCCCCAAACCCAACGACTTCACAACAGGGAGACTCAGGGAGATTCATATGGGCAGAAATGTGGGACTTTGACTTTTTTTTTTTTAATTAAAAGAAAAATACAACAAGAAACATTTCTAGCACAAAGTGAAGAGCTAATCTCTCACAATGTCGAGAGTATTAGAATTATCAATACACCATCAATAGTTTGATAGGTCAAACAGGCCAAAAGCTGGAAACACAAGAGGAAATGCTCACAGCAAACAGACCTGAAAGCCAGGGCCTGGACCGGCTGACATGGCTCTGCCGCTTACCACAGCGAGAAAGTGTAACTTTCCTGGGCCTCAACTTCCCTCCTGGCCAGCAGGAAAGTGGCAACACCACAAAACTCATGTGTGGTCGGGGATTACGTGAAAGGAGAATGCTCGGTGAGAGCCCCGCCACACCGCCCGTCCAGCCACAGTCTGTGCCCAGTGAATGGGAATTTCCTCTACTGCAGCCACACGAAGAGCTGAAGGATCTGCACAGGATGCCTGTTTATTTACCAGTCCCAAAACCACGTTCTGCCATAAACAGAGAGGGCAAGAGACCCCAAGAGATGGGAATATCCCTCACCCTTGCCTGGACCAGGCTTTCAAGACAAGTTGGAAAGCCCACAGCAGCTCTGCCACTGACTCTGAATGAGCCTTTGGAAGACAACACCATCCCAAACAACAGTTTAATTTACTTCTCTTTAAAAAGCAGTGAGACAAGGTCTTGGCCACATCTTCATAAATTAACAGCTTAGGAGGCTAAACCCCAATGATTTAGTTATGTCCCCAGCAGGCAAACCTCCACTGGTGGGCAGCTTCAGGGAGAAAGGGTGCCTCCCCATCTATGAGGACACCCTCTGACATTCATCTGCCTGAAGATGCTTCCTACCCATGGGCATTTACTCCCTGGAACCCTCCCCATCTAAGTTGCCCTCTGGATGCTGCATGAGGCAACTTCCTCACACCCCCATCACCTCTGGTGACACCGCAGCTACCCCCGAGCCTTCAAGCAGGGTGCACCTGTCTTTGCTGCCAAGCGTCCCATTAGCCCAGCTCCATCACTGATTTCTGTACCCATAATTAATTAACTTATGCATGTATGTATTTATTTATTTTTACAGATTCATTTATTTTAGGGAGAGAGAGACAGAGACAGAGATACAGAGAGAGCACACACACACAAATACAGGGAGATAGAACCTCCAGCAGATTCTACACTGAGAGCAGAGCACACCTCAGGGCTCAATCCCACCACCCTGAGATCATGACCTTAGCTGAAACCAAGAGTTGGATGCTTCAAAGACTGAGCCACCAGGCACCCCTCTGTACCCTTAATCTTAAGAAAAGACAGACGCCGCTTCTTTCTGTCAGCCACGGCCTCATAAGCCATCTGTCACACAGCCAAAGCTTCCAGAGGATAGGACCAGGTCTGCAACACCAGTGATGCCAGAGTATCACCATAAAACTACAATCTAGTGAGTACCAGGCTCTTCTCTAAGCTCCTAATATGGCCTTCTATTTTGTACCCCTCACAAACCTACATGCTAGGTATTATCCCCAGTGCACAGAGGGGGACACTGAGGTCCATGGCTTACCCAAGCGATCTACTTTTATGTGGCAGCAGCAGGGGCCTGAACCCAAGTCTGTGACTCCAAGGCCCCTCCGTCAACTCTGTTACTCATGCAGCCCTACACAGTCATCAAATACCTCCCTAAACCCTCATCCCTCCTGTGAAAAAGCATGGTCTTCTGCCATTTCCCAGATGGGAAGAAAGCCGGCGTGAGCCAGATATAGTGACCTGCCCATGATGGTACAGGCGATGTCCCCCCTGTTCTCCCTCCAACACCCATGTCATTCTGCACGAGGCCCCATGGGGTCCTTCATGCTTCCAGTGGAAAACTCTGGCGAGACCACCAGGCTCCTGGCAGGCCTTCATCTTGACCCTGGAGGACAGCACCAGTTAGGAGAAACCGGCTAGTTAAGCCTCTGAAATGGGGTCCTACCACCCAGGAAAACCCCCTTATCTCCAGGGCATCGCCCGTGTGAATTAGCTGGCTTTGTAGAGGGCTCCACAAGCACCAGCCTTGCTGAGTCACTTTCTCTAAGGTGGTGGCTGAGACTAAAAGGACCCAGGAAAGAAAGGCATAGGCTGTTGTGGAACTCCAGTGCCTTGGCATCAACAATTAATGTGAGCAGCTGCCTCTGCTCACCAGATCTGCATTTTATGTGGGGCACACTGTTCAAAGTTTACACCCCCCATCTCTGTAACCTTCACGACAACCCCTGGAGCTCCCTGCACCATCATTACCACCTCACAGACAAGGAGACAAGGCATGAGGGGTGTGTAGAATGATGCAGCTCTGTGCTGGGGCTAACCTGGGGAGGACTCCCACAGGCTTGCTCTTCCCACTGCTGCAGAAGCAGCTGAAAACAACGAGTTTTTCAGTTTGCATTATGTAGAGTGAAAAAGTCAACCATAAAGGTCATTCAATTTTTAAATGGGTTATTCCTCATGATAAAAACAGTTCCAAAAAATAATTTCTGAGAAGTTCAACATATTCCTCCTTCCAGGTGCCTGGAATGTGATGGAATGTTGTTAAAATAACTTCTGGCCCATCAGCATGCCAGACAGAAACTGGAAGTAAGCTGTTGCAGGTCCCCAAAGGCTCCGTCACAACCCTAAGGAGAAGACATAGAACTTTCACTGTCCCAAAGTGATTATGTTTAAAAAAAAAAAAAAAAAGAGGCACAGGTGGAACATTTTAAATTACAGACTTTCAATGCAGGGGCAGTGGGGGCAGGGGGAGTGTCCCCCCACTACCCCCAAATGTTTCAGCTATATATAGTGACTTACAAATGACTCATCACAAGTACCTACAAGGCGACTGACAGGCAACTGACCGATGAGGAAGGTATTCGGACTGCTTAACAAAACCAACACAACTTAGGATCTTCATTATTAAGAAGAGAAAAACAGTTATTAAACACTCGCCAGGCACCAAACCCGCTAGGCACTGTCACACGATCTACTCATCACAAGGCTGCCAAACTCAGTGCAGAAACTGACGCTGAGTAAGTCACCTAAGGTCATGCAGCACCAGAAACTGGATTCCAACCAGGTCTGACATCAAAGCCCACCGCAGCTTGCTGCAATGCTTCAGAACCTAAGCTTTGTGATGATCAATAAACTACATGCTTAACAATGTTTACACATCTCTGTTAGAATTCAGGGAAAGGTTTTTAAAAATGACATACACAAGGGGAAAAAATAATACAGGTTCTGGAGGCAGGCTGCCCAGTGTTCAAATCTTGGCTCCTCCACTTGCAAGTTGTGTGTGACCTTGGACTCCTTTAGCTCCCCTGTGCCCATATTTCCATGCATTAAAATGGTAGCCATAACAGACCCTATCTCCTAAGGCAAATAAAGCATTTTGGTGTTGTTGTTCTTGTTTTAAGATTTTATTATTTATTTGACAGAGAGAGAGAGACAGGGTGAGAGGGAACACACACAGGGGGAGTGTGAAAGGGAGAAGCAGGCTTCCCACTGAGCAGGAAGCCTGGGGAGGATTAGATCCCAGCACCCTGGGAGCATAACCTCAGCTGAACAACTGAGCCACCCAGGTGCCCACAAATAAAACATTGAGAATCATTCCTGGCATGAGTTAAACCTCAGAAGGTGTGGGCTGGTGTTACTTCTTGCTGGCCACTAGATAGAGTCAGCAGCCTCAGGCCCACTGTTTTAGCAACTCATTTGCATAAACAAAGCCCAGGCTCAGCCACTTTGTGCTTACCCTATGGTTTCTTTCTGTCACTAACATCTCTCCTCACTCCTGCTCTGTGGCACTAAGCTCTGGGCCTCAACTTCCCATCTGTCAAATGAGGTGAGGAGCCCAGCTGATCTATCTGAGGTCCTTCCAGCTGGGCAACCTAGGGTTCTTGGTAACTCAGGGCCCCAAAATTTTAGAACCATCCTAACACAAACATTACCAGATGACACCCACTCATTTTCCTCAGATCTTCTCTTCCGTATTATGTATAAATGCTTATTTTCATGGCAAATCTTCTCCAAGATCCCAGAGCTCCACGAGCACCCAGAATAGGCTGGGCAGGCATCCCCAGTGCTGAGGCTGGGGACATGATGGTCAGAAGCTCTGACCTCCAGGGGAGACGGATTCCAAATCAAGCTGCTCTGATAAGCAGGTCCTCCCTGTTAGAGAGGATTTCAACAGAGCACAGTTAAGAGGTAGTGCAGGCAAGAAACTCAGAACTTGGCCCACTGGACAGAGGGCAGTAGGACAGTGGGCCGGAGGGGTGACAGAGGGATGGAGAGGAACGGCACGATCAACAGAGGCCAGCCAAGGCAGCACTGATGCTCAATGTGAGAGGGTGGGCTGGGGACACACTGTGAAAATGGCTTCACAGGCAGGAAGCAAGCCCAGCTCAGCACAAAGCAAAGTCCTGAGCAGGAACCTTCTGGGACCAGGTTGGACACTAAGGTGAGCTGAAAATGGCTGTGGCACCCAGTGCAGTCTGAATCTCACCCATGCCTCTCACAGGCTGGGTGACCCCGGACCAGTTATGCTACGTCTTTTAATGTTTCCTAAAGGGTATATTCACTCCATAACCCTGAGCCATGTTCTCATTTCGGTGAGTGTGGGAGGCCGCAATAAGGCTTGAGACGAGAACCAAACCAGACCCTGACTTGTGCCTCCTTTAAAGTCCAAATAAACTAACAAAAGGTTTAGGACGGAAAAAGTTCAGTAGCACTGGGAAAGAGTCTGTGCTATGTGTTGTACACTCACCTACGTGACTTCCCACACGCTTACTAAACACATGAGAACAATTCGGTTGGGCTAAAAAGTTCGTTGCTGGTCCTTGCTGCCTTAGTACAGCCCATAAATTACTTTCAGGTTTGCTGTATTTGTACTGGCATCAGCCATTTGGCGTCATGAGGAACCGTAGTTGCTTAACTAAACACAGACGTAATGTCACTATATATATGGCCTTAATGCTTTGAATAAACTTAGCACTGTTGGACATCCTCCTCAGTGCTCCTCCTGCCCCCCATCTCTTTGCTTCTCGAGTTCTTTTCTTCATCCTCTTACCCTCATGTTCCTGGTTGATTTGTTGTGTCGGTCACGACAGGTGAGGATCTGATGGTGCCCACAATCTACAGAGATCCAATATATACAACTAGGACAGCCTGGAGGGGGGTGGGCAACCCGGGCTGGACAGGGAGTTAGGAAGGAGTCAGGAAGGGCGCCTGGGTGGCTCAGTGGGTTAAGCCGCTGCCTTCGGCTCAGGTCATGATCTCAGGGTACTGGGATCGAGTCCCACATCGGGCTCTCTGCTCAGCAGGGAGCCTGCTTCCTCCTCTCTCTCTCTCTGCCTGCCTCTCTGCCTACTTGTGATCTCTTTCTGTCAAATAAATAAAATAAAATAAAAAATCTTAAAAAAAAAAAGGAGTCAGGAAGAAGTCATTCCCACACTTGAGGCATGGGTTGGTACTGACCAGAGACTCTGGGCAAGAGACAGTGTCCTAGGACTGCTGTAAGACTAGCTGGGTCCAGGCAAAGCACCTAACAGTGTGTAGATGTAACCCATCTGTAAAAGGGGTGCGGGGGGGGGTGGTTGCAGCTGGTTGAGCATCTTACTCTTTGTTTTGGCACAGGTCCATTCACCTGGCCCATTCACCTGTGCCTGCATGTGTTCTGTGGTGTGCTCTTTATCTCTTTCTCTCTCTCAAATAAATAAATCTAAAAAAAAAAAAAAAAAAGGAAGTCAGGAAGGATCAGGAGACCTGCTGTTAAGGTCCCAAAGACTCCACCCTCCTCAACTAGCCTCCGGAAATAAAGTAAGTGGATGCCCAGGAGCCTCCTGGACACAAAACTTTCCAAAGCAAAGCTTTCAATTTCATACTGGAGAAAAGGCTGCTGTGCAAATTCAAGACAAAAAAGCCAGCCAGGGTGGGGTGGGTTTGGACGGGGTTGGCCCTGTAGGGCTCTGGCCACTAAATGCCCACTGCCCAAGCCAGGAGCCTGGAGTCTGTGCAGCCAGTGCTTCCTGAGGCTTCCACATCTTGGCCTCGCCCTGAAGTTTCCTCCTGGAAGCTCCTTACCCAGGGAGGCCACCTGTGAGCACCCCCTCACACACACCCCAGCTTCTGCCCCTCCATCCAGCTGGAGTGAAGGATCCCCAAGCCTGCTCTCTCTGGTCTCTCCTGCACAGAGAGGAGTATGTGCCCCAGAAAGGAGGGTCCCTGAGGATACCTGAGTCCCTGGCCCGAAGACAGCTGGCTTGAGAATGTGGGGTTTTGGTGCTCTAGGCACAGCAGTTCCTCGAGGAAACAGGGTAGGGAGCTCCAAGGTGGAGGGGAGTCCCGGGAGTCTGGGATCGCAGATGCCAGTGGCCCCCAAGTGGAAGGGTTTCAGTGACCCCAGAGGTGAGAGGGGCCAGGGGTCAGGCCTGGAGGTGGACAAGGACCTGTGGGCTAGGGGGCCGGAGATGGAAGTGATCCCAGGGTGGTCGCAGCCCCAAAATAGAGGTGTGGGGGTGGGGGTGGGGGGAAGGGGTCCATGGGCCAGAAAGGAATGGTATCCTGGGGCTCCTGGGTAAAAGGCAGTTGAGGTGGAGGGGGCCCAGTGGGGCCCAGGCTGCTTGGGCAGAACCAGCTCCTCTCGGGCTGGGGAGCCCGGCAATTCTGAGGGACAAAATTTTCCATCAAGTTCTGGAAAAGAAGCCTGTCAGCACAGGCGTCTCTCCGGGGGTCAGACAAGCCCAGTGGTGCTGGGCTTCTTGATGTCAGTAGGGCCCCACGGGTTCCCTGGATACAGAGAAGTGGAGCGAGGGCTGTGAGGCAAGGGCTGTGGGGCAAGGGCTATGGGGCATAGGAGCACCAGGCCAGCAGCAACCTGTCTGCCAGGCCCCCCTCCCGCTCCCTTGGACGAAGCAGCAGGTGGCAGCGGGCAGGAGGGACACAGCCTCCCTCTCTCCCTAGCGCCCCTACCCCTCCCCAGCCCTTCAGTACCTGAGTCAGCGGGGCACCGATGCACTCCCCCATGCCCTGCCCCGCCAGCCCAGAACCCCTGCCTCCCCGGGAGGCGCTACTTGCGCAGTGAGTTCGCTGGGCCCGCAGAAGGCGGTGGGCAGGGCAGGCAGGATCGGGCGCGCTGCGGCGGGTGGGGGGCGGCAAACAGCGGTGGAGGCCTCTGCAGGCCCGCGCGCCCTCGCCCAGCCTCCTGTCTGTCCTGTCCGGTGAGGGGCCTGGCTGCGCCCCCTGCCAGTTACAGCTGCTCTTCTGCTGACTCCAGGACCCCAGCACCCCCGCCCAGTCCCGGCCTCCCTGCCACTGCTTGAGCTCCAGGCTAGGCCCGCTGCTGCTCCTGGGCGGCCGAGCTGTGGCCCCGGTGCGGTGTGGCTGGCCCTTTTCTCTCCCCAGGGCACAGTGGAGCCGCGAGGGAAGGCCTGAGGGGATCTTCCATCTGCTCAGTGCCAGTGGACACTCTCCAGGGGCCTCTCTACCTGGTGGGCTCCACCCATGGCCATCTTGGAACCCCCAGAATCCCCTTCAGAGACCAGGTGAAGCCGTCCTTGGGGAATCCAGTCTCCTGGGACCAAGGCGAGTTGATCTTGTGTACTGCTGTGTTTGTTCCCTGGCCTGGCATGGATTGACAGTTGCTGAATTGATCTATTCTGGGGTCATCAAGGGCAGAGGAAAGAGTTCAGGGCTGGGATCCCCAGGCCTGGGGTCCACACAGGCTTGGAGCCCTCTTGGCTGTCCCTGACAGAATGACCAAAGAGGAACCCTCAGAAACATGGATCTGCCTTGAACTGGCAGAGCATTCAGGGACAGGAAGGGGAATGTCTCCTTCGCAGAGTATCTGGAAGCCTGCAGTGGAAGATGGATTTGTCTGAGCCATGGTCATTAGTGTTGGGCCAAGGAACCCCTGGCTTGCTTCTCCTACCTGCATCCTAGGTCTAAAAGGGTGTCTGGGTGGCTCCCTCAGTGCAGCATCTGTCCAGGGTCCTGGGATCCAGCCCTGCATCTGGCTCCCTGCTCAGTGCAGATCCTGCTTCTCTTTCATCCTCTCCCTCTACTTGTGCTGTCAAATACAATGAAAAAAAAAAAAGTTAAGAGGGGGAACAAAATGGCGCAGAAGTAGGAGGAGGCGTCTTTTCAACTTGTGCCCCAAAATGAGCTGATTACCTACCAATCACCCATGAACTCCAATCACCCATGAAATCAGCCTTAGATCAGAATTATACACGTCTGGATCTCTACAGGGGGAGAAGAAGCCAGTGGGCAGGTAAAGCGGGGTGGGAACTGTGAACTGATATCAGAAGATAAACAAAAGGGGGAGGGAGCTACCAGAGGCAACCAGTTGGAAAGTAATACCCCAATACGAGCGAGAGTGCCCTGCGTCTGGGGACCAGCATTAACTCGGAGACTGGTTGAAAGCACTCCAAAAGAGCAAAGGATCTCAGGGGAAATTGTAGGACTTTGGCTGGCTAGGGACAGGGGCTTAAGTCCCCGGTCCCAGGAAGCCTCCCGTGGCGCTGAGGCAGAGAGTGCAGCAGAGAAACCAGCTCTTGGTCCCTAAGCTGCCAGGGCACTGAGAATGCATGGGGTCCATTTCCTGTGAGGGGATGGGAGCCACACCAGGCGGCAGAATGCAAGAGTCCTGCTATAGAGCCTGAGATACTCCCCTGAGAGAGGTATAAAGGCCCAGCCAGTGCCCTTTGATACAGGCCCTTGTTTCAGAGCCTGCACCAAACTCTCGCCCCAGTGAGGTGCTCAAAGGCCCAGCCTGGTGCTCTCAGACCTGTGCCCCATTCTCAGAGCCTGAGACCCGTGCGTGAACCTCTGCCTTCCCTGAAATTGGTGCGGGCAAGGTGGGCGCTCTTAGACCCAGAAAGACCAGGCACTCCCAGCCCGGGCCAGCGGGAAAATCTCAGTGTGCGATTGCTGCTTGGAACCTCTCTAGCAGTCTAGAGGTGCCCAAAGCTGCTGCTGCTGTGCTTTTGGGTACAAGCAAAAGATCCTCCATCCCCAGGGACAGCAACTTGGAACCTGCTCTGCCAGTGGCCAAGGGGGAACTTATTTGGGCTCTGCAGCCAGACTGAGGCTTCTCTCTGAGAGGGAGATCAGGGTGCGGTTTGTTTTCCTCTAAAACTACAAAAACCATCAAAAGCGGTCAAAGTGAGAAAAAAAGTGAACAAACAAAAAACCGCCAGAGAACAAGAACCTGAAAAAAAAAAGTTTCCTCAGAGCCCACCCCCTTGAGGGGGGGCGGGAGGACTTAAGTCAGGGAACATCATTGACTGAAAACCCACATGGCAGGCCCCTTCCCCAGAACACAAACCAAGAAAGAAAAAAAAAAAGAGAGAGAGAGAGAGAAAAAAAGTACTACAAGAGAACTACCACTACTTCATAGGAAAACTTTTATCTTTCATTCATTCCCACTATTCTGGTTCTTTTTTTAAATATATATAGGAAATTTTTTAACCCCAGCAGGATGGTGGAAGGGGTACATAGCTGAGTGCCTCCCGGGTCTGACCCTGTGTGACGCCACCCGGTGCCTGCAGCTGCCCTCTGGAAGGTGTTGCTTTAGCGGCAGAGCCGGAGGGCACCAAGCGTGTGTCTGTCTCCAAAGTCCTGGGCACCACATCACAATGCCTTCCTGAGAAGCAGAATCAAGGACAGTTGCTGATCTTCATTCCTTCCCACCAAAGGTATCTCATACACCATCTTTGGAAGTTGGAGCCAGGGGGCGCCTGGGTGGCTCAGTGGGTTAAGCCGCTGCCTTCGGCTCAGGTCATGATCTCGGGGTCCTGGGATCGAGTCCCGCATCGGGCTCTCTGCTCGGAAGGGAGCCTGCTTCCTCCTCTCTCTGTCTGCCTCTCTGCCTACTTGTGATCTCTGTCAAATAAATAAATAAAATCTTTTAAAAAATTTATCTTTATTATAACTACTTCCTTTCGTTTGATTGAGCTGCCCTTTTCTGATGGGTTTAAATGAGTCGTTTCTTTTATTCAAAAAAATGTTTGAAATTGAAGACATTTGACACTAAAGTTTCCTTAGAGTAAAACATCTGGTGTCTTCTGTAAGTTTTGGTATGAAATAGTCTCCTTTCCATTGCTTTCAAGATTTTCTTCAGTCGTCTTATGATTTCTTCTTTGACTGAAGACTGTATTTCTTAACTTGTATGTAGTTTCAATTTTTTGTTACCAGGTTATCTAATTCTGATTCTACTGGATTGTGATCAAAGAACTGTTCTTTAAATCTTTAATTTGGAAGGCTTGTAAAGGTTTCCTTTGTTGCCTAGTATGCAATTAATCTTTATAAATATGGCTTTCCTTAGGTGTAAGAAAGAAATGTTTTCTGAGGGAAATAAGGATGTCTATTTTCTTTTTTTTTAAAAAGATTTTATTTATTTGACAGACAGAGATCACAAGTAGGCAGAGAGGCAGGCAGAGAGTGAGAGAGAGGAGGAAGCAGGCTCCCCGCGGAGCAGAGAGCCTGATGTGGGGCTCGATCCTAGGACCCTGGGATCATGACCTGAGCTGAAGGCAGAGGCTTTAACCCACTGAGCCACCCAGGCACCCCAGGATGTCTATTTTCTGAGTGTCCTTGTTTTTCCCTCCTTCTAGTAGATACTCCCATTTGAAAAGCTAAAATTTTACCTTGTTATTGCATTTTTAGAGTCTTTAGGTATTATGTTGTTAGATGTATACCTGCTTATACCTTTTACATCTTCTTTCCAAACTCTGCCTTTAAAAATGTCCCTCTTCATCTTAGTACCTATAACTTTAGACCAAACTTGTCTGCGATGAATTTTGCCATTCCGGCTTTCTCTTTTGCATGGTATCTCCTCACCTGATACATTCTCAATCCCTTTTGCATTTTAAGTATGTTTCTTGAACAGCGTGGATCTGTAACCCCCTGATAGGCGCTTGAATAGAAAAAGTCAGTCTGTACACATTTAAATTAATGATAAACAGTCATGATTTTATTCCTCCCAACTTATTTTGTTTGTTTTAATTTTCCCCATTTTAATCAAGTTCATTCTTTTTCTACTTGATAAATTTTAGAAGTTCTTTGCATTTGAGATATAATTCAGAGGCCATACCACTCACCATCTAATGTGGACAATTTAATGGCTTTCACTATATTTAACTATACTATACTGAACTACCTACACATTTTCATCATCCTCAAAAGAAAACTTTAGCCATCACCACCAGTCTTAGGCAACCGCTAATCTACTTTCGGTATCTGTAGATTTAGCTATTCTGGAAATTCCATATAAATCAAATTATGCAATATGTGGTCTTCTGTGACTGACTTCTCTCAATCAGCAGAATGTTTTCAAGGCTCCTCTGTGTCGTGGCACATATCAAAATTCTATTCCTTTTCAAGGCTGAATAATATTCCACTGGCTGGATGGATCACATTTTAGTTATCTCTTCATCAGTTGATGAACATCTGGGTTGTTCTCACCTTTTGGCTATTACGAATAAACCCTAAACCTTCATGCACAAGTTTTTGTGTGGGCATAGTTTTTTTCTTGGCTCTATACACAGGAGTGATATTGGTGTGTCATATGGCAACTCTGTGTTCTGCATTTTGAGGAGCTACTAAACCATTTCTAATGTGGCTGCGCCATTTTCCAAGCCCACCAGCAATTTACAGGTTCCAGCTCTTCACATCCTTCCAACACCTGCTTTTGGGTTTTTTGATAGTAGCCATCCACGTGGGTGGGAGGTGGTATCTCACCATGGTTTTGATTTGCATTTCCCGAATGATTAGTGATGTTGAGCATATTTTCACGTGCTTATTGTCCCATATATTTTATATATACCTTATATGTATCTTTAAATATATATATTTCATATTATATTTATATTTAAATACATATTTAAGAATGTAAATATATTTACATAAATGTTTATATAAATATATGATCATGTAAAATATATTTGTATATACATTTATATATTAATGTATACATTTGAATATTGGAGAAATGTATATTCAAGTTCTTGCTAATTTTTTTTAAAAGATTTTATTTATTTATTTGAGAGAGAGAAATCACAAGTAGATGGAGAGGCAGGCAGAGAGAGAGAGGGAAGCAGGCTCCCTGCTGAGCAGAGAGCCCGATGTGGGACTCGATCCCAGAACCCTGAGACCATGACCTGAGCCGAAGGCAGCGGCTTAACCCACTGAGCCACCCAGGCGACCCTTTGCTCATTTTTAAAAAAAGATTTTATTTATTTATTTGAGAGAGATTTATTGAGAGAGATCACAAGCAGGCAGAGAGGCAGGCAGAGAGAGAGGAAGAAGCAGGCTCCCTGCTGAGCAGAGAGCCTGATACGGGGATCCATCCCAGGACTCCGAGTTCATGACCTGAGCCGAAGGCAGCAGCTTAACCCTCTGAGCCACCCAGGCGCCCCTCTTTGCTCATTTCTTAACTTGGTTGTCTTTTTATTTGAGTTGTAAGAATTCTTCACACAGTCTGAATGCATGTTCCTTATATATGACCTGCAAATATTTTCTCCCATTTAGTGGCTTGTCTTTTGACTTTGTCAATGGGGTCCTTGGAAGCACAAAACTGGGATATTTTGGTTGAGTCCCATTTATTTGTTTATTATTTTTTTTAAGTTGCTTGACTTTGGTGTTTGGCTGAGGAGCCGTTGTTAGATTCAAGACCACTAACATTTACCTTTGTGTTTTCTTCTGAAAACTTTATCATTTTACTTTATTTTTATTTTTTAAAAGATTTTATTTATTTGAGAAAGAGACAATGAGAGAGAGCATGAGCGAGGAGAAGGTCAGAGGGAGAAGCAGACTCCCTGTGGAGCTTGGAGCCTGATGCAGGACTCGATCCGGGAACTCTGGGATTATGACCTGAGCAGAAGGCAGCCGTCCAACCAACTGAGCTACCCAGGCATCCCGAACTTTATCATTTTAATGCTTACATATATGTCTTTGATGCATTTTGGGTTATTTTCTCTGTATGGTGTGAGGCAGGACTCCTGTTTCATTATTTGCATGTGGCTGCTTGGGAGTAAAATACTGTTCTTACCCCCATTGAATTGTTTGGCACCCTTGTCAAACATTAGTTGACTGTAATTTATTTTCCTTTTTTTTTTTCCCATTGAGGCATTTCACGTGCCATGTATATTATATTTCTAGGAAAAAGGAATCCCAGGATTTTATGAAGAATAATTTTTCCATGCAGTGAAACCAAACTTAGGGGATGGAAATATTCTGCCACTTTTCTAGATCTTTCAGTTATACAAGTCTAGGGCTGGTCATGCCACACTTGTTTAACTTGCCCGTGAGGTTCACAGCAGTTTTCCCAGCTCTGTGGTCATCAATAATTTTAAATTTGCCAATGTACTCATGCTTCGTCATCACAGTGAGGAAACGGGATGAGGACTTTGGTGCATGGCCTCCTAAGAACCTGGCCTTCGCCTCCCCTTTCAGCAGTGTTAATGTTCTTGAGGGCATCTGTGAGACATTTGTTCACACTGTTACTGCGGCACAGAAAGATGGCAGAAAAAGCTTTTTTCCCTTTTATTAATATTTGGTCTTGTTCTCCTTCCCTTTCTCATAACCGAATGCGTATTTCCCCTCCGTCATTTGAAAACTGCATACTGTTCTCCAGCTGTTTTCCCCAGACGACACCTTGTGTATCAAGAATCCTTATTTCACGGTTATTATACACAATCTTAAAGATTTATGACTGTCCTCTTATTTTACACATGCATACACACGAAGCACTAAATACGGACTTTATCTGAATGGCTAAATGTTGGCCAAGACAGAAGCCAGTTGTAGTGGGAACTTCTAGGATAAAGATATAGTCTGAAGTTTTTGTTCTTTAAAAAAAGCCTTCATGGGATGCCTGGGTGGCTCAGTGGGCTAAAGCCTCTTGCCTTCAGCCCAGGTCATGATCCCAGGGTCCTGGGATCGAGTCCCACGTCGGGCTCTCTGCTCAGCGGGGAGCCTGCTTCCTCCTCTCTCTCTCTGCCTGCCTCTCTGCCTACTTGTGATATCTCTGTCAAATTAATAGGTAAAATCTTTAAAAAAAAAAAAAAAGCCTTCATGGGGCGCCTGTGTGGCTCAGTGGGCTAAAGCCTCTTGCCTTCAGCCCAGGTCATGATCCCAGGGTCCTGGGATCAAGCCCCGCATCGGATTTTCTGTTCAGTGGGGAGCATGCTTTCTCCTCTCTCTGCCTGCCTCTCTGCCTACTTGTGGTCTCTGTCTTTCAAATAAATAAAATCTTAAAAAAAAAAGGCCTTCATATTTTATTAAAAATTTTAGGTGTCCAAATTCAAATGGTTAACAATATAGTACAATAATAATAATAATATCATCTAATAATAATATAATAATAATTTCTCCTGCATAGTCACTGCTGCACACTAGTAAAATGAGATGTTTCTTTTCTCTTCTTTTTTAAAGATTTTATTTATTTTATTTATTTGACAGACACAGATCACAAGTAGGCAGAGAGGCAGGCAGAGAGAGAAGGAGGCAATTGGGCTCCCCGCTGAGCAAAGAGCCTGACGTGGGGCTCCATCCCAGCCAAAGGCAGAAGCTTAACCCACCCAGGCGCCCCGAGATGTTTATTTTCATTTGGGATTATGGAGGGGCAAGGTGTTTTTGGCTCTCCTGCTGAAGGAGGGACTCAGTCAGTATTGTCTCCACCTTTTTCCCTAATAGTAGCTCTGGAAGATGAAGATGTCCCTCCATCTCCCAGACATGAAGGTTTGACCAGGACATGGGATGTATAAGCTCATTGACATAGTCTCATGAACTAAGCCCTGGTTTATTGGTCACAGTCATTCTCCAAGTATTTTCAGGAGTAAACTTCAGGTGTTGCCCTTACTCTAATTTTTCTTTCTGAGACTTCTGACTGCAATCCCTACTTCCTGCAGTCACTCGAGGAGAAACGAGGCATGTGGCAGCGCAACAGTGTGTTTTTCTTTCAAGATGACAGAATTACTCTTGATTTCTGGACGCATCTCGGATTTTCATATACAAACATGGATTTTGGTGTCTACCCTGAGGAGATGATACGTACGGTGTGAGGCACACTTGTATTCTCATGACACGTCACCTGGGTTACCCAGAACTTTCTGGGCCCGGCAGAAAGGCAGAAACCCGGGTGAATTCCTCATTGTTCCAGCAGGCTGTCAGCCCTCAAAGGCCTTCTGGATGTGTTTGTGCATCGCAGTGTCTGCTGTGTAAGATACAGAAAGAGCACAGTAGTTCAGTTAGGAAAACATTTTCCAGGAGGAACCAGGATTCAGTTTGGGTGACTCTTGACCATTTTTCATCTTCTGATGACTGAAAGTGGTAGTTAGTCTACAGTCATGGTTTTAACATGCATTTCGAATGTAATGTTAGTTTCCATCAACATAAAACTATAAGAACTGTCTTCCTAAAGGGCATTCGTGTAAGGCCCATTATTTTCCAGCTTGATTAAAGAAAACAAAATTTTTCTGGAATGCTTTCTTCCTACTCTGTATTAGGACTGGATTGAAAGTGATTTATTGTGGATAGGGTTATACCTGGTCGTGGAATTTTGTTTCTGTTCCTGGGTTTTTAAAGGTGGCAGAGTTGACTTTATGATTTTAATTCATCTTCACTAGATGAAGAATTCACAAATAGGACTTTTTCTTGAAATAACCATAGCCTGGGGGCGCTTGGGTGGCTCAGTTCATGATCTCAGGGTCCTGGGATCGAGTCCCATATTGGGCTCCCTGCTCAGTGGGGAGCCTGCTTCACTCTTTGCCTCCCCCTCTGCTTATGCTTTCTCTAATAAGTAAATAAATAAATAACCTAAAAAAAAGAAGTTGTATTTGACTGGAGCTTCATGTGGAGTGACAGATCAACAGAAAGACAAAGGGATATGAGACAGGAAGCAATGAAGGAAAACACAGAGGCGCACAGTATAGACAGATGTTCCTCGGCTTATGACGGCCTCGGCTTCTAATAAACCCACTGTTCAGCTGGAAATCTCTTTAGTTGAAAATGCATGGAAAACACCTAAGCGACTGAACATCAGAGCTTAGCCCCGCCTAACTTAAATGTGTTGAGAACACTTACCGTATTGCACAATTGGGCAAAATCCCCTAACACAAAGCCTATTTCACAATAAAATGTCTGGTATCTCATGTAACTTACTGAACAGTGCACTGAAAGCCAGAACAGGACGGTTCAAGTGTGTTGGTTGCTGACCCTCATGATCACATGGTTTGCCTGGGGGCTGTGCTCGCTGCCCCTGCCCAGCATTACAAAAAAGGACCCTACTGTAGATCGCCAGCCTGGGAAAAGATCCAAACTAAATGCATATCACTTCTGCACTATTATAAAAAGTCAAAAAACCATAAACTGAACCAAGGTGAAGTCAGGGATCTTCTGTACCAGGTGTGTTAGGGAAGGTCAAGCGCTCCTGTCTGTCCAGGAACCATAGTGGTATGGGGTAAAGTTCCACAGTAGAAAGTTCTACAGCGGAGAACCACTAGGACTCAAGCACCAAGGGTCACAGGTTGCGCAGGAAGACTGGATGCTCCTCTGTGGGCGATGAGAAGCCACGAGCGACTCAGGAAGGCTGCAGAGCTCTGGGCAGGTGGGACAGCTGAGGGCTGCAATGAAGAGGGACAGGTGGAGCTGGGAGACCAGGTGGGGAGAGCCCGCTACCCTCGAACAAAAGGCGACAAAGGTCTGGACTGGGATGATGGAGATGGTGGAAGGTAATGGGATATTCATGAAACAGAACTGGAAAGCCATGGAAATGAAATAAGAGACGGAGGGAAATCCGAACATGACTTTAATTGCCATCAGTATAAAACGTGTTGAATTAAAATGAATTGGTATTTCTAGACTGATGATGACATCACAATAATGGAAGGAAACCAATTTTGATTTTGAACCTGGTTAAGGAGAAAGTATAGACAAGAGAAAAGCAGAGGCTCTGGAGTCACACAAATGTCACCGTTGAGATTCGTCCCCACTCTTCATTCCCTTCCCTGTAAACCCAGGCAAGCGACACCTGCCTCACAGCACTGGTAACAAATAGGGAAGTGCACACGTTCCCAGGTCAGACAGGACAGCCAGGGATCAGCGGCACATGAGGAGGTGACAGGTGGTCACTAAACTGAGCTCAGGTGCATACACAGCATTTTACGTCACCTTGAGATGGCTCCTCCTGTGACCTCTCGAAGAAGGCGGCAGTGGTGAGTAACGAACTCCAGGAGCTTATTAGCATACATGATCTTCAGGCCATCTGGATGAGACTCAACGATCTGCTCTACAATCACCTAGCAGAAGGAAGAGCGTTTTATTTTTATTCATTTATTTGTTTGTTTGTTTGTGTTTTTGTTTGTTTTTAAAGCACCTAAAAGAGAAGTATGAACTATACACTACAGAGAAAAGAATCGAGTAAACCTTAAAAATGCACTTCGTTCTTCCTCCTCCCCACTCAGTATGCTTTCTAAACAGGAGGTAAGTAACACTGGCATGAAAATCTAGGTCCCGGGATTTGGGAATACTGCTCCAACCCTGGGGGACACAGAGGCTGAGGGACAGAGACTGGCCTGAAGCTAAAACATCACACACACTCATCTGCTTCCCTTCTGAGCTTAAAGGCGAAATACTGTATCTGCAGACAACAGCTCTGTACCATCTTCACCCTGGCCTTATCCTCTACTGTCTCCAGAACAGGGAAAGGGCTGTGATGGAAAGTGATGGAAGAAAACACATCTTATTTTGCTTTAGTATTTTATTTTTTTTTGGTGAGGCTGAGTTGCAGGAGGTGAATGACAAGCATAGAAACTTAAAATACAAACGTGGCCACAGTTCATTTAATGACATGGAAACGTAAAGTACTTCCCTAATTTAGCATATTAGATTCAATTCAATGAAAAGGGCATAAATTAAATAACTAAAATATTTTCATTTAGTGACAAAGAATAATGTGATCTTTTTCACCCCCACAGAGAGAGCTATAAACTATAATAGGATACATACAAAGAACTGACAGATCATTTACTTTTAGTAGTCTTAATGAAGCTGAGACGATTACTGAAATTAATCCTTCAATTTACTTCTATCACTGGGATACTGTCTCGTTTTAAAACTGGAAGCCTTTCATCCTGAAGTCATGGTGGGTAGCTTTATACTTACTGGACAGAAAGATCACTCGCACTGGCAGGTGACTGGAAGAAAGCCCTCAAACGCTGAGACTGGCTTCATGACTTCTGTCAGCCTGAACTAGATGAATCCGACGCTCTCTAAGTTGGAAGCTGCTGATTGCTGGTGGCCTCACATGGTGCAGCCCATACTCCGGCCACTCAGAGGCAGGATACACTGACTCCCTGTATTTAACTGTATCCTTATAGGTCAAGAACACTGGGTAACCAAGTTCCAGACTTACGGTACGACTCCGCTAAATCACCCTTCAAAGCCCTTTATCTTTGAATATTCCCTCCCTCTCACCTTCCTAGCCTGGCAAACTCCCCCATGGTCTTCAAGACTTAAGCCACATCAATTCTGCGAAGACGCCTCCCCTCACAGACTTTCCCTGTGCACAGAGATGTCTTCCAGCTCCTCCAGTGGGCACGGGCGCCTTGGTGGGGTCACGCTTTTTGGCAACTTCATTAACGTATAACTTATGGAAATGGAAATTGACCTGAAAATGTTCTGATCCGTACCTTCTTCCTAGGCAAGTCCCTCACCCCTACTAAATTAAGACGATCCCTGAGTTATGGCATCACTGGAAGAGACAAGAGCGCATGCCTGATTCCTGCCATGCTGATGGGCTCCAAGCGGGACCAACCTTTTCTTACAACCAGAAGAGCAGGAACTAAGAGAATCTTCAAGGAAGAGCCCTGAGCTCTCTCGCACCCAGTCAAGAAACGAAGCCAGATTAGATGCTCTGTGTTTGTGGAATGAGGTGCATGGGGGCACAAACCTCATCCATGTACGGTTTCACCAGTATTTGACCAACTGATGCCTCTGCATCCCGTGTCTTGTCAATTGTAGCATAAGTCTGGAGGCAGTGCCGTATGATGTCCACATTGGAAGTCTGAAGCCCTTCTAGCAGCAGGCCTCCCAGGGACTGCTGCAGCATGGCCGTAATGTGGGCTATACGCTGCAAGAACAGAGAGACCAGGAAAGAAGGTCCAACAGTTTCTAAAAGCTCAAATATATGTGTATAATTTATATACATATGTGTTATATATATAAAGCGAGCCTCTAATTCTACCAGAATATATGTAAGATTAAAATCCCAACATTTCCTAGAGAATAACAATGAATCTCTTTCTCCCCATGATTGCTTGCTTGCTTGCTTTCTTTCTTTCTTTTTTAAAGGTTTTTTATTTATTTATTTGTCGAGAGAGAGCACAAGCACATAAGTAGGCACAGGCAGAAAGAGAAGCAGGCTTCCTGCCAAGCAAGGAGCCCAAGGTGGGACTCGATCCCAGGACCCTGGGATCATGACCTAAGCCAGAGGCAGTGGCTTAACTGACTGAGCCACTGAGGCGTCCCCTCCCTATGATTTCTTTGAAAGTAAGTCGGCTTCATCAAAGTGAAGTTTAGACAATTACGGAACGACAAAAAGTTATTTGCCTCTTAAGCTACAGAGTAAATCTGACAAACGTGCATTTAAACCCAGTCAAGGGCTTTGGATAAATGAACTCTGACTACATCATATGATGTGTCAAGTTACATGAAATTCAGAATTAATTTTACTTGCATAGTTTGGAGACTACGCTTGTGTCTTTACACAAAATCTATCTAGTGTGACATAATGGAAGCAGGGTCCCAAGCAGGAGATACTAAAAAAAAAAAAATTCAAAGCTAGCTTCAAAATCCTGTAGAGTAGCAATTATCAGGGGGCAATGCTAGGTCAAACCAAAATCATCCAGGAAATTCGCAAACAGCAAATTGAAAATCGAAACCAACACTTACTGGTCTTACTTTGTCCAGAAGAGGCATGCCTTTACTCTGAAAAGCATGAAAGTGTAACTGGTTAAATTCTGTGGCAATTCTCTCCAAAATCTGTCTAGTCCAGAGAGGGCTAGTAGAGACAATTAGAGAAGTGTAATTCCCAAAGTTAAAACCTGCCACCCCCACCGCCCCCCCATGCCTTACAGCGCTCAGGCACCTGCAAATGCACGCCATCAATTTTCAGGACAAACTCTCTGTGCAGCAGGCCCCTGGTGCGAGGGGTGAGGAGCGGGGAGGTCATAGAAGCCACCGACGCAGCCTGGTCCGGGCCACAGGGCCCAGGCAAGGGGATGGAGCTATTTTAGGTCAGTGTGGGTACAGCTGCATGTTTCCACCACGTTTCTCGAGCTCTCCCATTTGTGCCCTTATTCTCCCATTCCCTAACCCCCTCCTCTCTCTTGCCCTGTCCTACCGTTCATACGCGAATCCCCCTCTTCTTCTCCACCTACCTCATTCTCCCTCCCAAGTACCTCCCCAGTACCAACTATTGCTGTCTCCTCAATCAGCTAAAACTGACCGCCTAGCAGCAACCTGGGAAATTGCTCAGAGCAGAGGACTCCAAGTTTACATTTACCCAACGGCAGAAAGAGCAAGCTCGGTGCTCTGGGAGCTGGTGAGAAATCACTCACAGTGCATCTGCCATCAAGTGGACTGGATACACTTCCCTCTTGCCCCCCACATTAGAAAGCGTCAACCCCACTCAAAAGGAAGCCGAACAGTGAAAGAAAAAAAAACACACAACAAAGGCCCCAAAGCCCCTGCTGGGCTCTATGAGGCATCCCACATCTGAGGATGGGCAGTCAGGTAGTGAGGAAACACACTGTAAGGAAACCCAAAAATGTCTGGAGACCTGCCACGGTGTGCCCCATCCCAGAGCATCAGAACTGGTGTGGAGGGAAGGCAGGCGCTGGACATGACCAATGCAGAAGCCTAATCCCAACCTCTACTGACTGATCCCATGCGCATTTCCTATTTATCCTTATCTCGGCATTTCTGGGCCTAGCAGAGCAAGATGGATTTACCATGCGTTGACACTGCTCTGGCTTTCCTGACTCCAGAGCTCAGAGCTGCTCTTCTGGAGAAAAAAGTCCTCCAAGGTAATTCTGAGCAAGAAAGCGCACAATGGCTGTTTATCAAGGACAGTGCAGCAAAGGGACAGGATTGTAGACACAGAGCTCACTGAGGTGTTTCTATCCGAGGAGCACAGCAGCAGCAGCAAAGATGAGAAGAACACTGGAGGGCCAGCTCCCCAGGGGCTGAATGTGGACATGGCTGGAGGGGCTGCAGGTGCTGCCAAGGGCCGCAGCAAAGCAGAGCCGCTGGAGACACACAGGCTGCAGAAGGGCCGTGTACAGACTGTCTGCTAAGTGTGGACAAACCTGGGCAGAAGCACGAGTGCAACGGGCTAGAGACACAAGCACAGTGGAGGCTGACCACTTAGTTGAATGCCTTGATGTGAAAGGGTCAGAGACCTAGGACCAGAGAATCGCTTCCTTTGGGATGTGTCCGTTCTTAATCTCCATCATGAGACATGTGGAGCATATGGTCTCTCAAGTTCCTTCCAAATCTAAAACCTTAATTCCTAAAATTTAGAAACCTAACTCCGCCTGCAGGGGGAGGGACTGTTAGCCTCACACAACAGAGCACGCAGGGCACGCAGGGCAACAGGCGACCTTGACGCAGGCAGCCCAGCTGGTATGTGCAGAACCAGCCCGGGCTACTCCCACTGCACCACTGTGTGTCTCACGGTGCTGACAGGACCTAACTACTCATTTTCTGAGTCACTCATCTACCCTGGCTGATTGAAAATTCACACCAGGAAGGGAACAAGACAATCACAGTATAACAAAGAGAGCCATCATCTTTTTCCTATTTCATAAGCTTTTTCTTTCCTGTTTGTAAATTTCAAATGGATGTGTCCTATACTGTTTCATAATAATATAATGCTGGTGCAAAATACATCAATGGTAATACTCTGGGCATGTCTAGGAAAAAAAATGAGATGGAGAAAAACCAAGATGAATGGTAGGTATGCCTTAAAGATCAACAGGACTTTGCTAGTCCTCAGGGAAGGTGGTTCCAAATATACTTTTCCACTGCAAGCATAATGAAGTGTTAGAACTGTGGTCTATAACCAAAGGGTTTATAGGAACATGTTATAGATTTCACCATTTCATGCTCTCCACTCTCCTGGAGCTACATTCTAGCCACAAACCTGGATTTTCTTCTTGTTTAGAAATGAATTCTAACTAAGCTGTCCCCACCTAATTAGACTGGATGTGAAATATTAATTTATGTGCTACTTAGTTAAAAAAAAATGCTTACCTGCTTGCTTTTAGTGCAGAGGTTTCTTTAGAACTTTGTGAATTTAAGATTTTTTCAATCTTTTCAACTGATCAAATAACTTGTATAAGCCTCAACACACACATCTATAAAAATAAAAATTAAGCAAACAAAAAACGTCACCATCTTTACTCTTAATCATCTTTATTTCCCATGCTAAATGCAGGAAAATATAAGACCAAAAGTTAACTTCAAATATATAGGGCATGCTATATTTTGAATATTTCTATGAAACACAGAATTCTCAAGAATGCAAATCTTAGTTCTAGAATAAGCATACTTCCATATTCTATTGCAAGTTTATAGAGAAAAAAAAAACAAACCCTAGACTTTGCTTTCTCATATTCTATACTCTTATTTCTTCTTTTCCCCATCCTGAATCTTTCTATGGGCATTTCTTTCCTATTTTTTTAAAAAGATTTGTTTATTTGAGAGAGAGAGAGACTGCATGTGCGCGTGCAGGGGAGGGGCAGAGGGAGAGAGAGAATCTCGAGCAGACATCCTGCTGAGCATAGAGCTCAATGCGGGGCTCAATCTCATGACCCTGAGATCATGACCTGAGCCAAAATCAAGAGTCGGACGTTTAACCAACTGAGCCACCAGGCGCCCCTCCATTTGTTTTCTTATGGCCCTCTATTCATGTTTTAACTTTGGCTTCCCATCGTACTGACCCTCTCAGTTTACATGTGCATATACCTATATGGCCAAGCACCAAATCATTAAAGACCTTTTACACTACAAATATTATCAAAGAGGTTGAGGGACATTATGAAAACTCTCATCCTTAAAGAACAAAAAAATACAAAGTCATCCATTCAATAAATAGTTACTGAACACCCCTGGGAGCTCGACATTCATTCCGACGGGGGGTGGGGGGGGAGGGGGACACAAGAAAATAAAGCAAGAAATACACCCTGCTCTCATAAAGCTTACTGTTTTGTCTGGAAGCGCATGACAAGCATTCTTTGGACAAAAGCTGTGAGGAGATCCAGAGGCGAATTAAACAGAAGGTCCCTCAAACAGGCTTTCTCCCCACTGAGATTTTAACAAATATCCTAATAATACACATAGAAAACATAGTACAGAGCAGCAGGCGAGAGTCAGAAGCCCAGACTCCCAATGCCCGCTGTGCCCCTACATCGTTATGATCATGAATGACATCGGGGACACTTGAAACTGGAGATAGCACTAAGGGGCACACTCCCGGGGTGAGCCCTCAGATGTACAGAGCCGTTGCCTGTCTCACACACCTGAAACTAAGCCAACATCACATGCTAACTACTGGGAATCGAAAAAATTAAAGTGAACACCAGAACATAAAGAACACAGGATCAGAAAATAACAACAAACCTACGGCAGAATCCTGAGTTTGCTTTGGAAAGCCCACTTCTCCCCTAATCTCTAATATAGGCCTATTTTCTTTACAGGGCCGCTGACAATTTATACAGTCGTTAACTGTCAAGCGCTGCACCGACAACAGTTATCACGGTTCCTTGTTCTGCAAAAAGTGAGTGATCTTGAGATTGTGTGGGTACCTCTGAAATTCTGTCTTATTATTTCAGGTAGATAACGTGACATAATGCATAAAATGCACATGCGTGAGAGCTTTGAAAAAAAGCTGAATAGTGCTGACAAGTTCGTGGAGAAAAGAGGAGAGGGCTTCAACGGGCATGCAGCATAAGAAATCTACTGGAGGGTACCTTTTTCTTCCTTATGTCCTGTTGTTTACACATTAGTTCATCTACTGCCCGAATTCCTTCACTGATTGATGACCTGAGACTCTTTAAAAGAATAAAAAATAAAACGTATTACAGACATTGTTTTGTCACATTATCAAGTTCCTACATCTCATTCAATTCCACAGAACTTAATACCTGTGCACCAGTACTATGCAGATATTGACCAAAAAAAAAAAAAAAAAAAACATGATATACCAGACATAGTTACTGTTGAGGGGACTCATGATCTAGGGGCATAATGACACGAAGGCAGGATCGCACGGCCAGAAGAAGAATGATACATATACAGTGAAAGTTATGGGGATGAGGGGGCTTAGAATGGAGAACAGATAATATGAAGCAAAGTACAGGAGAGTCTGGAAATGCGACGGGGCTCGAATCGGTCTCTGAAAGCCATGTGTACACAGCTGACGAGGTGGGGAGGGGATGGGGGGCAGATGTAAGTGCAGACATACTCAGGGGCAGGGGCAGACAGGCACACAGCCATGTGCACTGCAGGCTTCCTTCTGGAGAGAAGCAAAAATAGGAATGGAGGGCCAACTTCACTGAGTTGAGGTCTTTAGATTCTGCATATTTTGGAGAACGAGAGAATGTCAAAGCACTGATGCATGATGATGAAATGTGGGTATGGAAATACCAGGAATCAAGAATGAAGAACAGAAGACCAGAAAAAGGCAGAGCACAGAGGTAGAGAAACATGTCCAGAAGCTAATGAATAAAGAGATAATTAGGAATTAGGGCCAAAACAAAGGTTAACAGAAACAACTAGAATTAAGTAAGCATATCACAAAAATTCCACAGGAAGGTGGTCAGGCCTGTGGCTGAGCAGGACCAAAGTGGCCATAAAAACAGGCCATGGAAAAGGGAGGGGATACGGTGATGGCAGGGGGTGAGGTGGGACGGGAGCCTGTGTGAGTAGAGCAAATCTGCCTCCAGGGAGAGAAGAGTGGGAGGCCAAAGGAAGGCTAGGCTTGGGAAACAACACCACTATGAGGCCCCGGGAGGAAGAGGCACACCAAGGAGGCAGTGGGAGAGAGCCCCACAGTGGCTGGTGTGGAATCCAGCAGCGGACCACAAAAATCCCTTCCATTCCAAGGAAAAGTACCTTTAACAAGATTTTGTAAAATTCAAATGAGACATAAACCATGGAAAGTATTGGCTACCTCAAGGTACAACTCAAGATTTTTACCTGTTTCATGAACTCTTTCCTGCCTGCCCCTCCTCTAGGCTTCTCAGCACTGATATTTCCATTACTCCGCATTTTTCTTGGTTCTAACCATGTACTGTGTCTTCCCTTAAATTATGTTCTCCTTATATTCTCTCTAGGATGCAGGCACTGTCTTAGGGGAGGGATGCACGAGGCCACTCAATCTAGAGGAGATAGACAAGGAAGGATGGTGTCGTTTATGACAAGTTTCGACAGGGCATCAGAACGGACAGAGGCCGTAAGTCAGGGCACCAGACACAGACGGGGGTTGGGGGGAGACAGGGCAGCACAGTTTTCTGTTAGAAGTGATGCCACAACTGCCCCTCCACTGTTCACCCAGGTGGAGTTCCTATTCCCAATGGCTTAGAGGTGGGGAGTCCCATTCCCACAACAGAGATTTTTCTGAGAGAACATTCAAATGTAACATTTATTAAGTATTACATTTTATTTATATTATCCTTCAGTTCCATTAGGGATTACACAGTTTTTGTAGATCAGCCCAGGAACCTAACCACACGTAGATTACGTGGGGTGGGGGGGATATTTACAAGATTACAAACTGTTAAAATACAAGTCATTCGTAAGTTAGAAACCACTTACATATGACCAAAGTGGCATTAATAAGTTGAATTTGGAAATATGCTTGCTCTCCCCTGACATTTTAAGGTTGTCTACTCTGAGAATATGTCTTCTTCAAATCGAACATGTTTTTTTAGGTTTTTAGCATATGCAAAACCAAAATCATTTACAACTCTTCTGAAGGTGAATATTATAATCATGAACTGTTAAAATACAACCACCAGTACCACCAAACTAACAGATGAAAAGAATTCTTAGAGAAAAGCCAACGAGGACAACTGGCGTCACAGCAGACTGTTTTCATTAATTGAGGACTTACCAGAACTTCTCGTAACTGTCCCAAAGGCACAGAAAGTTGATTGAGGTCTTTGTCCATGCCAACCTAAAGGCAAAACCAGGTTGGCACAAACACATCACGATAAGGAGTAATAGTGACGTATCTATTTAACGATCAAAGCAGTACCAGATTTAAGTTATTTTTTTGGCACAACCGTATTTTGCTACATAACTAGCTAAACAACAGAAGTGGTATTTGGCCATTAATGTTCATAGAATATGAAAAAAATCTGTTGAAATACATGAACCTATAAAAATAAGGGAAGTCATGAGAAACAGAAGTTTCCTTAAGAACAATTTGCCTTTAGATGACATTTTAAATGAATGTGAAAAATTTTCACAGAAGGTGAACAGTTCTCTGTCTGTAATTGATGATACTCAGCCAGCTGATGTGAAAGTCTGACGGGCTACGTCTCTCTTAAACATTATTATAAGCCTTGCGAAAAATAGAAATTAAACAGAAGTAAAATTTTCTAGGTTTTTAATCCTATTGGGATATTTATCTTAGTGGTATATTTCCCAAAAGCAAATGTGCATCATTAATTTTAATGGTTCTTGAAATTCCCATGGAGCTGCAACTTTCTGTGCTTCTCTGGACAAACAGATTTAAAACAAAATGAAGTATCAACAAGGAGACTTTTCTGCCAAGTAACAAAATTCAACATTTCTAAACGGCTTTTACAAACAATTGATAAGCTCACTGCAAATCATTCTTATATTTTTATAAAACCAAACTTTTTAAATATCAATATTGGCCAATGTTCCCTCAACCTAGCTCTGGCTAACAGATATACCTGGGAGTAAATTAAACATTGTAAGAGTGGTGGACATTTGCTCCTACAAATTAGTCTAAATCAAGGAAGACTTCAGGGTAATCACTTAGCAACTAATAAAACAACCCCTTGGGTATTATTATCCTTTACTTTTCACTGTTGACTAATGAATTTGAAACATAATCAAACTAGAGCAACCTTAAATGAATAAAAACTAAAACAAACAAAAAAAATGTATTCCAAAAAGTTTAGTTCTTTTATTAATGAAATTGGTAATTTCTTCAAGTTTCTGGTGGGGTTGGTGGGGTAATCAACTGAAAGGTTTCTAAAAACTCTGCCCTTTTAATAAATATGAAGGAGAGAGAAAATGTGTGTGTGTGTGTGTGTGTGTGTGTGTGTGTGTGTGTGTGTAGGACTTGTGAATTTCAGGTTTACCAAGTTTGTGGAAAGGTTGACAAAATCTGCATAATCCTTGTTGATGAGCTCGACCATGGCTGTTTTAAAAGTTTATAGTAGAGTTCCAGATCTCCTCTTAGTTCCTCCAGCTGGACACGCTTTCTACAGTCAGACACAAAGTGATCAACGTCGAAATCTTCCTGAAAATCAAACGAGAAAGAAAAAATGATTGCACTGATACCAGATTTTACGTAGAAAAATAAGATCAGAGAAAGAATAAGAGGCCGTATTACTGCAGGGGAACACACACAGGGACATCATGGGGTCTGCTCACTTCCTAAGATTATGGGAAAGGGGGCCCCTCACCAAGACCATTCTCTCCAGTTGCCTAACGCTACAGGCATTTTATTTCTTTTAATTATACATTTCAAAGAGGGTCTTCTCAAAATAGAAACAGCTTTTTTTCTTAATTTTAAAAGTAACAAATGTTCACTGTCAAACTTTCAACCAACCAAGAAATACTTATGTAAGAGAGAAAAAAAAAATCACCCACTCTCTAATGCTCTGCAGTTAAGCACTGTTAATGTTTATTTTTCTTCACTATTTAACACAGCGATTCACATCCTTCCAGACTTTGTTTTGGTCTTTCTCTTTACCTTTTTTTTTTTTTAAGATTTTATTTATTTGAGAGAGAGAGATGGAGAGAACAAGTGGGAGGAGGGGCAGAGGGAGAAGCTGGCTCTCTGCTGAGCTGGGAGCCTGATGCCAGGGTTCATTCCAAGACCCTGAAATCAAGATCTCAACCGAAGGCAGACGCTTAACTGACTGAGCCACCCAGGTGCCATAGTCTTTCTCTTTAAAATATAAATTACTTTTGGGGTGCCTGGCTGGTTCAGTGGGTTAAGGCCTCTGTCGTTATCTCAGGTCATGATCCCAGGGTTATAGGTTCAAGCCCCGCATTGGGCTTTCTGCTCAGCAGGGAGCCTGCTTCCCTGTCTCTCTCTCTGCCTGCCTCTCTGCCTACTTGTGATCTCTGTCTAATAAATAAATAATTAAAAAAAATAAAATATTAATTACTTTTTAAAGAAACTGACATATAATGGACACATGTTAGTTTCAGGCGTACAACATAAAAATTCCATATTTTTATCTGTTGTGAAATGATCACCCTAAGACTAGTTAACATCCATACCAAACATACACATTTTTTTCTTGTGCTAAGAACTCTTAAGCTTTAGCAACTTTAAATACATAATAAATATGGCACCTGGGTAGCTCAGTGAGTTAAGGCCTCTGCCTTTGGCTCAGGTCATGATTCCAGGGTCCTGGGATTGAGCCCCACATCAGGCTCTCTTCTCAGCAGGGAGCCTGTTTCCTCCTCTCTGCCTGCCTCTCTTCCTAATTGTGATCTCTGTCAAATAAATAAATAAAATCTTTAAAAAAAAATATATATATATAATATACTATGCAGCCATCAAAAGAAATGAAATCTTGCCATGTGCAATGACGTGGATGGAACTAGAGGGTATGCTGAGTGAAATAATCAGAGAAAGACAATTATCATACAATCTCCCTGATATGAGGAATTTGAGAGGCAAAGTGGGGGGTGTGGGGGTAGGGAAGAAAAAATGAAACAAGATTGGATTTGGAGGGGGGCACCTGGGTGGCTCAGTGGGTTAAAGCCTCTGCCTTCGGCTCAGGTCATGATCACAGGGTCCTGGAATTGAGCCCCACATCGGGCTCTCTGCTCAACAGGGATCCTGTTTCCTCCTCTCTCTCTGCCTGCCTCTCTGCCTACTTGTGATTTCTGTCTGTCCAATAAATAAATAAAATCTTTAAAAAAAAAAGATTGGATGGGGAGGGAGACAAACCATAAGAGACTCTTAATCTCACAAAACAAACTGAGGGTTGCTGGGGGGAGGGGTGTAGGGAGAGGGTGGTGGGGTTGTGGACATTGGGGAAGGTATGTACTACGGCGAGTGCTGGGAAGTGTGTAAGCCTGACAATTCACAGACCTGTAACCCTGGGGCTAATAATACATATTTCTAATAAAAAATAATAACATTAATATACAATAATACACAGTATTATTTACTACAGTCACTATGATGTACATTACATCCCCAAGGCTTATCTTATTAACTGGAAGTTTATACCACTGGACCCCTTCATCTATTTCCTCCACAACCTCGCCTCTGGCAACCACCAATCTGTTCTCTATGACTTCATTTTGTTTTGTTTTTTAGATTCCACATGTGAGGGAGATCATACAGTATTTCTCTTTCTCTGTCTGACTTATTTCACTCAGTACAATATCCTCAAGGTCCATCCATGTTGTTGCAAATGGCAAGACTTCCTTCTTTTTATGGTTGAGTAATATTCCATCATATACACACACATTTTCTTTATCCATTCACCCCGTTGGTGGACACTTTAGTTATTTCCAAGTCTTGGTTGTTGTAAATACTGTGATACTCACTACAGTGAGTGTGAGTCTTGCTGGCCGCTAGAGCCAGGTGATCTAGAGGTATACCCTGGGTAGCAACTGCCAACCTCGGGGCATCATACGAGCATTCAAGCTCCTTTCCAGGAGATACCAGAAAGCAGAAGCGAGGTAAAGGGACAGCGCAAAGATGGTACCCATCAGCTCCATCTTTGGAGAATACCTTACTAGGCTCCCAGATCCATGCTAAATTAGATGCCTGCCCCTCAGGGCTTTAAGATAAGCAAATGAGCCTCTTTCACAGAAATCTGAACCCATTTCAGTCTGCTGCTTCTGTCCTGAGTTCCAGGGTGGGTCAGTCTACTCGTGTGACTGCTTTAAGAACTGTTTCTCAGTTTGCCTTGTGGGTCTCATGGGTGCAAGCTCTGATGGCTTTCAAAGCTGGATGTTTTGGGGTCTTGTCTCTTAGATGTATGTCTTGGAAGTTGGGGTGCCAGAAGTGGGGCTCAAACCCTTTGCTCTTCAGGGAGAAGCCTGGGATTTTGAGTACCCTCCCAATCCCAGGTCACTGTACCAGGGGTGGGGTTTATGGCAAGACTGATTCTTACTTCAACATAGGTTTTTTTCCTTACTCACCTAATGTGTAGGAGTCACTCAGCTAGTTGTAGGGTTTTTTCCACAGGAAATTTTTCCATATGGAGCTATAGATTCAGTGTGTATTTCATAGAAGAAATGAGTTCAAGATCCTCCTATGCCACCATCTTGAATGGAAACCCCAGACCTTCTCTATGTATGTGTGTACACACACATATGTGTACACACACACACACACACAAATATTCATGCTCTTCTAAACTATTTCCCAGCTAGGGGCACCTGGGTGGCTCAGTGGGTTAAGCCTCTGCCTTCCGCTCAGGTCATATCTCAGGGTCCTGAGATCAAGCCTCACATCAGGCTCTCTGCTCAGCTGGGAGCCTACTTTCCCCCCTCTCTCTGCCTGTCTCTGCCTCCTTGTGACCTCTCTCTCTGTTAAATAAATAAATAAAATCTTAAAAAAAGAATTAAAAAATAAAAACCCATTCTATTAAAAAAAATTTCCCATCTAAAAATATAACTTGAATGTCTTTACGTAACGCACATACATTTCTATTAATATTTTATGTGCATGCTGAGTGTCCCATTGAACAGATGTTCCAAATCTTTCATAACCTATTTCCAAGTATTGGTCTCACAGGATTAGCTATCCTGTGTTTCCCCTTTACAATTCTGTGATACCCGGGTAGGCTTATATGCTTAGAGGCAATAAATTACTATCTACTTCCCCTGTGACTCTGCTACTCCATGACCTGTTTAGTCAGCAAGAATCAAATGTGATGATTCCCAAACTAGTTAAGGACACCTACACTTACTTCGTAAGTATACAGCTTCATTAAACTCTATGTAAATCAACAAAATATGACTGCAAAAAAAAAATCACTGTTCTTTTGAAAACTAACACAGCTACTTTGGAAAGATTTGATACAAAGAAATCAATAAAAATTTTTGCTAAGTTAGGTATGGGTGAGATGACCAAGTACCAGGCAGGGAGGGAGTGATTACAGGATTCTCACTCAATTCAGTTAAAGAAACTGAAACTGAAGGCAAAAAAAGACAACATAGAAAGCTTTTTTTAAAAAGATTCTTTTTATTTATTTGAGACACAGACAGACAGTATGAGCAGGGACAGGGGCAATGGGAGAAGGAGATTCCCTGCTGAACAGGGAGTCCAATGCGGGACTCCATCCCAGGACTCCAAGGTCATGACCTGAACCGAAGGTAGATGCCTAACCTATTGAGTGAACCAAGTGCTGTGATAACTCAGAAATCTAATCTGCAGGCCAGTTTCCAGAGAAAGGACCTGGCACTGTTTCAATGGAGAATAAATGTACATATATTTTTTCCAAATAAAATCCTAAAAACTGTATGTACCATTCCCTAAGAGAACTTGTTTAAACTGACTTTTTTAGTTAATCAACCAAAGACTGACCCTGCTAGTGTCGGAGAGAAGGACTTCATACCAAACCGTAATTTCACAGTCATCTACAGAAAGCCACCTGCTTCTTACACTGGTGACCAAATGAGCCTGGACCTTTTTCTCCTGAGACCATCTCAGACCTTATATCATAGTTATGTAGTACATCACGGGAGGGGGTCTCGGTTCATAATCCTGGCCATCCTACTCACCAACTGTATACCTTTAGGTCGATCACTTTCCCTGCCTCAGTTACACATTGTTGAAGTTCTTGAACTTCATGGTGGCATTCTAAATTGTATAACTGGGGTGCCTATGTGGTTAAGCATCTGCCTTTGGCTCAGGTCATGATCCCAGTCTCTTGGGTTTGAGTTCCACATCAGGCGCTCTGCTGAGCAAGGAGCCTGCTTCTCCCTCTGTCCCTTCCTCCTGCTCCTGCACTCTCTCACTCTCAAATAAAATCTTAAATAAATAAATAAATAAATAAATAAATAATATAACTCAGCCTCAGTGAACAAATGCTATTAGGTAATATTAGTACTCAACTTACCATTTATGCATTTGTTCTCAGATAAACAAAAGTTGCATAACACATGACTAAATAACTCGGAACATCTGTGAATACTGGGTTAGGCAGCATTTGCTGTGAAAAGCAAACCCAAACTCACAGTGCCATAATAGAGACCCATTTCACTTAACCAAGAATGGTGTTACTACTTTAGGAATGGTTTTACTTTATAGTGTAGATTTCCCAAGTATTCAAAAAGAAAGTATTTACAATCCATACATTTATGGTCAACTGATTTTTCACAAGGATGCCAAGACCATTTAATGGGGGGAAAAACAGTCTTTTCGAGTGCCTACTACTGGGACAAGTGAATATCTACATGCAAAAGAATGAACTTGGAACAGCAACGTCACACATACACAAAAATATAACTCAAAATGGATCAAAGATTTAAATGTAAGAGTAAAAACTGTAACACTCAGAGAAAACAGGTGAAAATCTGTATGACTTTGGATCAGGAAAAGCTTTCTTAGACATGATACACAAAGCAATAAGAAATATTAGATAAGCTGAACTTGATCAAAATAAAAACTTTCGTGTGTCAAAGGACACTACGGAGAACGTGAAAAGACAACCCACAGAATGGGAGAGAGTATCTGCAAATCATTTGTCTGACAAGGATCTAATAACCAGAATATGCAAATATACTCTTAGAACTCAACAACAAAAAGACAAATAACCTAATTTAAAAACAAGCCGAAGACTTTTGAATAGACATTTCTCCAAAGATGATACACAGACGGTCAAGAGCACATGTTGGGATGTTCGACATTCTTAGTCATTGGGGAAATGCGAATCAAAAGCACATGCAGATGCCACGTCACACCCACTAGGACAACTATGGTAACATAAGAAAAAGAAAAAGAGAAAAAAAGGAAGAAAAGTGCTGGCAAGAAGGCGGAGAAGCTGGAACCCTCCTGTATTGTCGGTGAGAATGTAAAACAGTGTGGCTAAGGCAGCAAACAGCTCGATAGCTCCTCAAGAAGTTACACACGTACAATTACCCAGCAGTTCTACGTCTAGGGGTATGACACTGACAGAACTGACAACAGATGTTCCTGCCACAACCTGTACATGAATGTGCACAGCAGCGCTGCTCATAACAGCCAAAAGAGTATATACCCAACGTCCATCAACTGATGAATGGATACACAACCATAAAAAGGAATAAACTGTTACATGCTACAACACGAGTGAAGTCTGAAAACATTCTACTCTCAGGTTAAAGGAAGCCAGACACAAAAGGTCACGTGTTATACAATTCCACTGATATGAGATGTTCCAGAAAAGGCAAATCCATAAAAACAGAAAGTAGATTCATGATTGCCAGGGAATAAGGGGAGGGGAGAATTGGAACTAAGAGGTTTATTTTTCGGGTGATGGAAGCATTCTGGAATTAGACAGAAGTGACATATGTACCATATACACAGTAAATATACTAAAAACCAGAGAAGAGTACACTTTAAAATGGCAACTATTATGCTTTGTGAATTACATTTTGATGAAAAATGAAACAACTTAAATATCAACAAGTTAAATGCTAGGATACATTAAAAAAAATCCAAAGTAACACTAATCACAGGAACAATGGTATAGCTACATGAATTTCAGACAAAGCAGATTTCAGAGAAGGAAAATTATCAGGCATAAAGACCAGCATTACATCATGATAAAGAAATCGACTGACCAAGAAGACACAATTATCCTTAATGTATGTGTGCTTGATCAACACAAGTGAGACACAACCTAACAGAACTGCAGGGAGAAATAAACAATTCCATTATCACAGCTGGTGACTTCAACACTTCTCCATCATTAATGGGCCGATCCAGCAGCAGGGCAACAAGGATTTGACAGATGTGGACATTCAGTCCAGACATGGCACACTTAACACCACCATCAATTACCGTACAACAGATGTACACAGACAATTTCGCCCAGTAATAGTGCAACACACATTCTTCTTAAGCTCATATGGAACACTCATCAAGACAGAATAATTCTGGGCCACAAAACACAACAAATTTTTAAAAATAAAAATTATACCAAGTATGTTCTCAGACCGCAATGGAATTAAAAATCAGTAACAGAAGACAGCTGAAGAAGTCCAAAATACATGGAGATTAAATGACACACTTCTAAATGACAGGAGAGCAGTCTCAACCAAATACAATGTAGCAAAATGTGTGGAATGCTGCTTAAAGGGAAAATACAGTACTGAATGCAAATATTAGAAAAAAAAAGATTAAAGTCAATAATCTATGCTTCCATTTTAAGCAACAACAACAAAATCAAATCTACAGTAAGGAGGGGCTCCTGGGTGGTTCAGTTGGTTAATCATCTGCCTTTGGCTCAGGACATGGTCCTAGGGTCCTGGGACAGCGCCCTGCATCAGAGCTTCCTGCTCAGGGAGGCTGCTTCTCTGACTCCCATTCCTCCTGCCTGTATTCCCTCTCTCACTGACTCTCTCTGTGTCAAATAAAATCATTAAAAAAAAAACCCTAAAGGAAGTAGAAAAAAATAAAAATTAGAGCAGAAATCAATATAATTAAAACCAGGAATTTTTTTTTAAATCAATAAACCCCAAGTCTGTTTCTTTGAAAACATCAATAAAACAGATACACCCTTAGCCAGGCAAACAAAGAAAAAACGGTAGAAGACATAAATTACTAATATCAGATGAAAGAAGGGATGGCTACTGCTAACAATCCCAATCACTGTAAATTCAACCAAACATTTATGGAATACTACACAATTCTCTAAAATCTCTTCCAGAAAGTAAAAGTAGAAGGAATACTTCCTAAATCATTCTAGGAGATCATTATTACCCTGACATCAAAACCAATACTACAAGAAAAGAAACTACAAACTAGTATCTCTCATGAACACAGACACAAAAATCTTCAACAAAAATTAGCAAATAAAAGCAAACACTATATTAAAAAATTATACACCAGGATCATGTAGGATTTATTCCAGGTATGCAACATTAGAAAATGTTCAACATTAGAAAATCAATGTGATCCATCATATCAACAGAAAAAAAAATCACATGATCATATCAATGAAGGGAGGAAAAAAAACATTTAACAAAATCCACACCTCTTCATTATTAACCCTCAGGAAACTAGGAATAGGAGGACTTCCTCAACTTGATAAAGAATGTCTCCAAAAATCCACAGCTAACATGATATTAATACTGAGAAAATAGAAGACAGGGAATCAAGGCAAGGATGTCCCTCCTACTACTACTATTCAATACTATACTGGAAGGCCAAACTAATGAAATAAGGTAAGAAAAGGAAACAAAAGGTATACAACCTGGGAAAAAATAAAACTTTGTTCACAGATGACATGACTGTCTACAGAAAATACAAAGACTTCACACCCCACACCCTCCTGAAACTAGTCAAGTGATTATAGCAAGTCTGCACAATACACAGTTAAAATACAGAAGTCAATTGCTTTCCAATGATGTATCAGACAAAGGGCCAGTATTCAAAATTTATAAAGAATTTATCAAACTCAACATCCAAAAAACAAAAAAATCCAGTCAAGAAATAGACAGAAGACATGAACAGACCAAAGAAGACATCCAAATGGCCAACAGACACATGAAAAAGGGCTCCACATCACTCAGCATCAGGGAAATACAAATCAAAACACCACCTTACATCAGTCAAAATGGCTAAAATTAACAAGTCAGGAAACAACAGATGTTGGCGAGGATGTGGAGAAAGGGGAATCCTCCTACACTGTTGGTGGGAATGCAACTCTGGAAAACAGTATGGAGGCTCCTCAAAAAGTTAAAAATGTAACAACCCAACGACTTAGCAATTGCCCTATTAGATGTTTATCCAAAGTATACAAAGTGATTTGAAGGGGCAAAAGCACCCCGATGTTTATAGTCAAACTACTGAAAGAGCCCAGATGTCCATCAACAGATGAATGGATAAAGAAGATGTGGTACACACACACACACACACACACACACACACACACACACACATTACTCAGCCATCAAAAAGAACAAAATCTTGCCATTTGCAAGGACATGGATGGAACGAGAGGAAGACAAATACCATATAGTTTCAGTCACATGTGGAACTTAAGACACAACAGATGAATATAGGAGAAGGGAAGGAAAAATAGAAACCGACAGGGAGGCAAATCACAAGAGACTTAACTACAGGAAACAAACTGAGGGTTACTGGAGAGGGGAAAGTTGGGGTAACTGGGTGAGGGGTATTAAGGAGGGCACTTGTTGGGATGAGCTCTGGGTGTTGTATGCAACCAGTGAATCACGAAATTCTAACCATGAAACTAAAAGTACACTATATGTTAATGAGATTGAATTTTAATTAAAAAATTTAAAAAGTCAATTGCTTTCATATATACCAGCAATGTACAAGTGGAATTTGAAGTTAAAAACACAAGACCATTTACATTAGCATACCAAAAAAAATTAATACTTAGGTGCAAATCTAACGAAATATGCACAAGATCTATATGAGAAAAAGTATAAAATTCTGATGAAAGATAACAAGCAAGGTAAGATGTGAAGTGGAAAGAAAGTCCATAATCTTGGGTAAGAACACTCAATACTGTTAAGAGGTCAGTTCTTCCCAAACTGATCGACAGACTCAATGCAATCCCAATCAAAATGCCAGGAAGTTATTCTGTGGATACCAACATGTTGACTCTAAAATTTGGATGGAAAACTGGAAAACCAAGAGTCCCAGAGTAGTCAACAAAATATTAAAGAGCGGGGAAAAAAAGGAAATTGAGGACTGCCACCACCCAATCTCAAGACTTACTATTAAAGCTATAGTGATTAAGACAGAAGGTGCCTGGCAAAAGAGACAGGTCCTTGGAACAGAGTGGAGAGCCCAGAACAACATCCACACACACAGGCAAAGGCAACTCAATGGCAAGGACAGTCTTCAACAAATGGAACCGAACAATGGGGCATTGATAAGAAAAAACAAACAAATGAAAAGAATAAAAACAAACTTTTCACACCTTTCACAAAACCTAAACGTAAAATGCAAAACTTCTTAAAGATGACATAAGAAAAAATGTAGGGATCCTTGGATTTGGCAATGACTTTTCAGATATAAAACCAAAAGCATGATCTACAAAAGAAAAAAATGGATGAGAGGAACTTTGTTAAAATTAAACTTCTCTGTAAAAGACACTGTTAAGAGAATGAAAAGACGGGACGCCTGGGTGGCTCAGTTGGTTAAGCAGCTGCCTTTGGCTTAGGTCATGATCCCAGCGTCCTGGAATCAAGTCCCACATTGGGATCCTTGCTCTGCAGGGAGCCTGCTTCACCCTCTGACTCTGCCTTCCACTCTGTCTGCCTGTGCTCACTCTTGCTCGCTCTTTCTCTGACAAATAAATAAATAAAATCTTAAAAAAAAAAAAAGAGAGAGAGAATGAAAAGACCAGTCACAGAGTAGAGAAAATATCTGCAAAACACATCCATGGTAAAGGACTTAAAATAAGAAATATAATATAAAGATGTCTTAGTAGCAACAAGAAATCAAACCTAATTTAAAAATGTGAAAAGAGGGCGCCTGGGTGGCTCAGTGGGTTAAGCCGCTGCCTTCGGCTCAGGTCATAATCTCAGAGTCCTGGGATCGAGTCCCGCATCAGGCTCTCTGCTCAGCAGGGAGCCTGCTTCCTCCTCTCTCTCTCTCTGCCTACTCGTGATCTGTCTGTCAAATAAATAAATAAAATCTTAAAAAAAAAATGTGAAAAGAGCGGTGGCTGGGAAACCCAGTCAGTTAAGCATCTGCCTTTAGCTCAGGTCCTGGGACTGAAATCCACACTGGGCCCCCGGCTCAGCGAGGAGCCTGCTTTTTTCCCTCTCCCGCTGCCTGCTGCTACCTCTCCGTATGCTTGTGCTGTTAATAAATAAATAGAATCTTTAAAAACGAAAAAAAAAAAGGATCTGAAAAGATGCTCAACTTTGTATGTCATTAAGAAATTGCAAATTTAAACAAGGTACTATTACATATCGCGTAGAATATAAAAAATCCAAAGCACTAGTAATACCAAAATGCTAGCAAGGATGTGGGACAACCGAACTCTCATTCACTGTTTGGTCAGAATGCAAAATGGGATGCACTGTGTGAGACAGCTTGGCAGTTTCTCACAGAACTAAACACATTCTCACTATAAGATCAGTAATTGTGCTCCTTTGTATTTACCTAAAAGAGCTTAAAACTAGTGTCCACACAAAAACCTGCACAAGGATATTTACAGCAGCTTTATTCTCTGAAGTGCCAAAACTTGGAAGCAATCCAATCTCCTTCAGTAGGTGAACAGGTACACTGTGCCACACCCACACAATGGATTATTCGACAATTAAAAGATGAATTATTAAGCCACAAGACTTCGAAGAACCTTAAATGCATATTGCTAAGTGAAAGACCAGTCTCAAAGGCTAAATACTATATGATTCCAACTCTATGGCATTCTGGAAATGGTAAAAATTAACCAACATTTTTATTTTTATTTATTTTTTAGGTCATCTCTATACCCAATGTGGTGGCTAGAACTCACAACCCCGAGATCAAGAGTCAGATGCCCTAGCAACTAAGCCAGCCAGGTGCCTCTGAAAAGGTAAAACTCTAGACAGTCAAAAGATCCTGGGCTGAGGGGTGAGCGAGGAGGGTGCAGAGAGAGGAGAAGAAACAAATAGATGAGGTACAGGGTTTTTCAAGGCAATGAAACTAGGCTGTAAGATACCAACAGTAGGTAAATAACATTATACATTTGTCAAAACCCACAGAACTATAGAAAGAGGAGTGAACCCTAATGTAAACCATGGGTTATTAATTAATACTGTATCAATGCTGGTTCATCAGTTGTAACACATGTACCACAACAATGTAATACATTAATAATAGGAGATAGTGAAGTTAGAAGAAAAATATCTTCTCTTTGTACTCAGGGGTATTTCCTATCTGAACCCAGTTAAAGTACAAATCCCCCAAAAGGCCAGAAGTTGGGAGATCACAAGAGGTGTTGGAACACAGGAAAATAAATGAGCAAACCAGACAAGCTGCAGGTAATTAAGAACCATTAACCATGAGAGAAGCAGTGACATCACTCAAAATTAAAACCAAATAGAGTTTAAAAGTTTAGCTACTTTACTAACTAGCTGCAATCAGGGATGGCAAACAAAAACTAATTCAAAGTAACCTGGGAATTAATCATTTAAAACTTACCAATAATCTGAAATTAGTAGCTTTATTGCTCTGAAAATTACATGGAATTTGGAAAGATTGAAGTTCTCTAAGCTGCCAAGAAGTAAAACACTCCTTCCCAGATACATGGACTTATAAAATCACTATATACTATCTTCACGAGAAGCAGAATCCCCCAGAACCATCACTCTGTAATGATGAGAAGTACTAAGAGGGCATATGAAATTTATGAAACATGTCCCATTTCATCGAGACAAAAAACCAAAATAGTTAAGCACTAATCTGCACACTACATAGGGGTTGAAAGACATAGAAAGTTTGTGTGAGCTCACGTATGTGTGTGTTTCCAACCATTCTTGAAAACAATGGACAACAGAGATGAATAAATGTTCCTGTATATCCCATAAATATTCCTCAATTATTTATCATGCAACTCCAGCTCTGCTCTAAGACCTGGGGACACAGTCATAAAAAGAAAAGACAAGGTCTCTGCTTTTAAGGAGCAGATATTCTAATGCAGAAATGAGAAAATAAATATGTAAACAAACATTATATTAATGAACAGTGATCAAATAGTGATTAATGAATAGTGATCACAGCTAAAAAGAAAACAGGACACAGTAAAGGTTGAGTGACAAATGGCATGTATTTTAACTTGGATGAACCAGGAAATATAGAACAATGAGTTGAGATCCAAATGACACAAAAGAACTAGCCACAGGAAGTGTGGGAAGAGTGTTCCCGCCCAAGGTATCAGCATGTATACAAAAATGTCCTTGGAGCTCTTCCCTCCAGCCCCTGCTCTCAAATCTCTGACCCAGCTAGGTGGGGACATAATCTAGGACTTGTGTCTCCCAAAACTCATTCTAAATCTTTGTTTGGTGACTAAATTATCCAAGCTTGAGAAATTAAAAACATATGCTAACAAGATCTTCCCACCATCTACAGAGAGATCATCTTAAAAGCATCATGAAATAGTAACACTGAAATTCTAAAAAACTTCTGTTCTAACATTTTCATCAATATTATATCAAACTCCTTTCTTGAATTTATATACCCATTTGACATATTTATGAAGAGACAAAAAAAAAAATAACATCTACTTTCCGTAAATGTATTTATCCATCTAACAAATATTTGAGTACCTAATTACACTCTGTTCCAGCTGATTTCTTCTCTTTATCTCTTTTTTCCCCTCAATTTAACACCAATCATAATCTATGTAGGCTTTTAGTTCACTTTTCAAAATTAATTTCTTGAACTATTTAAAGGAATTATCCAGTGCTAGAGTTCTCAACACTCGTCACACTTAAGAATCACTTAAGAAACTTTTTTAAGATTTTATTTATTTATTTGACACAGAGAGAGAGATCACAAGTAGGCAGAGAGGGAGGGAATCATGCTCCATGCTGAGCAGAGTGTCCCATGCAGGGCTCGATCCCAGGACCCTGAGACCATGACCTGAGCTGAAGGCAGAAGCTTAACCCTCTGAGCCACTAAGGCAGCCCCTCACCTGAGGAACTTAAAAACAAAAAGCCCAAAGGGCACCTGGCTCATTCAGTCACTGGAGCGTGCAGGTATTGATCTCAGGGTTGTGAGTTCAAGTCCCATGTTGGGTATAGAGATTACTTAAAAAAAAAAAAAAGAAAGAAAGAAAGAGCCCAAGCCCCAGTTTGTGATTAATTTGTTTAAATGTTTCAAGAAATTTGATGCTAAATGTTGTAAGACTAGTTAAATAACAAAAAGATATATTTACATAATACTTCTTGCTCTCAAATTTTGAACAAAGAACTTACTAATAATCAATAACTTAGTAGGCCAACATTTTATTTAAATAAGTTTTATGGTACTACAAAGAGTGAATTAGAAAATCAAAAGCTCTTGTCCCACTTCCCTCAGTTCCCACCTGTGGCCTCTGGAAAGGAACACATTACAGTAGGATTTCCAAGGACTGATGTGTGGGGGTCAGGAGATCTGGCCTGTGATTGGCCCCAACTAGCTGTGTGGCTTTAAAGGAAGTCATCACACCTCAGGCCTCAGTTTCCTTATCTGCAAGCCAGGATGGACTAGAGTCTTTTCAGAGGAGCTGGCAAAGATCAAATAGATAAGCACCACCTCATTATACTAACAAGCAAACAGAAGGCTGGAGGCGAGTGATTTGCCCCAAGTCAGACATAAGCAGGCAGAGAGCAGAGCCGAGGATGGGACCCACATCTGCAGGTCACAGCTAATCAACCAGCACAGTACAAACAGATCTGAGCAGCTGCTCATTCTTCCCCTTTTCCGTTTTGTCCATCAGAATGCATGCTCCCTGCAAACAAGGACACACAGGACCTGCTTCCTGTCTCAAAATTCCCAGTTCAGGGGCGCCTGGGTGGCTCAGTGAGTTAAAGCCTCTGCTTTCGGCTCAGGTCATGATCCTAGGGTCCTGGGATCGAGCCCCGCATCGGGCTCTCTGCTCGGTGGGGAGCCTGCTTCCTCCTCTCTCTCTGCCTGCCTCTCTGCCTACTTGTGATCTCTCTCTGTCGAATAAATAAAATCTTTAAAAAAAAATTCCCAGTTCACCCACTTATAACAGGGAGAAACCTCAAGGACTTACCCCCCACCCCCACACACTGTTCTTTTACCTATGGAACATGAGGGTACATACATTCACCGTCCAGAGGGCTCCTGCCTTCACTTCTCATGGAAAAGGTCATCCTGTGCCTACCCGGGGTGCCAATGAAGCCACAGGTTCCAGAGAGGAACTGACACAGAGAAGTTTGAAGGAGGCAGATGGCTCAGTGCAGAAACAAACTGTCTACCAAGGAAAACTACCTCATGGGGGACTGATTCTCTTTGAAATACGTTCGAGTGCGTGGGAAAATGGTTTTTCAAGAGCTGGTGGACTGACCAGTCACCTGGTACATACAAGACCACATCCGCATTCTGACAAGAGTGGCTTGCCTGCAGTGTAGACCAGGGGCCAGAAAGACAAGGAAGGCGCATGGAGACTGGGTGAGAAGCTTCTATGGTGTGATGGCAAGGGCGCATTGCAAAGGTACGAGAAGAGATGGAAAGAAGTATATGGACTCAAGAGGTTTAGGAAGCGAAATCCACAGGACTTGGTGTGACAGACTAGATTTTGGAAAGGTGACAGAGTAGGAGTTGACTTCTGGTTTCCCGACCCCAGGCTAAACGTATGAAGTGTTTACCGAGAGAGGCAATAGAATAAGAAAGGTGGTTTTCAGTGGAGGAGGTGCTCATGAATACCGTCTTGAACCTGATGAGTCTGAGGGACCACAGACACATTCGAGAAGAAAGGTCAGCAAGTCCGATACACAGAACTGGTGCTCAGGAGGCGTGTGGGCCAGAGATAGGAATCTGCCTTACCTGCTGATAGGTGGTCATGAAGCTGCACAAAAGGTCATCTAGGGAAAGAAAGGAACACGGGGCTGAGCCCATAATCAGCATTCAGTGGCTACCAGAAGCATGACTTTGCACAGGAGACACATCAGAGAGGTAGAAGAAAGACAGGAAGCAATGCAGAGCATTTGGTCTACTGCGATGTCGAGTAAGGAGACAGAGAAAGGTCAGGTGCGCTGACTTAGAAACAGTTTTGGTAAGAACTCTTTAGTGGAATGACAGGGCCTGAAGGGTGGAAGGTGGGAAAGTCAAGTCAACCCCTGAGCACTGGCTGTGATGCGCGACAGTGACAGGGCAATACCTAGAGGTGGGGCAGTCAAGTGGGAGAGGATCAAACAGGAGAGCGTGATGGGAAGGAGTGCAGGGGAGAGGATCCTCCAGGCTCCTGGAAGGGCGGGAGGGCATGGACTCTGAGCCAGAGTGGAGACCGAACCCGAGGAGAAAGGAGAGCCCCTCCCCGTACCAGGCGAGGAGGAGAAGGGGACAAATACAAGAATGGGATCATGATCAGCAGGATGGAGGAGGTCCCGTGGGATGGCTGCTAATTTTTCTGTACAACTGGAGATGAAAGAGGAAGGCTACTTGTGATGTCAATAGCACACCCATGTAAATGGTCTAATTTATCTGTTAGGCCACTTTCTCCCCCTACTACCAATACCTTATGTCCTGCTCATCTATTAGTTGGCTGTCAACCCAAAGGATTTTCATATTTCTAAGCCGACAAAGTATGATGTTGCCAGTGCCTCTGCCCCAGGTGACCCTTCCCCATCTGCCATTCCTGCACTTTGATCACCTACCTTTTTTGCATACCTTTCCCCTTCTATTTCTTATTAGATCTCATAAACATGACTTTTTAAGTAGTCTCCTGCCACCAGTCAGCTCGCACTCAACAGGTATGACCATGCAACTTCCTGCTGTAAACCTGACTGCAGCTCTACCATGAAGACTGCATCAACGTGGACCCCTCAATGTATGCAGTGTCCAAGGTGCAACCCACAGCCCCACCCCATCTCCCTTTCTACCATCCCAGTCTCATTCCAAAATGTGCCAAACAAGACACCTACATAGAAATACAACCCCGAGAGCAAGCTCTCTGCTCATTTCTGCCTCGGAACTGTAACTTAACAAAACATCTCTCTGACGGAAACACAAATTGCAAATAACCTTTATCTCCAGCTCCCACATAGAAGATCAATACCACTTTACACAGAACAGCTGTTCCATGTATTTTCCTTCTATGTATGAAGGGGTCATGTTCATTAACACTACAAATTGTACATTATATTCAGAAATTTCAGAGCTTTGAAAGAATATGGAATTGCTGGCATTCTAGCCACTTTCCCAGTTTGCTCTCTCCCTACCTCTAAGTCCTACTTTAGAACTGATATTTTGAGATTTCTATTTTCCGAAGCTGCTTTGGCCAAAGGCATTATGTCAGCTCAGAGTGAGAAAGATGGCAGGGCTAGGAAGTGTGAGAAAATGCTAGTGTTAGGCCCAAAGAAAGCCTGACGAAGTCCAAAGACAGACAGCTAAAAAGACTTCCGTGCTTTGACATTCTTTAAGTCTGTGTCTGTGCCTTTTCTTCTTCCAATGACCTCTCTCCTCATCACGTGTCCTTCGTTAACAAAAGGTTTCTGGATCCGAGAATTCACTCTGTGCTCTCCTTCAGACACTCCATTCACTTTACACCTTTTATTACAGTGGCTTAACATCACCATACAAGAACAAGAGTACAATATACCTTCGTCTAGACATCCCTACATATTAAAAATGATATGGCCACACCGCAGAGGATCCAGACATAAGCACTTTTAAAGCCAGAGTTTGGGAGATGTGATCTGAATGCTGAAAGACCCGCGGATCCCCTTACCCAAGAATTCAACACTGCCACAGGATGCAAACAGCAAGAGTTTCTTTATTGTAGCACAGGCGCCTGCGGGTGGTCAGCAGCTCCTGCTAGCTGAGCACACCTGGCTGGGTGGTGCAGGTTTTTTATAGACAGGTACAAACAAGTCCCAGATGGGACGGGGCCGATTGGCTGACAATTTGAACATTTGAAAAAAGGCATTCTTGGTGTTAGCGGATTGGCTTTGGAAGACCCCCTCACACGAAGAGAAAGGCGGGAAGGGGAAACAAAGAGGGGAAGTTTGACCTTATTACTCAGCGGAAAGACATCCTGCATACCTGACTATGCAGCCCCCTGTCTACGTGACCTACCTGACCATGCAGCCCCCTTGCCTGCGTGACCTTGCCTCTGCTATTAGGAGAAGGTATCTTGTTCAAACAGGAGACAAGTCTCAAGCCCTAAAAGCCAAGTGGTTACAGAAAGGCAAAAGAGCAGTTACATTGAATTCAACCCTGGGGGAAGGGTCTTTTCATTACAAGGGGAGGAGGGGTACTCTTACACAACAAAAGAGCAGTTAATTAGTTAACAACGGGGGGGGGGGGTCTTTCAAATGCAAGTATCAAAAAGGAACTAGCTGGTTAACCCAAAAAAGAAAAAAACATATTATGACTTGAAGCCATAAAAAAGTAAGAAATTCAAACTCTTTTCAGAATTTTAGGTACCTACAGAGCCAAAACTTTTTAACACTGAAACCAGCTACTAAATCCCAATCCTTAGAAATTAAACATATACGTTTTGATAGTTTAAGTACAGACCCAGAGGGATACAGAAAACAGATAAAGCTCCTCCTGCCTCTGATTCAAACCTTGGGACATTTTCAAGGCTATGTCTGATGAACCTTTCCTGTCAGTAAAGTCTTTTCAGTTTAAATTTCTATTCTGTAAGTTTATGTCCTACAGTTATCTGCTGCCAGCTTCAGGCTGACCTCACCAAGAGAAGTAGGGCAACTTTAGAAAAGGAGCTTGGTATGCTTTGTAGTACTGGACCAGAACCAGTAAAGACAGTACAATCTTTCAGATTTCTCATTCTGAGCTTAAGACGAAAGTCAGGCATAAACGTTAGGTTAAGTGCCTTTTTGACCGGATTCCTGGTAAGTACGTGCGTTCAGAGATGTGTTCAACGCACAGTCGCTGAGCTTCTAGGCACAAGGCACTGGGAGGCTTCTGTCAGGCTGGGGGAGTGGCGGTCTGACTGTGCCGCACGGTACCAGAGGCGGGTCCTACGGGTCCGGGGCTTTTACGTTTAGCTCAAAACCACTTGCCCTGAACTTTCAGGCCTTTTCATTCAATGTGCACGATTTCACAGGAGTGCTTTCTCCAGGCTGCACCTAGCCCACCCGAGGCCAAGAGACTCACTGCGAAGTGCAGTGAGGTCCCCGCCGAGGACCCGTCCGGGGCGGGGAGGGCCCAGGAAGCCCGCAGGAGAAGCCTGAGGAGAGGCCCCGGAGGGCCAAGGAGGGCAGGCCACCCACGGCCCAGCTCCGAGGAGCAGAGCCCAGGCGCGCACCTTCATGAACGCGTCCTTGTCGAAGCAGAGCGTGTCCGGCCCCTTGGGCAGGTTCATCCTACTTCTCTCCATCCCGCCGGCCGCCGCCTCTCAGCACCGACACTCGAGCGAGGAGTAAAGGTAGGAGGCTGCGCTCCCCGACGCTACCGGTGAAGCCACCGCGTTTCCACTGTACAGAAGGCACTGCTTCCTCCAACATGGCAGCGTCCGTCCCCCGGCCAATGAAAGAGGACGCCACAGGCCCGCCTCCGCCTGCCTCCGCCAAGAGAGGGGTGCGGACCGCTGCCGCCGAGCCAGCAGGTGATGCTGCCGCCATGCGTCGGGAGGGCGACACTACAACCTCGCGTAAGTTTCTGCGGAGCAGCCCCGCCGCTGGTGATGTGGGATGAGCGGGAGAGGGGAGGGCGGGGAGGGTCAGGGGCGCTCCCTCCCCAACCCGCCGTTTCCCTCGGAAAATCGGCCTGCGAGCCTCTTCCAGGACCTTCTCCCGAGATTGTCCCGTGTTAAGCATAGCCGTGGCGGGATGCTGGCCCTTTACTTCTGTGGCCTGTTGTCCAGAGTGGGGGGCGCGTCTTGGTGTCCGGCCTCAGGTCCCCGTGCGCCGCCACTGCATCCGCCTGGGCGCGGAGTCCTCTGTGGGAACCCGGCTTCCGCCCTTAGCCCCCGCACCCACTCCGGAGCGTGGCTTCTCCCCCGCCGAGCTTGGCTCCAGCGATCAGTAGGAGCCAAGAGAGTCAGGATGGAACAGTCAAGACCCCATACAGTGCACTGCCACTTGGAGCCCTGGCTGTGGCAGTGGCGTGGCCCACCAAAGCCAGGAGCAACAGGCAAGACCCCAGACCCCAAATGCTAATGGAACACCCTGGGGAGGATGAAGGAAAGGCAGAGAGTCAGCAGAAACCTTCCCAAAGGACATTTCCCTCAGTTTCATCTGGGAGCTGACATTCAGCTGGTACACACCCCTTCAGCCACACAAAGTTTGGTGACTGGCCTCTGGCCAGAACCTGCTGTGTGTCTCCCTACCCTGAACCCTTCCCAAGATCCCTACCATGGCCTCGCGATCCAGGCACTGGGCAGCTGGCAGCCTTCGGTCGTCTGGGCAGCTCCCAGCTCCACTTCGGCTCAGCTGCTGGGAGGCCACAAGTTTGGGTTCTCAGAGCTCTTAAAGAATCACCTCGCTCCCGCCGACAAAACGCAGCCGACAAGTAGATGTGGGAGCATGTTTATGTCCAGTCCACTCCAGAATGGGCGGAATCGTGTGTTTGTGGCTAGCGTTGGTTCAATCGCCACACCTGCCCCCCTCCTCCTGCCGTCCACCCCACATTTATTTTGAGATTTTTCTTTCCTCTTCCCTTGCTCTTTCTCCCACTGTCCTCCCCTTTAGTGGGAATGTCATGGTCAAATGATGATTCATTTCTCTTTTTTTTATCCGTGAAACTCTGACAGCTCAAACCACAGATCTCACCCATGCCCTTCAGGCTGCAGCTTTGCTGTAATAGCCCAGGACTGGGCTGTCCCTCCCAATGCTGTGATCTCCCAGAGATAGCAGGAGCAGTCCTTAGAAAGGGATGGGACACAGCAAGACAATGGCTTACTGTGAGTCTTGCATTCGAGTCACTCCAAACGGGAAACTGGTCACATTTTTTTTTTAAAACGTGAGTACAGGGACTCCTGGGTGGCTCACTTGGTTAAGCAGCTGCCTTCGGCTCAGGTCATGATAACAGCGTCCTCAGATCGAGTCCCACATCAGGCTCCTTGCTCAGCAGGGAGCCTGTTTCTCCCTCTGCCTCTGCCTGCCATTCTGTCTGCCTGTGCTCTCTCTCTCCCCCCCTCTCTCTCTGATAAATAAATAAAAAAAAAAAATCTTTAAAACCTGAGTACAGAATCTGAAACAATACATTCCCTAGCAGTGGGCCTGGCAAGGCCTTGTTGAGGAAAACGTGCCCAGTCAATATCCAGAGACTATGACAGGAAGGATGAGAGCTGGAATCTTATTTGGAGAATCAGAATAAATTGCCAGGGGAGCAACTATGAAATTGCATTCTATGCCCTGTTGTGGTCATTTGGATATAGGGAATGAAAGCCTCATTATTTGGTCTTTGTTTGTTTACTCTTATTATGAAAATTCTCAAGCATACACCAAAGTGTGTAGAGCAGAAGGATCCAGGCCCTTCCGAGTACTTATCACTCTGCTTCCCCAACTGTTTCATAGGCCCTCCTTCTTCTACTGCCCCCAAAGTGCCTGTATTTTTGTTTTTGGGGGAGAGGGGAGGTCTGGAATATATTTTAAAGTAAATCGCAAACATCACATCATTCCCTGCTCCCCAAATACCTTGGTTTACACATCAAAGAAGGAGGAGGAAGAGGTGGAGGAGGGGAAGACTGAGAAGGAGGAGGGATGAAGAAGAGAGATTTCCACACAGGCCCACTATGCCAGAATCAATAGGTCTAATAAGCTATTCCGATTGGCTCTGAGAGGCATGACTTTTAGCCTCTCAGACTTTTAGGGCCACAGTGCTAATAAGCGACAAGGGCAAATTCAGGCAGCCAAACAGCAAGGCCCACACTCATCACCAAGGCACCGAGGCGGGGGCAAGGGTGCCAGACCGACGGAACAAAGTTGTCTGGGAACCCCACCTGCTCTAGAAGTCCAGATGAGCGAGTAGTTGAACTGTTTTTTACCTTCATTGTCATTCCTTTCTGAAATTATTGCCGGCCTTTGGTAAAGACATAAACCTGAGCTTGTGCAGCCTGGGGTACTGATTTTGGGGTTGCTGAAGAGAGTAGGTGCCAACAAAGAATGAAAATCCCTGCTGCCTGTTCTCCTTCCGAGAGTCAGGAGGGAACAGTCAAGACCCCATACAGTGCACTGCCACTTGGAGCCCTGGCTGTGGCAGTGGCGTGGCCCACCAAAGCCAGGAGCAACAGGCAAGACCCCAGACCCCAAATGCTAATGGAACACCCTGGGGAGGATGAAGGAAAGGCAGAGAGTCAGCGGACACCTTCCCAAAGGACATTTCCCTCAGTTTCATCTGGGAGCTGACATTCAGCTGGTACACACCCCTTCAGCCACACAAAGTTTGGTGACTGGCCTCTGGCCAGAACCTGCTGTGTGTCTCCCTACCCTGAACCCTTCCCAAGATCCCTACCATGGCCTTGCGATCCAGGCACTGGGCGTGTAACACTTGACTCTGCAGGGATCCCCGGGCCAGCTTTTGGTTAGTTAGTTGTCCGCGCTGTTAAAGATTTGACTACTGTTACATGTTTGACTCTCGTCTTTGGTGATGGTACCTATTTCATAGGAAATAGAAGCTGGAATCCAGGAAACAGGCTGGAAGATGAAATTAAAAAGTGGATACAAAGCTTCTAATCAGAGCCAGACACAACCGGCGATCAACTATATCCCAGTCTCTCCCCTCTTCTCTGATCTGTACTTTCCTTAATGAGGAATGAGACTTTAAGTTGACTTTTTTTTACCTTCAAGTCTCTCTCTCTCTCTCGATTCCCTAACTTGCCTCTCTTGCCTTCATTTCATCCTAGAGCTTGTGCCCACGACTTCTTTTCTAAGTAAATATTAACCCCCTTTGACTCTGAATCTCTGGAAAATTCTCAGTTTCCTATTTTTCCTGGCACTGTGACAGGTCCTCATTTCTTCTTCCCACTCCTCTCTATTTATAGTTTTCACTTTTTTTTTTTTTTTGGCAGGTTGGCTACAGAACACTCAAAAATTGCAAAGAGAAATATTGTGTTCTGGAAATTCGTCCGAGCATTTTTTTCCAATACCGTCCTCATGCTCTTTTGATCCTCTCTTGAACAGTTGGACTAAAGCAGCTGACGCTTCCACCAGCAACCAGAGTCATTCTGTCCACTACTGTGGGAACAGAGGGTTTCCATTTGGAACTGCAGACTGAGCCTAAAGTCTGGTGGCCCTTTGGTGCCAGGATAGCAGGTATGGGACGGGTGGGACATGGAGGACAAGCATCATGGTAGAGGTCTCCATTCGACCAGGAAAGCTCAAAATGAGCCAACAGGTCCATTTCAACATCTTCTGTGTTTTCCTTATAACCTGTTTCATTCCAGAGTGGATTTGAGATCATTTAGTTTGATTCTTAAATGTTTCCCATTCCAACCGGAAACAGACTCATTTTACGGGCACCCAAATTCTGCCTCATCTTCCTAATCAGTTAGTACCCCAAATTGGGTATGATAGTGCCAGAACATTCTTCCATGTGTATTTTATAACAGACTAGTATTTTATTAGTTTTTTTTTCAAACTAATAAGAATGATAAGGGTAACTTTTTTTTCTTTTAAAGCATAGGCAAAATCACGAAAGACATTGAAATCAACCTAAAAGATTATAGTGTCTTCCAAGGGAAAACAGGTGTTGTCTCATGTACCCTTCTGGGCTGACCAATTCTATGGGATATTCTGTGCCTTTCTTGTCTTTGAGCTATTTTGCAACTCTATAGATTGTACATAATTGATGTGGATGCAGATGATCTTGTCTAGCTATATGTAAATGTATTTTGTCCACTGGAAGTACAGTTGACCCCCTTTCCTTTGGTAGAAGGCAGTTTTGCATCCATTTGCATTCTATTTGCATATCTATTTGCATCTATCAAAGCAAATTCGTTTAAGTATTACTGATTGTATATGTGTCTGCCTTGAGATTCTTGCTTGAAGTGGTGGTAACATCTTAGTGGTTCCCGAGCTAATGAATGAATTAAACAAAATCCCTTCAGGCATTCATCTCATATTTGTAAAATGGTCCTTATTTAATCTTTTTGAGAAAATGATACACTAGCAAACCATGACAAGATTCTGGTAAATGAAAAGTACAATGAAATCAAATCGGAATGAATTTTAGAATTACCTTCAATGTGGCCCACGCTATGCCAGAGGCAGAGAATGAATGAATCTCAAAGACATGGCTTCTGGCCCCCAGGAGTTACAGTAATCTGTGTCAACATTGGCATGCCTGAGAAATGCATGTGACATTCCCATCAGGGTTTCCCTGGGGGTTCAGTTAACCTTTCTCTTCCAAGCTACCCTCTCTTGTGGTGATATCAACTGTGCCCTTGGTTTCAGCTCCCATTCCCTAGCCAACATCTCTCCCACTGATACACGACCATCTGTTTCTTTCCTACCCACCAGGCCCGTGTAACTGACTACCTACTCATGCTATTTCACTGATGTCCCACCTGTGCCTCAAAACCCAGCATGTTCAAAACTTGATTCATCATCATTTCTGAAAGAATGGCTTATCCTCTTTTGCTTTGTTTCTTTACAAATGATTCTACCAATGCCAGCGGCATGCACCAGAAACCAGGAAGGAATCATACAGCTGAGCCAACCTGCTGTACTTTAAAACACTTGACCACAATTCTCCAGTGGATAGTCAACCCTGGCTTCAAACTCCCTTGTCTCTCCGGTGAGTTTGCTTTCCCTCTAATCGATGACCGTTTCACACCTTTAAGACTTGCCTCAACAATCCCTACCCCCACCTCTTCTGAACTATGTCACCTCACTCCCAGCTCCTGTCCCAGGGATGAGGGAGCAGAAGGCAAGCTTAGGACAAAGCAGAAACTGGCACCCTACACCCTCTCCCCATGCCATATGTGTAACATTCCTCATGCACTCCTGGCTGCCCTAAAGGAAAAACGATGCTTAACTGATAGAGATCCCAGTCCTGCAGGACAGGAGTCTACCTCCATCTACAAATGTCCTAGCGACTTACAAGGAAGGAAGAAGCTTTCTCATCAATAGCCTGACTTCCAGAGACCCATACCTCAGTTTCCAGAAGCCCTAACATCACCCTCCCCTCCATAAAATTGTGGGAGGCTAAGGGGGAGGGAAGTGTAATAAAACTAAATTTCTTCTAAGCCCAAAGCCCACTGACAAGGATGTGTGATAGGAGGAATGTAACATATCTCCAGGAAACTCCCGACTGTCTTCATGCTTTCCCCCATGAGAGGCAAAAACAGCCTTGACTTGACAATAACCAGGTCTCCCTTATCCTGAAATTCTTCTTTAGCATATGACAGTCCTTCTGGACACCCCCTTTGTCCTCACCTTCCTCAGCTCCCAGTCAACCATGCCTCTGTCTGAGCAGCTCTTTCTGCCCCTGGGTCCTGTCCCTGTGTTTTAATAAAACCACCATTTGCACCTAAGACGTCTCAAGAATCCTTTCTTGGTCATTGGCTCTGGACCTCACCCCACCAAACCTCACCTGTGTTCCAAAACTTCATCACTAGTGTCACACTTCAAGAAAATAAAAGCCCTTTGTGTAGGAATTCCCTTATCTTACCACCACCCAATCAAATCTATACCTACATTTCTATCCATTTTTAATTTGTTTTTAGACATTTACTCAACAAATATTTAGTCAGTGCTACACACTGCCCTGAGTGTTTATAAATCTGTGGTGAACAACACAGAAAAGTCCCTGGCATCATGGAATTTACATGGTAATTGGAGAAATGTACAAGAAACACAGAAAGAGTTGAAGACAGAGCAGGTTTATTGAGAAGAGCAGACATCCCCAGCTGGGGTTTGTTCTTCCTTGTGTCTGGGATTTGTTCCCTCCAGCCCTCTCCAGGACTCCACTCCCAGGGTCAATATCAAGTTCTTGTTCCAATGGATCCTTCCAGTCAGAAGACAAATGACCTTTTTCTTAAAAACAAAAGGAAAAAAACCAAAACAAAGACTTCCTTTAACCTTCTATCTTCCTATAACAACCTCCATATTTCTCTCCGCACCTCATTCCCAGCATAGCTTGTAAAATATTTGTCTACACCTGAGGGTGTAGGGTTCCATGTCCCCAAGGGTAGTTGAAAAATCTCTATAAAGAATCCTTATGTGCAGATCATTTTAAGGGAGTCCATTTCCAGATCCAAACTCCATGTGTGCTCTGTAGGATCGATGATAAGCCCATTCTTGGGTCTGATATCAGGATACTCCTCTCCTTCCTGGAAGATCAAGACACTCCTCTCAGATCTTATTAGAGTGTAGGACTTGGGCTGATACCAAAGTTGAAATACCAGCTTTGTTTCAAATAATGCCCTTCTGTGGGCAGTCCTGGGGCTCCACCTTTAGAGCTTCCTCTCCTTATTAAGGGTAAAGGTTAACATCGGAAAGGGGATTAGGGCAGATGTTGGAAGTGCTCTGACATCAGAATAACAATCAGTTTTGGTTAGTGACACTCATTCCTTTATATTTAAATTAAACTACATATTTTTAGGGACATAATAGGGAAAGGCACAAGTAAGGATTTCAATGGTTTCATTCCATTCCAGTGTGGTTTGGGAAATAAAATAACAAAAAATGAGACTGTTCTGCTTTAAAAAAAAAATCAACTTGTAGCAAGCAAATGTTATTCCAATGAAGTCGATCCTTTCCTATCTCATTTTATTTTTAAAGATTTATTTATTTATTTGGTAGAGAGAGAGACACACACACACACACACACACACACACACACACACAGAACACAGGTAGGGAGAGCCCGGGAGGGAGAAGCAGGCTTCCTGCTGATCAGGAATGTGGGCCTTCATCCCAGGCCCCTGGGATCATGACCTGAGCCAAAGGCAGCTGCTTAGTGATTGAGCCACCCAGGTGCCCTCTATCTCATTTTTTAAATGTTTAATATTTTCAACACCTAGTTAATAAAATATACATATATTGTGATGAAAAGTTTATGATTAAAAAGTTTCAGATTCCCACTTAAAAATGTGCAAGGTGTGTGAATTCTCATAGGCGGTCCATGCACCATACACGCCTATCACTAGCAAACGTGGATGTACTCGGTGTCTCTAGGTTCCCGCTTCCTTAGTGCCCTCTTAATCACTTGGTTTCTCTTCCTGGACCTGTATTCTCAATTTGCTTCTCTATTTCATCTCCGCCCCTTTGAAGAGCTTGATTCTGGGTCTTCTGTAGCTATGCGTTCGCTCTCTCTCTCTCTCTCTCTCTCTCTCTCCCTCGATCAGGCTTTTGCAACCTAGCACTATTGATACCTGGTGGTTGATTCTCTGCTGTGGGGCTGTCCTGTGCCCTGCAGGACAGTTAGCAGCATCTCTGGTCTCTAGCCACTAGATGCCAGCAGCAACCCCCCCAAGTGGTGACCACCAAAAATGTTGCCAGATATTGTTCAATCGACCCTGGGAGCAAAACTCCTTGCCTCACAGCCCCAGTTTAAAAACCACTGCTTTAGCCGATTCCATTCAGCATCATTGATTTAAGTTCTTTGTAGAAGCTGAAGGCTCTGAAGTTAACGTCTTTAATCCTAACCCACCCTTGGAGCTGAGAATTACATGGCCAGCTGCCTGGAGCATATTTCTCCATGAATATGTAACAGGAGTCTTATTTTCACCATGATTTCTATCCTGCTCCCTCCTCAACATTCTCCTGTCCCAGTCTCCCCATCTTAGTAAGCAGCATCCCCACCTCCTACTGGCTAAAGCCTAAGCCCCTGGGATAAATTCCCCCTTTCCATTTTCTCGTATCTAATCCATCAGCAAAACCAACTGATTTGATCTCCAAAACAGAAGTCAGACTTGCTCACTGCTCTTTATATCCACTGCTCCCATTTGAATCCAAACCCTAAAATTTTTTTTGCACTTCAGACACTGTTAACAGTCATTGATCCCATGACTACACCTACACAGATATTTTACAAGATCGCTAATCACCGCCAAGTTGCCAAATCCAATGATTAACCCTCAGATCCAAATGACTCAACCTGTCAGTGCTATAGACATAGAAGTCCCTCCACTTCTCTGGAAATATTCTATCTTTTTCATCGTGATGTTGGCTCTCCCTTCCTCTTCCACACTGGTGAGTGATGATGGCTCCTTTCCTGGCTGGGTTTTTTTGAGCTTCCTGACCTTTAGACATCAGTCCTGTGCTCTGGGACTCGGACCTTCTGTTTGAGTTTTCTGTTGTGTTAAAAAAAAATTCAGCTGAGTACATTTTAAAGAACCTATTGGCTTTATTCAATGATTCACGAAATGGGCAGCATCCTGCTTGCAGACTGAAAGGAGCTCGGAGGAGCAGTACAAAATCAAAGACTTTTATAGGCAGAAGAGAGGAGGAGCAAGGAAGTCACGTCAGGCAAACAAAGCAGGTTGGTTATGGCCAGGTGACTTGGCTTCTGGGGATGGCAGGGGTCTGAGGGAGTGGGGATCAGGTGGTGTCTGCTTGCCTGGGCTCAGATTCCATTTCTGGGACAGCTGAAATCATAATTAAGTCTGGTTTGGGGGACATGGGGCTTAGCATAAGCAACTCCATTTTGGGCCTCTTGTTTTGTTTTTAATAGTTACTTCATAACAAATAATAACAAGTTTAGTAACTTTAAACAGCTCAGTTTACTATCCTACTATCTCTAGCTGTCAGGAGGCCAGACACAGCTTAACCAGGGTCCTCGGCTATGGGTCTCACTCAAAGGAGGAGAGAAGGCGCCCACCAAGCTGTGTTCTCACCTGCAGGTTCCACTAGGGAAGGCTCTGCTTCCAAACTCACTCGGGTGTTGGCAGAACTCATTTCCTTGTAGCTGTGTGATTTGGGGGGCAGCCCATGCTGGGGCGGGCCAGGGAGATTCTCCAGGCTGTTAACTGGAAGCCATCCTCAGCCCCCAGAGGCTGCTTGCGGTTTTCTGCCATATAACTCTCTCCACAGGTGATTCCAAACTTGGCTCTTTGCTTCTTCAAGTCCAGGATAGCCTCTCACTCCAATCCGTAAAACAGTCTGATTTAATATAATGAGATCATAATAGTGACATCTTCTTACCTTGCCAAATTCTACTGGTTAAAAGCAAGTCCTAAGTCCCATACACTCCCATCCATACTCACAGGACAAATACTGGGGGACAGATATCATGAAGCTGCCTTATCATGTTGCCAAACACACCTCTGTCCATACTCACTGCGTAGGTAAGCCCACTTCTTCTCAGAGCTTGAACCCTATGTCCTAACGGTGCTCATATTTGTGCCTCCAGCCTGGACCTCACCCATGAATGCCAGACTCGTGTGTTCAGCTGCTGGTTGGGCATCCCCATGTGGATTCAGCCACCATCTCCAGAAACAAACACCTGTTGCCCATCAAACTTGCTTCTCCCGTCGTCTTTCCCATCTTAGCAAGTGGTAACGTCACTGTTCCAGGGCCTCGGGCCCCCAAAATTGAAAAATCATCCCAACTCTTGTCTTTTCCGCACACTCCACACTTAATATATTTACAAATCCTGCGTGTTTTGTCTTCAATATACACCCAGAATCTCCCCCCTCTCCCCACCCCTGCATCTACTGCTCTGGTCTGGGCCAATACCCCCTCTCACCTAGATCAGTGGTCCTCAATCAGGAGAGTTTTGTGCACCTGCTCTCCCCCAGGGGATTTTGACAGGGTCTGGACACACTTTTCGTTGTCACAACTTGGGATTGGGAAAGGGCGCTCCTGCGATCTAGTGGTCAGTGCACAGGACAGCTCCCCATAGCAAAAATTAATGTGGCCCCAAATGCCAGCTGTATAGAAATCTCAGTCTACATTAATGCAAGTAGCATCCCCACCCCACAACCCCACAAGTCTGTTCTGCACACAGCAGCCTGAGTGATTCTTTTCTTTTCTCTTTATGATTTTAGTTATTTATTTGACAAATCGAGAGAGAGATCCATGTAGGCAGAGAGGCAGGCAGTGGGAAAGGGAGAATCAGGCTCCCTGATGAGCAGAGAGCCCAATGCGGGGCTCGATGCTGGGACCCCGAGACCATGACCTGAGCTGATGGCAGAGGCTTAACCCACTGAGCCACCCAGGTGCCCCGATCCTTTTCTAATCTAAATCAAGTCAAGCCTCTTCAAAACCATCTAAGCTCTTCTCATCTGGCACAAAGTTAAAGGAAAATCTTTGCAATGGCCTTCAAGACTTTATGTGATCTGACCCCACTACTTTCCTTACCTACCTCCTACCACTTGCCGTCTTGCTCATTTTTTGCCCAGCATTATTGGTCGCCGTGTCATTCTTTAAACACACCAGATGTGCTCCCACCTTGGGCTTACTGTTTGCTCTGTGTGGGATGCTCTTCTTCAAACAGCACAACTGCTCGTTCCTTAATTTCCTCCAGGTCTTTCCTCAAATGAGGGAGACTTCCCTGACACAGTCCCATAGAAAATACCAACCTGCTCCCCTAAACCCTCACACCCCATGTCCACTCACTCAGCTTAGTTTCCTTCCTACCCCACATCAACCCCTGATATGTATGTATATTTATTTGCTTCATTTCTCACTCAACAACTAAAATGAAAACTCCAAGAGGACATCAAATTCATTTTGTTTCTTGTTAACTATTCTGTCTTTAGGGTTTAGAACAGTACCTGACACATAGTAGATGTTCCGTAAATATTGGAGAATGATTTGTTTCTATTTTTGCCTTTTCTCTATCCATTCTTTACACAGCAGCCAAAAATGGCATTTTAAAAATGCAAAAGGAATCCCAAGACCACGCTCCACCCACCAGTGTAAAACCCTTCAACAGCTTTTCGTTGTGCTCAAGCCGCAGCTGACATTCTACAGCCCAGGCCAGATTAAGATTTCAGAGTTCTTAAAAAAAAAAAAAAAAAGTTTTCAGAGTTCTTAATCACTGGAAAGACGATGGTGTTGTCACCACCAGAGATATTTAAATATTTTTGAAGATTAGATCCCAAAGTAAGTGTGCTAAAAGCCTAGCAATATCCGATTTCACAAACTCAGATTTCATAAAGTCTCATTAGTCTTCTCACCTTGTGTAAGTTTAATCTTTCCTCAGCCCCCTTTTCTCTTCTGTTTCAGGCACTCACCATACTTTGCCAGAATGACCATAATGGCCTTCAAACCTGTCATCTCATCTTCAGGAATATGCCCCTTTCCCTCCCCTCCTCACACCAATTCATCCTCTAAACTTATTCTAAGATGATCACTCTAATGTGCATCTCATTGTGTCCTTCCCCTACAGGAACTTACTCAATAGCTCCTAAGGACGTGTGAATTTCCTTGGTGTGGTATTTTTACAGGACCCTTTGCTTGCAAGTGGCAGCAATCCAAAGAAAACTGGAGGAACCAAAAGGGAAAAGCAAGCAAACAAACAAAAAACAAAGGAATGTCCAGGTTCCTGTAGGGGTGGATACCACAGAAGTTCATAAAAATCCAAAAGAAGATGGGGCACCTGGGTGGCTCAATGGGTTAAGCCTCTGCCTTTGGCTCAGGTCATGATCCCAGGGTCCTGGGATCGAGTCCCACATCGGGCTTTCTGCTCTGCAGGTAGCCTGCTTCCTCCTCTCTCTCTGCCTGCCTCTCTGCCTACTTGTGATCTCTGTCAGATAAATAAAGAAAAAATCTTTTTAAAAAATCAAAAGAAGAGCTGCAGAACTAAAATTTCATAATCAAAAACTAGGGACTGGAAACCGGCAAAACACTTTTCACTTTGTCCATGTCTCATGTTTACTTGTCTCCATATGGCTGCTTTCTTCTCTGGTCAGACTCTTCAAGTGTCCAGGAAGATGGCCATTGCCAGCTCCTGAATCCCATCCAGCAAGGCCAGTCACTCGCCTAAAGAGAGAACCTTGTCTTCCTGTCATTTACATATCAATCCCAGGGAGACTCTGATTGGTCCTATTGGTGTCAGGTGGACCAATCACTATACGGGTTTATATGTGTGCCCATCCTCCCCCAGACTGCATAAAGCACAGGTGAAACGTTTTTCAAATTAACATATAATGTATTATTTGCCCCAAGGGTGCAGGTCTGTGATTCATCTGTGTTAAACATTTCACAGAACTCACCATATCACATACCCTCCCCAATGTTCATAACCCAGCCACCCTCTCCATACCCCCTCCATCCCCGCAAACCTCAGTTTGTTTTGTGGAATTAAGTCTGTTATGGTTTGTTTCTCTCCCCATCCCATCTTGTTTCATTTTTTCCCTCCCTACCTCCCATGACCCCCTACCCTGCCTTTCAAATTCCTCATATCAGAGAGATCGTATGATAATTGCCTTTCTCTGATTGACTTACTTCACTTAGCATAATACCCTCTAGTTCCATCCAAGTCATTTCAAATGGCAAGATTTCATTTTTGATGGCTGCATAGTATTCCTGTGTGTGTGTGTGTGTGTGTGTGTGTGTGTGTGTGTGTGTGTGTGTTTATTACATCTTCTTTATCCATTCCTCTGTTGATGAACATCTAGGTTCTTTCCATAGTTTGGCTATTGTGGACATTGCTGCTGTAAACATTCAGGTTCACAGGCCCCTTTGGATCACTACATTTGTATCTTTAGGTAAATACCCAGTAGTGGGATTGCTTGGTCCTAGGGTAACTCTATTTTCCTCTTTGAGGAACCTTCATACTGTGAAGCACAGGGGAAATTATCCAGAGTGAACGGCGTTGTGTACCCAGAAAAAGGAAGATGAGGAAGTACAGCGGTCAGGCACAACACATAGCCCACAGTTTCCACCATTTACATGATCTCTTCGATTCTACTTTTCCCTGCTCCTTCCGCAGGTTCTGTGCTTGAACCACCGTGAACCCCTGTGAATTCGTGGATGGCTTTGGCTTTCTTTTACCTGCATCTGGCCACACCTGCTGCTCTCTGTGCCTAAAACCCTATTTTCTGGCTTGTTATACAAAGATAATACTTCCAGATATTCTTCACACATCGTACACCTCATACATCACCTCCTCCAGGAAGTCTTTGTTTGGACTTAGGGGTTATATTGTCATTTGGGGATAGTAAGGCCAACTGACCAGGAGATCACTGCCGTTGAAAAGACAATTGGTTACTCACAGATCCCAGAAGGAGGGGGCTGGCGCAGCCACCAGGGAGGGGTGGGGGAGGACAAAGGGGAGCACGGGGTTCCGTCAGGATGGGACTGAGGATAAGAGCCTTTATTGTGGTTTCTGTAGGAAGGAATGGGGGAAGTAGGGATGGTAGGTTGTGACTGGCTGATTTGGACACTTTCAGCAGGAGCTGGGGTATAACGGCTGTCCCTGGTTGTCTGGTACTTGGCCCTGGGGTGATTTGGACCCTGAGTAACAGTTCCACAGAGAAGGTGGTCAGGAATTCAGACTCTAGATTCATTGCTTTGCATTTAAAAACCTCACTCCCAGCTGAGGGGTAACTCTCCCTAGGAGCTGACCAACCCTGGAGGGGCAGTCCTTCCAGCTTCAGCAAGCACTCATGATGGTCAAAGTATCAAAATATGGAAAATAAAGGACGGTTACTCATCTTCCCTGATTTTTTTTCTTTTAAAACTTATTTTATTTAAATTCAATTAGTTAACATAAAGTGTATCAATAGTTTCTAATGCAGAGTTCAATTATTCTTCCCTGATATTTTTTTCACCCTCTTCCGCTAAATCAGGTTTCTGTGACTCTTCCTTCTGATCCCATAATAACCAGTGCATATTTCTGTCCTTGCAAGGTGACAGCACCAACAATGGCATCCCAAGTGACAGCATAGCAATGTTCAACCTTCAGATTCCTTTGAGGGAAGAGGGTGAGAACTTGAAGCCATTTTAATTTCGATGTAATGGATGTGTGACCTCATTTGATGTGGGTAGCCTGTAAGACTGCACTTCTAGTCTTTACTCAGTGTCTTAAAAATATTTTTATTCATTTTTTTTATTAAAATGATGACAACAAAACTCGAGGTGTGCTATATATCCTGAATTTCCACCATCACATTCACTTATAGAGCCATTGTTCATTCATCTTCATACTGATTATTGAATACGTTTTTTTCTCTGCATTATTGTGCCTTTCTTCGACCTTCCAAATACACAATTAACCAGGAAAATTTAAACTCTGACTGCTCTTTTAAGAAATTGAGGCTTGTAAATATCCGTGCATAGAAAATCAAAACAATATGCCTGATTACACAAGGACCCCTCCCACTGATGAATGTATGGTGCCTTATTATCTTTGTATGGTGCCTGGGTGTGGATTAGGAAAAGAAGCACCATCCTTTGCATGGTTGCAGCTGTGTGATGTGGAGACTGCTTGGGGAGCAAAGCACAGGTTGGTTTTTAGCCCAAAGTGTCTCCTTCTGGTAACCCTTAAAACATCAGACGAAGATGCTGAATGTGCACTGTTTTGCCCCAATGGGTGTAGCTTGATTCATGTTCCTCCCTGGGATTTCCTCTGGGACCTGATAGTGTTATACAATAGCAAGTGAGGGACTAACCCATCACTGTGTAAATTTCTGCTGCCATAATAAAATGTGCATGTTTCTGTTTAGGAATCTGAACACGTATTTGACCTTCTTAGTGATTCAACTTTGAAGCAAAGACTTTTTTCATCTTTTCTTCAAGACTTTGGGTTAAATAAAGGGGTGCTCTGAGATTTTAAGGCAAATTGTCACGAGTCAGCCTTTATCTACAGTTACTTATCTCTGTAATCAGATTTTTCTCAAGACACAAAATACACATACACACAAAATAAAACACAGATACAGTTTAGATGCTGACTCAAATTGTCAGCCAGGGCTGTTGAGTCCACATTTTTTAATCATCCCAGGTGATTGATTATATTAAGTGAATATTAGCAGTTACAAAATAAGTCTACAGTAATACAATGTACTTTTATCATTTTTTTTTACATTAATGGTTTTTGGTTAATTATTCCTGTTTCTTAAAAAATAATTTAAAAAAATATAGCTCTTCTGTAGTCCGAATGTTTGTGTCCCCTCTCAAAAGTCATATGTTGGAGGGACGCCTGGGTGGCTCAGTGGGCTAAGCCTCTGCCTTTGTCTCAGGTCATGATCGAGCCCTGCATCGGGCTTTTTGCTCAGCAGGGAGCCCGCTTCCCTCCCTCTCTCTGCCTGCCTCTCTCCCTACTTGTGATCTCTATCTGTCAAATAAATAAATAAAATCTTTAAAAAAAAAAGTCATATGTTGGAACCCTAATCCAAGTGTAATGACATTTACAGATAAGGCCTTTAAGAGATTATTAGGTCATGGTGGTGGGGCCCTAACAATGGGATTAGTGCCCTTATGGGAAGAGACGGGAGAGAGCCAATGATATGATATATTACATATAATATATGAAATATTATTATAATGCTATATTATTATATCAATAAATGAAATGCAATAAATAAATAAATAAATAAATAAATAAATAAAATTGCAATGCAATAAATAAATAAATTACAATGGAAGATTATTCAGCTTAACAAAGGAAGGAGTGTGGGTGATGTCCCTGGTGGGCCATGCTGGCTCTTGGCTGGGACCTAAGCCAGGCCCGGACTGAAAACCTGCATCGTCCCACCAACTTGGGGTTTCCTGCTATCTGCCCCCCAAAGGACAAGTGTCCAGTGTCAGAGCATGGGGACAGAAATAGCCTCAGTTTGTTCCTACACTAAGAGTAGCTATGAAGGGACGTCTACAACATTAATCCCATGACCCATGTTTTACTTTGTAGAATTCCAAACATTCAACAAGCTTGTGAGTGGTCTACTTATTTGCAAGCTTAGGTTGCTGCTTCTTGCCTTTAAAAGCCAAGCACTGTAGTTGCTCCCGTAGATCGGTACAGTCTTTTACAGTTTTCAAAGCACTTATGAGTTCTTCCCCTATTCTTTACTTCTGAAAAGCAAAATGTGTATCAGCCAATGATGTAAGTAGTTTGAACAGAAAAGAACTTTATTGAACATTATCAAGGGTCTTGAAGAATGCCCGGAGGGCCAATGCCAGGTTCTGGGGTTGTACCACCGCAGGACTTCCCAGGGGAGATAGTGCAGTGATACCCAAACAGTTGACCCTGGATGGAACCGTGGGCATGGCTGCTCAGAGAACTCCAGTCTTTTGCATCCATCCTTAGAAACAGATCCTACCTACTTGGTGCTTGCTTCTTATTCTCCCATCAGAGCCTCATGTGGGTGCATCTGATGGGCAGACCTTGTATCATTTGCAAAGTAATTTCTGGCTTCTCTTAGGGTAGAAAGTCAACATGGGAAAATTCCTCAGAGGTAGGAAGAGTGTCCAAAGGATGCTGGCTGTTTCAAATTACAACAAACATGACAAACAATACCACTGACCATCAGAAGTGGGGTTTTAATGTCTTGAAACAGTTATTATTGGGTTTTAATGTTACTGGGAATCATTTACTGTAGGTTCACAAGATATCTGATAAGAGAGCACCTTTTAGATTTCTCTAACCAATAATATCTGCATTCTGATCCTGCAGAAAAAAGTTCTCTGAAAGTGCTGACCAGTTTTGATTGCAATACGATTTCTCAGCCGATTCTTTTCATATCCTATTTGAAGCAGAGCTCAAAGCTCTGTACTCAGTGGGTGGTTGTATAATTGTTTTAATTCATTTGTTAAACATAATTATCTTTCCTCACTTCTGTCCTATTCCTTTGATATATGCTCAGCAACTTGGTCCCTAATGGATGTGATTAGAGCTTCCCACGGTGTGCAGCATGTGAGGGAAGGGGTGTTACATCGTTAAGGTGGGGAAACATCTTCATTTCATGTTTCAGGGACTTAAGCTGTTTCTTTTGACACCTGGGGGCTAAGTTAATGAGAGAGTTCTTTGATAGCTTTATGTGAGCTAATTCTGCTTGTCACATGCTATAGGGGACCTGGAGAAGAGGGAGGAAGTCAGAGAGCAGAGGATAGGTGGGGTGCCTTTGTTCAGTGACCATCCCCTCATGTCAACCACCAACCCAATCATTAACTCTGGGTGTTTAAACACAGACATCCTGAGACAGATCAAAGACAGGTTCTTGGCAACAGGTCAGAACATATTCTTGGGAAAAAGAGTTATGCTAGTGGACCCTTGTGAATCTGAGGTGTCTTCCTCCTAGAGACCTGGGTGTTTTGTAGACAACCTCTCATCCACCTTTTTGCAATGTCCCCGCAAGGCACTTATTTCCAAGTCTGGGAAAACTGAAGAATATTAGACTCTGTGCTCTTAGAGATCAGGGAAGGTGTCAATGAATCATCCTTCTGGGTTCTAACCTAGACTGACAACAGATAAGAACCGAGTTCAATCAAATGTGATAGGTATTGAGGGCTAGATGAGTCAGCATGGCTTAGATTCAAGACCAAAATAGTCTTGAATCTTCCTGTGCCCTGAATTGAAAAATGGTGCCCAGGGAATAGTGTACCTGGCCCGATCCAGCCATGCTTACCCCAAGAATATGAAGATTTCCCCCTGCATTTTCTTTTGAAAGTTTTATGGTTTTAGCCTTTACATTTAAGTCTACAATCTATTTCCAGTTAATTTTTGGATATAGTGTGAGGCAAGAGTGATGATTTGTTTTCCCATACATACATGCAATGATAGAAATGCTTTCCAGCCTGCCGCCAAGAAGAATGGGCCTGGGTCTTTCCCACTGTTTCCTGGCAATGGTCCAGCACAGCTTTCCTTCAGAGCAGTCAAATAACTGAAAGAAAATCCTCAAATTTAACAATCTTGTCTACTGGGTTTCAATGGAAGTTCATGCATTTTATCCACTCCCCCTTTTCAACCTGCTTTCTATAGAGAACATCAATTCACCTGTTGGAATTAAACCTGGAAAAAAAGGGCAACAAATTAAGCCACTTACAAGAGTGTCACGAAGTACTGACCTTTTATTCTTAACACAGTGACTGGACAGAACCCCTATTTTTGCGAGTAAAAAAGAGCAGGCACCCCTTTCCCATCCTATGCGATGGTGCACTTCAAAGCCTTGTCTAAGCAAATCTTAGAATGTAGAAGTTGTAGGGAACAGAATGTTCATCAGTTTGATAAACGTTGGAAACAGTGATCTTTGCAGCTTCAGTTTATAACAGTGAGCTTGTGCATTCTTGGATAGCTGTCCATTACTGATGTGTGCCGGATTAGTTTTACAGTTTCACCTGAGGAAGGAAGACTTTATGTTTTATGAAGAGTCCAGAAATTCTGCTTTTAAGGCTAAATGCATACAGCAACATTTATTACACAGAAAGTGCAGCAAGTCTACAAGACCAGAAGCATAAGTACTGATGAATGGATGGAAGCAGTAGCTAGGATGTAGACAATCCTATAGCAAGACAAGACTGTGATGCTTCCGGATGGTCCAGGAAATCTTCTGGAGGCTTCAGTACCTGGTGTGATCATTTAGTCGTGAAAAGGGCACATCGGAAGGGGTGGTGTGGTGAGCAAGGGCACAGGACAGGAGCCGAGCACATCTGGCAGGTGGCAAGTGGACTGTCAAGGTGGGGCCGTGAGAGACTGGGGTCAAGGCAAGCTGCCAGGAGCCAGGAAGCCTCCTGAAAGCCCGACTATCCCAGGATAGCATATTCTCAAATCATGATGATAAGGCTTATGACGATTTAAATGCTGTTAAATGGGAATTTTGCCTTTTAAACCATGCTATACCTTTGATTGTAAGATGTATCCCAATTTCAAAGATGTTAGATTGTGTGGGGGGAAAAGCACAAGTCAGTGAGCTAGCCAGCCTCGGGGAGGACCACGAAGATTTCCACATCCCAGTATCTGCATGTGTGTTGTACCCTCCCACATCTGGTGTGACTAACAGGATATAGCAGAATTGGGGGTAAATCAGTTACAGAATTAGGATATGAAAGACACTGAGGCTTCTGTTTTGTTCTCTCTCTGTTTTCTTCTCTTTCTTTTCTCTCTCTCTCTCTCCTTTCTTCTTCTATTCCCCCTCTCCTTCCCTCTCACTCCCTCCCTTTCTCTCTCTTTCTCATTTATCATTAGCTCTTGTGGAAACGCAGGTATCCCTGTAGATACCCGGGTGGCAAGGAACTGAAGCCCTCCACACCTGCCACCTGCACAGAATTGATGTCTGTCCATCATCACATGTCCTTCAAACAGCTGCAGCCGGCTATTTGATGGCAATCTCATGAGATACCTCAAGGCAGAAACACATAGCTCGACAGCTTCCAGGTGCATGACCTTCAGAAACGGTGTGAGATCATAAGTACTTAAATATATAGTTTGGGCTGCTAAGTTTGGGGGTAATTCATTGCAAAGCAATAGAGGAACGATTCTATATAAAGACTCAAAATATGCCTTATTCCGTATGTGTACTCAGAGTCAGTCTGACGTTCAGAAAGAGATATGCCTGCCTGAGGCTGTTTAGAACATGCAGTGCCTCAGAGCAGGGAGAGACATTAAAGAGAAGTAACAAAAAAATGGGGAAAGGGAATGTAGACATAAAAAGAAGAACCATTTTGCTTTTCTAGATCCTTCTTTTTAAAGAGTAGAAAATATACTTTCCTAGAAAGAAATAAACACAGAAGGAAAAAGAAGGATGAAAGTTACCTTTATCAGCCTATAAACAGATACTCAAACCAAAACCACTGGAAACTGCAAAAAGATGCCAACTGTATTTAAAGAAATGGCACACGACGTTAGGTATGAATAACTTTCATGCAAATTGAAAGGTAGATGTGGTCGAATTGTTCAGGAGGCACCAAAATAATGTGAATAACATTCTATTGAAAGGAAGGAAGACTGAGATTCTGAAAAAATGTTTTATTAGGTAAAAGAATGAATAAATAAATGTACATATATATATATATATGTACACATATATATATAAGTTTTCTAGGGTTGCTATTTCAAGATACCAGAAGCCTGGAGGCTGAAACCACAGAAGTGGACAGTGTCACATTTCTAGAGGCTACAATGTTGGTAGGACATGCTCATTTTGTAGGTATTGTGGATGGATCTGTTCCAGGCCCCTTTTCCAGCTTGAAGCGTTGCTCTGGCTTTGGACTTCTTCACGGGCCTTCGCCCTCAGTGCATATCTGTGTATCCGCACTCTCCCTTCTTAGAAGCACATAAGTCCTCCTGAATTAGGGGCCCAGTCTACTCAAATATGACCTCATCCTAGCTAGTGACATCTCCAGGGACCCTATTTCCAAATAAGGTCATGCTCCCAGGTGCTGGGGTTTAGGACTGGGATACTTCATATGCATAAACACACACACACACACACAGAAACACATGTGTGTATGTATATGTATTCCTATATATATCTATGTGTATAGATAGAAAGGGAGGAAGGAAAAGACGGGAAAAAGAAAATACGCCTAGCGAGTTAGTAGACTTCACCTTCAACTTTTCAACAATGACCTTCAGAATGAACGACTGAAATTCTATTGAAAGAAAAGACCTGGATAGGTCAGTGAAAAATAAACTCTACATAGGAGGATGCAGTGGCTAGTATAGATTTTGTGGAAAGAGAAAGGATGAAAAGGGCTAGACTGTACCCAAAGGAATCCTCAAAGGCTGCTTTTCCGAGGTCTTGAGAAGAGACAATGGAAAGACACCCGATCCGTGAACAGAGAAAGAAACCATTGCAGAAAAACAAGGGATCCTTTTAGAAAGACATGGCTATCCTCAAGGTGTCTGCATGCGATGAGAAAACTCACTGAGATCCACCACATTCAAGCCCATCCAACAAGGCTCCAGACACTTTTTGGAAAGCTTGTCTTTCTTTCACGGAGAGACAATGAGTGAGAGAGAGCATGAGAGAGGAGATGGTCAGTGGGAGAAGCCGACTCCCCCAGGAGCTGGGAGCGGGAGGCGGTAGGAGATCCTGCCAGTCTGGGGTCATGACCTGAGCCCAAGGCAGTCGCTGGACTAACCGAGCCACGCAGGCGCCCGTCTCCAGAAATGGGTCAGCAACAGCTGAGGAGCACCTGGGCGGCACCTTCAGTGAAGTGCCCAACTCTGGGCTCTGGCTCAGGGGGGTGATCTCAGGCTCTTGAGATTGAGCCCTGAGGCTAGCTCTGGGTTCAGGGCAGAGTCCACTAGGTCTCTCTTCGGCTCCTGCCCTTCCCCCCTTCCCCATGAAGAGTGCTCTTGCCCTGAAACCAACTAGGAAAAGCCTTCACAGAAATAAACAATGGTTGAGAGGGGGAGGGGTGGGGAGAGAAGCGACTGACCCGGGGCGAGCGGGAGGTGCTCGAGATGCTGCCCGCCCTGCCAGGGCCGGGCTCTCTCAGCCGCCACCGCCACCGCCTCGCGACACCGTCGCAGCCACCGCGGCAGCAACTCCTGCCGCCCCCGCTGCAGCCCCCGCCGCAGGGAACAGCTGAGCCCAGGGAGCCTTGGCGCTAGCCTCCAGGAGCGCCTCCAGCGCCCTCTGAGCGCGCTTTCTTGGGGCAGCGGGGCCATAGATCCGTCAGGGAGGAGGCGAGGGCGGCGCCCAGGCGTCCCCAGCGGGGCAGGGGCAGGCAAGACCTGCAGGGAGATCCCCTTGGGATTGTTGGAGCTGCTGCAGGGCTTCACGCTGCACTTGGTGACGCACCAGCCTGAGGACCCTGCCCTGCATCTGGCTCTTTCCTGAGCAGGGAGCCTGTTTGGCCCTCTCTCTTGGCCTGTCTCTCTCCCTCCTTCTCCTCTCTGTCTGTCCAAGGAAGGAAGAAAAACTTCCAAGAAATCATCAAACAACCCTCCTGATTCTTGTTGTTCATGAGGACCCCATGCGTCAACATTTGATTTTTACTTCTTGAATGGAAGGAATTGCTTGTTTGATAGACGCATTTGACAGAAAGACAGACACAGTGAGAGAGGGAGCCCCATTGGAGAGGGAGTACAAGAAGTGCAAGTGGGAGAGAGAGAAGCAGGCTTCCTGCTGAGCAGAGAGCCCCAGGCAGGGCTTGCTCCCAAGACCCTGGCATCAGGACCCCAGCACAAAGCAGCCACCCCGGTGCCCCACTCCATGATTCAATCCGTTTTTCACGATTCAGTCCGTTGCATTAGGCAACACGCTTCGAGGTCCTCCTCCACTGGGATAACACTAACCCAGAGGTTGTGTTTTCCTTGGCACTTTTGTGATCACTGAGCATTTTAGGAATCTTTTCATGGGTTTCTTGGCTGATGATTTTCTCCTTGGCATATTTCTGTGCAAGGATTTTGATTGTTTTGAAGGTACCTACCTATCCTTCTTGATTCCTAGTTATCCTCTCTCGAGTTGTATACAGTTCCTTAGGTGGTATCTCCATACAACCTTTCATACTTTTCGTCTTGTCCTTTGCTGGGCAAGATTTTGTGTTTGGAACCTTGGATTCGTAGAGTCCAACTTCCTAACCCTTCTTGGGCTTCCCGTTTTTGGTGGTGTGCTCCACTCATCTCTGCCACCTCCCCCAGATCCTCAAAAGGGTTTGCTATTGTATCTTCCAGACAACTTCTGATGTCTTCTTTCGTATGTAGGCTCCATCAGTCTGGAATAGCGTTCGGACCTCTTCTGTTCCACGTGGATATTCACGTCGTTTAGCACCGCTTGGTCAAAGTCTGCCCTTTCGTGTTGGTCTATTTCCTCGGGTCATTTCAAGAGACCTTTTGTAAGACATCCTATGCCATCAGATTCTCCTCTCACTCTCTTTCTCCCTCAGTCTTGCTCTCGCTTCTTTCTTCAGATTTGCCGGGGAATGACGAGCCCTTTTCGTGTCCAGGGCAATAGGAGAACTGGCTTATCCACAGACACAGGCACTTGCTAGATCAGAAACTGGATTGAATTGAATCCCTCCATCCAGTTGGGGTCCATTGAAACTGTACACTACCGTTCATCCAATCTCTGTACGTGTTCTATTCACCTAGGTAACCTATGAACCTATGGGCCATCCTCAGTCATCTTGGATGGTATTCTGATTGGAGCCTTGCTGGGTAGAGACGGTATAAAATCTTTGGAGAGACGAAGTCCTCCTTTTGCTCTTCTCATTAATAGGAGTTTCAAGCTTTGTTCGTATGTCCCAGGAGTCCATTTAATTTTCCTGAATTTTTAACTTCTATCTGATGACTTGGAGGAATTTACTTCCTGATTCTCATACTTTGTCCATTCTCTGAGAATATCTTTCTATACACATTTCACTCTGTGTTTTTTTTTTCCAGTTGTTGTACCTTCAGTGTTTCCCCTGCCCCTTCTTGTACTCGCTATGATGTCCCCGTCTAGGTTGGTAGAAGTCTTGTTCAATTTTAGGTTTTCAATACTACCGAATTTTGTTTCTGCCTTCGTGAGCTGATTCTGTCTCTGCTCGAAGCAGCACAGCATTCTGTGTGGTTGTGGGTATTGATGCAATCTAACCAAGTTCACCTTTTCATTAGACTAGAGAAACCATTGACATTTCATGAAAGGACTGAGCCCCTCAAATGATTCCCATTGTCTTGCATTTTCTTTGTTTCATCCCTTTGTACATCCCCATTTATTTATTTATTATTTTATTTCCATTATTTTTTTAAAAAAACATAGCGTATATTTTTATCTCCAGGGGTACAGGTCTGTGATTCACCAGGTTTACACAACTCACAGCCCTCATAGATCTCTTTTTAAAAATCCCTGTGTTTTTCTTTAAATGTTTTTATTTAAGTTTTTTTTCATTTTTCTCTTTTGTTTTTAATTTTCATTTCAGCATACCAGTATTTCTTGTTTTTACAGCAAACCCAGTGCTCCATGCAATCGGGGCCCTCCCTAATACCCACCACCTGGTTCCCCCAACCTCCCACCCCTCGCCCCTTCAAAGCCCTCATATTGATTTTCACAGTCCTTAGTCTCTCATGTTTCACCTCCCCTTCCAATGTATTTAATTTATATTTTTAATTCTAAATTTTCATTTGTAATTTCAAGTTTCATTTGAATTAAATATATTTAATTCAACTTCATTTAAGTTTTATTATAATTTTTTTAAAGGCTGATACATGCTGTCGGCCCCCAAATCTGCGGTCTCAGAAAGTACACAGAAAATGGGGAAATGGAATGTAGACTTACAAAGAAGAACCATTTCGCTTTTCTAGGTCCTTCTTTTTAAAGAGTAGAAAATATACTTTCCCAGAAAGAAACAAACTCAGAAGGAAATAGTAGGATGAAAGTTACCTTCATCTGCCTATAATCAGATACTCAAACCAAAAACACTGGAAACTGCAAAAAGATGCCAACTGTTTTTAAAGAAATGCCAGACGACTTTAGGTAAGAATAACTTTCATGCAAATGGAAGTGGAAGACAGACGTGGTCGAATTGTTCAGGAGGCACCAAAAGAATGAGAATCACATTCCATTGAAAGAAAGGAAGACTGAGATTCTGAACAAAAATGTTTTATTAGGTAAAAGATTGTATAATATATATATATACATTATAATATATATAACCATGGTTTATATAATGGTTATATATATATATATATATATATATATATATATATATATATATTAGTTTTCTATGGTTGCTACTACAAGATACCAGAAGCCGGGAGATACCAGAAGCCTGGAGGCTGAAACCACAGAAGTGGACAGTGTCACATTTTAGAGATTACAATGTTGGTTGGACATGCTCCTTTTGTAGGTATTGTGGATGGATCTGTTCCAGGCCCCTTTTCCTGCTTGAAGAATTGCTCTGGCTTTGGACTTCTTCACCGGGCTTTCTCCCTCAGTGCATATCTGTGATCCGCACTCTCCCTTCTTAGAAGCACATAAGTCCTCCTGAATTAGGGGCCCAGTCTACTCAAATATGACCTCATCCTAGCTAGTGACATCTCCAGGGACCCTATTTCCAAATAAGGTCATGCTCCCAGGTGCTGGGGTTTAGGACTGGGATACTTCATATGCATAAACACACACACACACACACACACACACGTGTGTATGTATATGTATTCCTATATATATCTATGTGTATAGATAGAAAGGGAGGAAGGAATAGACGGGAAAAAGAAAATACGCCTAGCGAGTTAGTAGACTTCACCTTTAACTTTTCAACAATGACCTTCAGAATGAACGACTGAAATTCTATTGAAAGAAAAGACCTGGATAGGTCAGTGAAAAATAAACTCTACATAGGAGGATGCAGTGGCTAGTATAGATTTTGTGGAAAGAGAAAGGATGAAAAGGGCTAGACTGTACCCAAAGGAATCCTCATAGGCTGCTTTTCCGAGGTCTTGAGAAGAGACAATGGAAAGACACCCGATCCGTGAACAGAGAAAGAAACCATTGCAGAACAACAAGGGATCCTTTTAGAAAGACATGGCTATCCTCAAGGTGTCTGCATGCGATGAGAAAACTCACTGAGATCCACCACATTCAAGCCCATCCAACAAGGCTCCAGACACTTTTTGGAAAGCTTGTCTTTCTTTCACGGAGAGACAATGAGTGAGAGAGAGCATGAGAGAGGAGATGGTCAGTGGGAGAAGCCGACTCCCCCAGGAGCTGGGAGCGGGAGGCGGTAGGAGATCCTGCCAGTCCGGGGTCATGACCTGAGCCCAAGGCAGTCGCTGGACTAACCGAGCCACGCAGGCGCCCGTCTCCAGAAATGGGTCAGCAACAGCTGAGGAGCACCTGGGCGGCACCTTCAGTGAAGTGCCCAACTCTGGGTTCTGGCTCAGGGGGGTGATCTCAGGCTCTTGAGATTGAGCCCTGAGGCTAGCTCTGGGTTCAGGGCAGAGTCCACTAGGTCTCTCTTCGGCTCCTGCCCTTCCCCCCTTCCCCATGAAGAGTGCTCTTGCCCTGAAACCAACTAGGAAAAGCCTTCACAGAAATAAACAATGGTTGAGAGGGGGAGGGGTGGGGAGAGAAGCGACTGACCCGGGGCGAGCGGGAGGTGCTCGAGATGCTGCCCGCCCTGCCAGGGCCGGGCTCTCTCAGCCGCCACCGCCACCGCCTCGCGACACCGTCGCAGCCACCGCGGCAGCAACTCCTGCCGCCCCCGCTGCAGCCCCCGCCGCAGGGAACAGCTGAGCCCAGGGAGCCTTGGCGCTAGCCTCCAGGAGCGCCTCCAGCGCCCTCTGAGCGCGCTTTCTTGGGGCAGCGGGGCCATAGATCCGTCAGGGAGGAGGCGAGGGCGGCGCCCAGGCGTCCCCAGCGGGGCAGGGGCAGGCAAGACCTGCAGGGAGATCCCCTTGGGATTGTTGGAGCTGCTGCAGGGCTTCACGCTGCACTTGGCGACGCACCAGCCTGAGGACCCTGCCCTGCATCTGGCTCTTTCCTGAGCAGGGAGCCTGTTTGGCCCTCTCTCTCGGCCTGTCTCTCTCCCTCCTTCTCCTCTCTGTCTGTCCAAGGAAGGAAGAAAAACTTCCAAGAAATCATCAAACAACCCTCCTGATTCTTGTTGTTCATGAGGACCCCATGCGTCAACATTTGATTTTTACTTCTTGAATGGAAGGAATTGCTTGTTTGATAGACGCATTTGACAGAAAGACAGACACAGTGAGAGAGGGAGCCCCATTGGAGAGGAAGTACAAGAAGTGCAAGTGGGAGAGAGAGAAGCAGGCTTCCTGCTGAGCAGAGAGCCCCAGGCAGGGCTTGCTCCCAAGACCCTGGCATCAGGACCCCAGCACAAAGCAGCCACCCCCGTGCCCCACTCCATGATTCAATCCGTTTTTCACGATTCAGTCCGTTGCATTAGGCAACACGCTTCGAGGTCCTCCTCCACTGGGATAACACTAACCCAGAGGTTGTGTTTTCCTTGGCACTTTTGTGATCACTGAGCATTTTAGGAATCTTTTCATGGGTTTCTTGGCTGATGATTTTCTCCTTGGCATATTTCTGTGCAAGGATTTTGATTGTTTTGAAGGTACCTACCTATCCTTCTTGATTCCTAGTTATCCTCTCTCGAGTTGTATACAGTTCCTTAGGTGGTATCTCCATACAACCTTTCATACTTTTCGTCTTGTCCTTTGCTGGGCAAGATTTTGTGTTTGGAACCTTGGATTCGTAGAGTCCAACTTCCTAACCCTTCTTGGGCTTCCCGTTTTTGGTGGTGTGCTCCACTCATCTCTGCCACCTCCCCCAGATCCTCAAAAGGGTTTGCTATTGTATCTTCCAGACAACTTCTGATGTCTTCTTTCGTATGTAGGCTCCATCAGTCTGGAATAGCGTTCGGACCTCTTCTGTTCCACGTGGATATTCACGTCGTTTAGCACCGCTTGGTCAAAGTCTGCCCTTTCGTGTTGGTCTATTTCCTCGGGTCATTTCAAGAGACCTTTTGTAAGACATCCTATGCCATCAGATTCTCCTCTCACTCTCTTTCTCCCTCAGTCTTGCTCTCGCTTCTTTCTTCAGATTTGCCGGGGAATGACGAGCCCTTTTCGTGTCCAGGGCAATAGGAGAACTGGCTTATCCACAGACACAGGCACTTGCTAGATCAGAAACTGGATTGAATTGAATCCCTCCATCCAGTTGGGGTCCATTGAAACTGTACACTACCGTTCATCCAATCTCTGTACGTGTTCTATTCACCTAGGTAACCTATGAACCTATGGGCCATCCTCAGTCATCTTGGATGGTATTCTGATTGGAGCCTTGCTGGGTAGAGACGGTATAAAATCTTTGGAGAGACGAAGTCCTCCTTTTGCTCTTCTCATTAATAGGAGTTTCAAGCTTTGTTCGTATGTCCCAGGAGTCCATTTAATTTTCCTGAATTTTTAACTTCTATCTGATGACTTGGAGGAATTTACTTCCTGATTCTCATACTTTGTCCATTCTCTGAGAATATCTTTCTATACACATTTCACTCTGTGTTTTTTTTTTTCCAGTTGTTGTACCTTCAGTGTTTCCCCTGCCCCTTCTTGTACTCGCTATGATGTCCCCGTCTAGGTTGGTAGAAGTCTTGTTCAATTTTAGGTTTTCAATACTACCGAATTTTGTTTCTGCCTTCGTGAGCTGATTCTGTCTCTGCTCGAAGCAGCACAGCATTCTGTGTGGTTGTGGGTATTGATGCAATCTAACCAAGTTCACCTTTTCATTAGAGTAGAGAAACCATTGACATTTCATGAAAGGACTGAGCCCCTCAAATGATTCCCATTGTCTTGCATTTTCTTTGTTTCATCCCTTTGTACATCCCCATTTATTTATTTATTATTTTATTTCCATTATTTTTTTAAAAAAACATAGCGTATATTTTTATCTCCAGGGGTACAGGTCTGTGATTCACCAGGTTTACACAACTCACAGCCCTCATAGATCTCTTTTTAAAAATCCCTGTGTTTTTCTTTAAATGTTTTTATTTAAGTTTTTTTTCATTTTTCTCTTTTGTTTTTAATTTTCATTTCAGCATACCAGTATTTCTTGTTTTTACAGCAAACCCAGTGCTCCATGCAATCGGGGCCCTCTCTAATACCCACCACCTGGTTCCCCCAACCTCCCACCCCTCGCCCCTTCAAAGCCCTCATATTGATTTTCACAGTCCTTAGTCTCTCATGTTTCACCTCCCCTTCCAATGTATTTAATTTATATTTTTAATTCTAAATTTTCATTTGTAATTTCAAGTTTCATTTGAATTAAATATATTTAATTCAACTTCATTTAAGTTTTATTATAATTTTTTTAAAGGCTGATACATGCTGTCGGCCCCCAAATCTGCGGTCTCAGAAAGTACACAGAAAATGGGGAAATGGAATGTAGACTTACAAAGAAGAACCATTTCGCTTTTCTAGGTCCTTCTTTTTAAAGAGTAGAAAATATACTTTCCCAGAAAGAAACAAACTCAGAAGGAAAGAGTAGGATGAAAGTTACCTTCATCTGCCTATAATCAGATACTCAAACCAAAAACACTGGAAACTGCAAAAAGATGCCAACTGTTTTTAAAGAAATGCCAGACGACTTTAGGTAAGAATAACTTTCATGCAAATGGAAGTGGAAGACAGACGTGGTCGAATTGTTCAGGAGGCACCAAAAGAATGAGAATCACATTCCATTGAAAGGAAGGAAGACTGAGATTCTGAACAAAAATGTTTTATTAGGTAAAAGAATGTATAATATATATAACCATGGTTTATATAATGGTTCTATATATATATATATATATATATATATATATATAGTTTTCTATGGTTGCTACTACAAGATACCAGAAGCCTGGAGGCTGAAACCACAGAAGTGGACAGTGTCACATTTCTAGAGGCTACAATGTTGGTAGGACATGCTCCTTTTGTAGGTATTGTGGATGGATCTGTTCCAGGCCCCTTTTCCAGCTTGAAGTATTGCTCTGGCTTTGGACTTCTTCACCGGGCCTTCTCCCTCAGTGCATATCTGTGTATCCGCACTCTCCCTTCTTAGAAGCACATAAGTCCTCCTGAATTAGGGGCCCAGTCTACTCAAATATGACCTCATCCTAGCTAGTGACATCTCCAGGGACCCTATTTCCAAATAAGGTCATGCTCCCAGGTGCTGGGGTTTAGGACTGGGATACTTCATATGCATAAACACACACACACACACACACACACACACACACACACACACACACGTGTGTATGTATATGTATTCCTATATATATCTATGTGTATAGATAGAAAGGGAGGAAGGAATAGACGGGAAAAAGAAAATACGCCTAGCGAGTTAGTAGACTTCACCTTTAACTTTTCAACAATGACCTTCAGAATGAACGACTGAAATTCTATTGAAAGAAAAGACCTGGATAGGTCAGTGAAAAATAAACTCTACATAGGAGGATGCAGTGGCTAGTATAGATTTTGTGGAAAGAGAAAGGATGAAAAGGGCTAGACTGTACCCAAAGGAATCCTCATAGGCTGCTTTTCCGAGGTCTTGAGAAGAGACAATGGAAAGACACCCGATCCGTGAACAGAGAAAGAAACCATTGCAGAACAACAAGGGATCCTTTTAGAAAGACATGGCTATCCTCAAGGTGTCTGCATGCGATGAGAAAACTCACTGAGATCCACCACATTCAAGCCCATCCAACAAGGCTCCAGACACTTTTTGGAAAGCTTGTCTTTCTTTCACGGAGAGACAATGATTGAGAGAGAGCATGAGAGAGGAGATGGTCAGTGGGAGAAGCCGACTCCCCCAGGAGCTGGGAGCGGGAGGCGGTAGGAGATCCTGCCAGTCCGGGGTCATGACCTGAGCCCAAGGCAGTCGCTGGACTAACCGAGCCACGCAGGCGCCCGTCTCCAGAAATGGGTCAGCAACAGCTGAGGAGCACCTGGGCGGCACCTTCAGTGAAGTGCCCAACTCTGGGTTCTGGCTCAGGGGGGTGATCTCAGGCTCTTGAGATTGAGCCCTGAGGCTAGCTCTGGGTTCAGGGCAGAGTCCACTAGGTCTCTCTTCGGCTCCTGCCCTTCCCCCCTTCCCCATGAAGAGTGCTCTTGCCCTGAAACCAACTAGGAAAAGCCTTCACAGAAATAAACAATGGTTGAGAGGGGGAGGGGTGGGGAGAGAAGCGACTGACCCGGGGCGAGCGGGAGGTGCTCGAGATGCTGCCCGCCCTGCCAGGGCCGGGCTCTCTCAGCCGCCACCGCCACCGCCTCGCGACACCGTCGCAGCCACCGCGGCAGCAACTCCTGCCGCCCCCGCTGCAGCCCCCGCCGCAGGGAACAGCTGAGCCCAGGGAGCCTTGGCGCTAGCCTCCAGGAGCGCCTCCAGCGCCCTCTGAGCGCGCTTTCTTGGGGCAGCGGGGCCATAGATCCGTCAGGGAGGAGGCGAGGGCGGCGCCCAGGCGTCCCCAGCGGGGCAGGGGCAGGCAAGACCTGCAGGGAGATCCCCTTGGGATTGTTGGAGCTGCTGCAGGGCTTCACGCTGCACTTGGCGACGCACCAGCCTGAGGACCCTGCCCTGCATCTGGCTCTTTCCTGAGCAGGGAGCCTGTTTGGCCCTCTCTCTCGGCCTGTCTCTCTCCCTCCTTCTCCTCTCTGTCTGTCCAAGGAAGGAAGAAAAACTTCCAAGAAATCATCAAACAACCCTCCTGATTCTTGTTGTTCATGAGGACCCCATGCGTCAACATTTGATTTTTACTTCTTGAATGGAAGGAATTGCTTGTTTGATAGACGCATTTGACAGAAAGACAGACACAGTGAGAGAGGGAGCCCCATTGGAGAGGGAGTACAAGAAGTGCAAGTGGGAGAGAGAGAAGCAGGCTTCCTGCTGAGCAGAGAGCCCCAGGCAGGGCTTGCTCCCAAGACCCTGGCATCAGGACCCCAGCACAAAGCAGCCACCCCGGTGCCCCACTCCATGATTCAATCCGTTTTTCACGATTCAGTCCGTTGCATTAGGCAACACGCTTCGAGGTCCTCCTCCACTGGGATAACACTAACCCAGAGGTTGTGTTTTCCTTGGCACTTTTGTGATCACTGAGCATTTTAGGAATCTTTTCATGGGTTTCTTGGCTGATGATTTTCTCCTTGGCATATTTCTGTGCAAGGATTTTGATTGTTTTGAAGGTACCTACCTATCCTTCTTGATTCCTAGTTATCCTCTCTCGAGTTGTATACAGTTCCTTAGGTGGTATCTCCATACAACCTTTCATACTTTTCGTCTTGTCCTTTGCTGGGCAAGATTTTGTGTTTGGAACCTTGGATTCGTAGAGTCCAACTTCCTAACCCTTCTTGGGCTTCCCGTTTTTGGTGGTGTGCTCCACTCATCTCTGCCACCTCCCCCAGATCCTCAAAAGGGTTTGCTATTGTATCTTCCAGACAACTTCTGATGTCTTCTTTCGTATGTAGGCTCCATCAGTCTGGAATAGCGTTCGGACCTCTTCTGTTCCACGTGGATATTCACGTCGTTTAGCACCGCTTGGTCAAAGTCTGCCCTTTCGTGTTGGTCTATTTCCTCGGGTCATTTCAAGAGACCTTTTGTAAGACATCCTATGCCATCAGATTCTCCTCTCACTCTCTTTCTCCCTCAGTCTTGCTCTCGCTTCTTTCTTCAGATTTGCCGGGGAATGACGAGCCCTTTTCGTGTCCAGGGCAATAGGAGAACTGGCTTATCCACAGACACAGGCACTTGCTAGATCAGAAACTGGATTGAATTGAATCCCTCCATCCAGTTGGGGTCCATTGAAACTGTACACTACCGTTCATCCAATCTCTGTACGTGTTCTATTCACCTAGGTAACCTATGAACCTATGGGCCATCCTCAGTCATCTTGGATGGTATTCTGATTGGAGCCTTGCTGGGTAGAGACGGTATAAAATCTTTGGAGAGACGAAGTCCTCCTTTTGCTCTTCTCATTAATAGGAGTTTCAAGCTTTGTTCGTATGTCCCAGGAGTCCATTTAATTTTCCTGAATTTTTAACTTCTATCTGATGACTTGGAGGAATTTACTTCCTGATTCTCATACTTTGTCCATTCTCTGAGAATATCTTTCTATACACATTTCACTCTGTGTTTTTTTTTTTCCAGTTGTTGTACCTTCAGTGTTTCCCCTGCCCCTTCTTGTACTCGCTATGATGTCCCCGTCTAGGTTGGTAGAAGTCTTGTTCAATTTTAGGTTTTCAATACTACCGAATTTTGTTTCTGCCTTCGTGAGCTGATTCTGTCTCTCCTCGAAGCAGCACAGCATTCTGTGTGGTTGTGGGTATTGATGCAATCTAACCAAGTTCACCTTTTCATTAGAGTAGAGAAACCATTGACATTTCATGAAAGGACTGAGCCCCTCAAATGATTCCCATTGTCTTGCATTTTCTTTGTTTCATCCCTTTGTACATCCCCATTTATTTATTTATTATTTTATTTCCATTATTTTTTTAAAAAAACATAGCGTATATTTTTATCTCCAGGGGTACAGGTCTGTGATTCACCAGGTTTACACAACTCACAGCCCTCATAGATCTCTTTTTAAAAATCCCTGTGTTTTTCTTTAAATGTTTTTATTTAAGTTTTTTTTCATTTTTCTCTTTTGTTTTTAATTTTCATTTCAGCATACCAGTATTTCTTGTTTTTACAGCAAACCCAGTGCTCCATGCAATCGGGGCCCTCTCTAATACCCACCACCTGGTTCCCCCAACCTCCCACCCCTCGCCCCTTCAAAGCCCTCATATTGATTTTCACAGTCCTTAGTCTCTCATGTTTCACCTCCCCTTCCAATGTATTTAATTTATATTTTTAATTCTAAATTTTCATTTGTAATTTCAAGTTTCATTTGAATTAAATATATTTAATTCAACTTCATTTAAGTTTTATTATAATTTTTTTAAAGGCTGATACATGCTGTCGGCCCCCAAATCTGCGGTCTCAGAAAGTACACAGAAAATGGGGAAATGGAATGTAGACTTACAAAGAAGAACCATTTCGCTTTTCTAGGTCCTTCTTTTTAAAGAGTAGAAAATATACTTTCCCAGAAAGAAACAAACTCAGAAGGAAAGAGTAGGATGAAAGTTACCTTCATCTGCCTATAATCAGATACTCAAACCAAAAACACTGGAAACTGCAAAAAGATGCCAACTGTTTTTAAAGAAATGCCAGACGACTTTAGGTAAGAATAACTTTCATGCAAATGGAAGTGGAAGACAGACGTGGTCGAATTGTTCAGGAGGCACCAAAAGAATGAGAATCACATTCCATTGAAAGGAAGGAAGACTGAGATTCTGAACAAAAATGTTTTATTAGGTAAAAGAATGTATAATATATATAACCATGGTTTATATAATGGTTCTATATATATATATATATATATATATATATATATATATATATATATATATAGTTTTCTATGGTTGCTACTACAAGATACCAGAAGCCTGGAGGCTGAAACCACAGAAGTGGACAGTGTCACATTTCTAGAGGCTACAATGTTGGTAGGACATGCTCCTTTTGTAGGTATTGTGGATGGATCTGTTCCAGGCCCCTTTTCCAGCTTGAAGTATTGCTCTGGCTTTGGACTTCTTCACCGGGCCTTCTCCCTCAGTGCATATCTGTGTATCCGCACTCTCCCTTCTTAGAAGCACATAAGTCCTCCTGAATTAGGGGCCCAGTCTACTCAAATATGACCTCATCCTAGCTAGTGACATCTCCAGGGACCCTATTTCCAAATAAGGTCATGCTCCCAGGTGCTGGGGGTTAGGACTGGGATACTTCATATGCATAAACACACACACACACACACACACACACACACACACACGTGTGTATGTATATGTATTCCTATATATATCTATGTGTATAGATAGAAAGGGAGGAAGGAATAGACGGGAAAAAGAAAATACGCCTAGCGAGTTAGTAGACTTCACCTTTAACTTTTCAACAATGACCTTCAGAATGAACGACTGAAATTCTATTGAAAGAAAAGACCTGGATAGGTCAGTGAAAAATAAACTCTACATAGGAGGATGCAGTGGCTAGTATAGATTTTGTGGAAAGAGAAAGGATGAAAAGGGCTAGACTGTACCCAAAGGAATCCTCATAGGCTGCTTTTCCGAGGTCTTGAGAAGAGACAATGGAAAGACACCCGATCCGTGAACAGAGAAAGAAACCATTGCAGAACAACAAGGGATCCTTTTAGAAAGACATGGCTATCCTCAAGGTGTCTGCATGCGATGAGAAAACTCACTGAGATCCACCACATTCAAGCCCATCCAACAAGGCTCCAGACACTTTTTGGAAAGCTTGTCTTTCTTTCACGGAGAGACAATGATTGAGAGAGAGCATGAGAGAGGAGATGGTCAGTGGGAGAAGCCGACTCCCCCAGGAGCTGGGAGCGGGAGGCGGTAGGAGATCCTGCCAGTCCGGGGTCATGACCTGAGCCCAAGGCAGTCGCTGGACTAACCGAGCCACGCAGGCGCCCGTCTCCAGAAATGGGTCAGCAACAGCTGAGGAGCACCTGGGCGGCACCTTCAGTGAAGTGCCCAACTCTGGGTTCTGGCTCAGGGGGGTGATCTCAGGCTCTTGAGATTGAGCCCTGAGGCTAGCTCTGGGTTCAGGGCAGAGTCCACTAGGTCTCTCTTCGGCTCCTGCCCTTCCCCCCTTCCCCATGAAGAGTGCTCTTGCCCTGAAACCAACTAGGAAAAGCCTTCACAGAAATAAACAATGGTTGAGAGGGGGAGGGGTGGGGAGAGAAGCGACTGACCCGGGGCGAGCGGGAGGTGCTCGAGATGCTGCCCGCCCTGCCAGGGCCGGGCTCTCTCAGCCGCCACCGCCACCGCCTCGCGACACCGTCGCAGCCACCGCGGCAGCAACTCCTGCCGCCCCCGCTGCAGCCCCCGCCGCAGGGAACAGCTGAGCCCAGGGAGCCTTGGCGCTAGCCTCCAGGAGCGCCTCCAGCGCCCTCTGAGCGCGCTTTCTTGGGGCAGCGGGGCCATAGATCCGTCAGGGAGGAGGCGAGGGCGGCGCCCAGGCGTCCCCAGCGGGGCAGGGGCAGGCAAGACCTGCAGGGAGATCCCCTTGGGATTGTTGGAGCTGCTGCAGGGCTTCACGCTGCACTTGGCGACGCACCAGCCTGAGGACCCTGCCCTGCATCTGGCTCTTTCCTGAGCAGGGAGCCTGTTTGGCCCTCTCTCTCGGCCTGTCTCTCTCCCTCCTTCTCCTCTCTGTCTGTCCAAGGAAGGAAGAAAAACTTCCAAGAAATCATCAAACAACCCTCCTGATTCTTGTTGTTCATGAGGACCCCATGCGTCAACATTTGATTTTTACTTCTTGAATGGAAGGAATTGCTTGTTTGATAGACGCATTTGACAGAAAGACAGACACAGTGAGAGAGGGAGCCCCATTGGAGAGGGAGTACAAGAAGTGCAAGTGGGAGAGAGAGAAGCAGGCTTCCTGCTGAGCAGAGAGCCCCAGGCAGGGCTTGCTCCCAAGACCCTGGCATCAGGACCCCAGCACAAAGCAGCCACCCCGGTGCCCCACTCCATGATTCAATCCGTTTTTCACGATTCAGTCCGTTGCATTAGGCAACACGCTTCGAGGTCCTCCTCCACTGGGATAACACTAACCCAGAGGTTGTGTTTTCCTTGGCACTTTTGTGATCACTGAGCATTTTAGGAATCTTTTCATGGGTTTCTTGGCTGATGATTTTCTCCTTGGCATATTTCTGTGCAAGGATTTTGATTGTTTTGAAGGTACCTACCTATCCTTCTTGATTCCTAGTTATCCTCTCTCGAGTTGTATACAGTTCCTTAGGTGGTATCTCCATACAACCTTTCATACTTTTCGTCTTGTCCTTTGCTGGGCAAGATTTTGTGTTTGGAACCTTGGATTCGTAGAGTCCAACTTCCTAACCCTTCTTGGGCTTCCCGTTTTTGGTGGTGTGCTCCACTCATCTCTGCCACCTCCCCCAGATCCTCAAAAGGGTTTGCTATTGTATCTTCCAGACAACTTCTGATGTCTTCTTTCGTATGTAGGCTCCATCAGTCTGGAATAGCGTTCGGACCTCTTCTGTTCCACGTGGATATTCACGTCGTTTAGCACCGCTTGGTCAAAGTCTGCCCTTTCGTGTTGGTCTATTTCCTCGGGTCATTTCAAGAGACCTTTTGTAAGACATCCTATGCCATCAGATTCTCCTCTCACTCTCTTTCTCCCTCAGTCTTGCTCTCGCTTCTTTCTTCAGATTTGCCGGGGAATGACGAGCCCTTTTCGTGTCCAGGGCAATAGGAGAACTGGCTTATCCACAGACACAGGCACTTGCTAGATCAGAAACTGGATTGAATTGAATCCCTCCATCCAGTTGGGGTCCATTGAAACTGTACACTACCGTTCATCCAATCTCTGTACGTGTTCTATTCACCTAGGTAACCTATGAACCTATGGGCCATCCTCAGTCATCTTGGATGGTATTCTGATTGGAGCCTTGCTGGGTAGAGACGGTATAAAATCTTTGGAGAGACGAAGTCCTCCTTTTGCTCTTCTCATTAATAGGAGTTTCAAGCTTTGTTCGTATGTCCCAGGAGTCCATTTAATTTTCCTGAATTTTTAACTTCTATCTGATGACTTGGAGGAATTTACTTCCTGATTCTCATACTTTGTCCATTCTCTGAGAATATCTTTCTATACACATTTCACTCTGTGTTTTTTTTTTCCAGTTGTTGTACCTTCAGTGTTTCCCCTGCCCCTTCTTGTACTCGCTATGATGTCCCCGTCTAGGTTGGTAGAAGTCTTGTTCAATTTTAGGTTTTCAATACTACCGAATTTTGTTTCTGCCTTCGTGAGCTGATTCTGTCTCTCCTCGAAGCAGCACAGCATTCTGTTTGGTTGTGGGTATTGATGCAATCTAACCAAGTTCACCTTTTCATTAGACTAGAGAAACCATTGACATTTCATGAAAGGACTGAGCCCCTCAAATGATTCCCATTGTCTTGCATTTTCTTTGTTTCATCCCTTTGTACATCCCCATTTATTTATTTATTATTTTATTTCCATTATTTTTTTAAAAAAACATAGCGTATATTTTTATCTCCAGGGGTACAGGTCTGTGATACACCAGGTTTACACAACTCACAGCCCTCATAGATCTCTTTTTAAAAATCCCTGTGTTTTTCTTTAAATGTTTTTATTTAAGTTTTTTTTCATTTTTCTCTTTTGTTTTTAATTTTCATTTCAGCATACCAGTATTTCTTGTTTTTACAGGAAACCCAGTGCTCCATGCAATCGGGGCCCTCTCTAATACACACCACCTGGTTCCCCCAACCTCCCACCCCTCGCCCCTTCAAAGCCCTCATATTGATTTTCACAGTCCTTAGTCTCTCATGTTTCACCTCCCCTTCCAATGTATTTAATTTATATTTTTAATTCTAAATTTTCATTTGTAATTTCAAGTTTCATTTGAATTAAATATATTTAATTCAACTTCATTTAAGTTTTATTATAATTTTTTTAAAGGCTGATACATGCTGTCGGCCCCCAAATCTGCGGTCTCAGAAAGTACACAGAAAATGGGGAAATGGAATGTAGACTTACAAAGAAGAACCATTTCGCTTTTCTAGGTCCTTCTTTTTAAAGAGTAGAAAATATACTTTCCCAGAAAGAAACAAACTCAGAAGGAAAGAGTAGGATGAAAGTTACCTTCATCTGCCTATAATCAGATACTCAAACCAAAAACACTGGAAACTGCAAAAAGATGCCAACTGTTTTTAAAGAAATGCCAGACGACTTTAGGTAAGAATAACTTTCATGCAAATGGAAGTGGAAGACAGACGTGGTCGAATTGTTCAGGAGGCACCAAAAGAATGAGAATCACATTCCATTGAAAGGAAGGAAGACTGAGATTCTGAACAAAAATGTTTTATTAGGTAAAAGAATGTATAATATATATAACAATGGTTTATATAATGGTTATATATATATATATATATATATATATATATATATATTAGCTTTCTATGGTTGCTACTACAAGATACCAGAAGCCTGGAGGCTGAAACCACAGAAGTGGACAGTGTCACATTTCTAGAGGCTACAATGTTGGTAGGACATGCTCCTTTTGTAGGTATTGTGGATGGATCTGTTCCAGGCCCCTTTTCCAGCTTGAAGTATTGCTCTGGCTTTGGACTTCTTCACCGGGCCTTCTCCCTCAGTGCATATCTGTGTATCCGCACTCTCCCTTCTTAGAAGCACATAAGTCCTCCTGAATTAGGGGCCCAGTCTACTCAAATATGACCTCATCCTAGCTAGTGACATCTCCAGGGACCCTATTTCCAAATAAGGTCATGCTCCCAGGTGCTGGGGGTTAGGACTGGGATACTTCATATGCATAAACACACACACACACACACACACACACACACACACGCACACACACACGTGTGTATGTATATGTATTCCTATATATATCTATGTGTATAGATAGAAAGGGAGGAAGGAATAGACGGGAAAAAGAAAATACGCCTAGCAGGTTAGTAGACTTCACCTTTAACTTTTCAACAATGACCTTCAGAATGAACGACTGAAATTCTATTGAAAGAAAAGACCTGGATAGGTCAGTGAAAAATAAACTCTACATAGGAGGATGCAGTGGCTAGTATAGATTTTGTGGAAAGAGAAAGGATGAAAAGGGCTAGACTGTACCCAAAGGAATCCTCATAGGCTGCTTTTCCGAGGTCTTGAGAAGAGACAATGGAAAGACACCCGATCCGTGAACAGAGAAAGAAACCATTGCAGAACAACAAGGGATCCTTTTAGAAAGACATGGCTATCCTCAAGGTGTCTGCATGCGATGAGAAAACTCACTGAGATCCACCACATTCAAGCCCATCCAACAAGGCTCCAGACACTTTTTGGAAAGCTTGTCTTTCTTTCACGGAGAGACAATGAGTGAGAGAGAGCATGAGAGAGGAGATGGTCAGTGGGAGAAGCCGACTCCCCCAGGAGCTGGGAGCGGGAGGCGGTAGGAGATCCTGCCAGTCCGGGGTCATGACCTGAGCCCAAGGCAGTCGCTGGACTAACCGAGCCACGCAGGCGCCCGTCTCCAGAAATGGGTCAGCAACAGCTGAGGAGCACCTGGGCGGCACCTTCAGTGAAGTGCCCAACTCTGGGTTCTGGCTCAGGGGAGTGATCTCAGGCTCTTGAGATTGAGCCCTGAGGCTAGCTCTGGGTTCAGGGCAGAGTCCACTAGGTCTCTCTTCGGCTCCTGCCCTTCCCCCCTTCCCCATGAAGAGTGCTCTTGCCCTGAAACCAACTAGGAAAAGCCTTCACAGAAATAAACAATGGTTGAGAGGGGGAGGGGTGGGGAGAGAAGCGACTGACCCGGGGCGAGCGGGAGGTGCTCGAGATGCTGCCCGCCCTGCCAGGGCCGGGCTCTCTCAGCCGCCACCGCCACCGCCTCGCGACACCGTCGCAGCCACCGCGGCAGCAACTCCTGCCGCCCCCGCTGCAGCCCCCGCTGCAGGGAACAGCTGAGCCCAGGGAGCCTTGGCGCTAGCCTCCAGGAGCGCCTCCAGCGCCCTCTGAGCGCGCTTTCTTGGGGCAGCGGGGCCATAGATCCGTCAGGGAGGAGGCGAGGGCGGCGCCCAGGCGTCCCCAGCGGGGCAGGGGCAGGCAAGACCTGCAGGGAGATCCCCTTGGGATTGTTGGAGCTGCTGCAGGGCTTCACGCTGCACTTGGCGACGCACCAGCCTGAGGACCCTGCCCTGCATCTGGCTCTTTCCTGAGCAGGGAGCCTGTTTGGCCCTCTCTCTCGGCCTGTCTCTCTCCCTCCTTCTCCTCTCTGTCTGTCCAAGGAAGGAAGAAAAACTTCCAAGAAATCATCAAACAACCCTCCTGATTCTTGTTGTTCATGAGGACCCCATGCGTCAACATTTGATTTTTACTTCTTGAATGGAAGGAATTGCTTGTTTGATAGACGCATTTGACAGAAAGACAGACACAGTGAGAGAGGGAGCCCCATTGGAGAGGGAGTACAAGAAGTGCAAGTGGGAGAGAGAGAAGCAGGCTTCCTGCTGAGCAGAGAGCCCCAGGCAGGGCTTGCTCCCAAGACCCTGGCATCAGGACCCCAGCACAAAGCAGCCACCCCGGTGCCCCACTCCATGATTCAATCCGTTTTTCACGATTCAGTCCGTTGCATTAGGCAACACGCTTCGAGGTCCTCCTCCACTGGGATAACACTAACCCAGAGGTTGTGTTTTCCTTGGCACTTTTGTGATCACTGAGCATTTTAGGAATCTTTTCATGGGTTTCTTGGCTGATGATTTTCTCCTTGGCATATTTCTGTGCAAGGATTTTGATTGTTTTGAAGGTACCTACCTATCCTTCTTGATTCCTAGTTATCCTCTCTCGAGTTGTATACAGTTCCTTAGGTGGTATCTCCATACAACCTTTCATACTTTTCGTCTTGTCCTTTGCTGGGCAAGATTTTGTGTTTGGAACCTTGGATTCGTAGAGTCCAACTTCCTAACCCTTCTTGGGCTTCCCGTTTTTGGTGGTGTGCTCCACTCATCTCTGCCACCTCCCCCAGATCCTCAAAAGGGTTTGCTATTGTATCTTCCAGACAACTTCTGATGTCTTCTTTCGTATGTAGGCTCCATCAGTCTGGAATAGCGTTCGGACCTCTTCTGTTCCACGTGGATATTCACGTCGTTTAGCACCGCTTGGTCAAAGTCTGCCCTTTCGTGTTGGTCTATTTCCTCGGGTCATTTCAAGAGACCTTTTGTAAGACATCCTATGCCATCAGATTCTCCTCTCACTCTCTTTCTCCCTCAGTCTTGCTCTCGCTTCTTTCTTCAGATTTGCCGGGGAATGACGAGCCCTTTTCGTGTCCAGGGCAATAGGAGAACTGGCTTATCCACAGACACAGGCACTTGCTAGATCAGAAACTGGATTGAATTGAATCCCTCCATCCAGTTGGGGTCCATTGAAACTGTACACTACCGTTCATCCAATCTCTGTACGTGTTCTATTCACCTAGGTAACCTATGAACCTATGGGCCATCCTCAGTCATCTTGGATGGTATTCTGATTGGAGCCTTGCTGGGTAGAGACGGTATAAAATCTTTGGAGAGACGAAGTCCTCCTTTTGCTCTTCTCATTAATAGGAGTTTCAAGCTTTGTTCGTATGTCCCAGGAGTCCATTTAATTTTCCTGAATTTTTAACTTCTATCTGATGACTTGGAGGAATTTACTTCCTGATTCTCATACTTTGTCCATTCTCTGAGAATATCTTTCTATACACATTTCACTCTGTGTTTTTTTTTTTCCAGTTGTTGTACCTTCAGTGTTTCCCCTGCCCCTTCTTGTACTCGCTATGATGTCCCCGTCTAGGTTGGTAGAAGTCTTGTTCAATTTTAGGTTTTCAATACTACCGAATTTTGTTTCTGCCTTCGTGAGCTGATTCTGTCTCTCCTCGAAGCAGCACAGCATTCTGTGTGGTTGTGGGTATTGATGCAATCTAACCAAGTTCACCTTTTCATTAGAGTAGAGAAACCATTGACATTTCATGAAAGGACTGAGCCCCTCAAATGATTCCCATTGTCTTGCATTTTCTTTGTTTCATCCCTTTGTACATCCCCATTTATTTATTTATTATTTTATTTCCATTATTTTTTTAAAAAAACATAGAGTATATTTTTATCTCCAGGGGTACAGGTCTGTGATTCACCAGGTTTACACAACTCACAGCCCTCATAGATCTCTTTTTAAAAATCCCTGTGTTTTTCTTTAAATGTTTTTATTTAAGTTTTTTTTCATTTTTCTCTTTTGTTTTTAATTTTCATTTCAGCATACCAGTATTTCTTGTTTTTACAGCAAACCCAGTGCTCCATGCAATCGGGGCCCTCTCTAATACCCACCACCTGGTTCCCCCAACCTCCCACCCCTCGCCCCTTCAAAGCCCTCATATTGATTTTCACAGTCCTTAGTCTCTCATGTTTCACCTCCCCTTCCAATGTATTTAATTTATATTTTTAATTCTAAATTTTCATTTGTAATTTCAAGTTTCATTTGAATTAAATATATTTAATTCAACTTCATTTAAGTTTTATTATAATTTTTTTAAAGGCTGATACATGCTGTCGGCCCCCAAATCTGCGGTCTCAGAAAGTACACAGAAAATGGGGAAATGGAATGTAGACTTACAAAGAAGAACCATTTCGCTTTTCTAGGTCCTTCTTTTTAAAGAGTAGAAAATATACTTTCCCAGAAAGAAACAAACTCAGAAGGAAAGAGTAGGATGAAAGTTACCTTCATCTGCCTATAATCAGATACTCAAACCAAAAACACTGGAAACTGCAAAAAGATGCCAACTGTTTTTAAAGAAATGCCAGACGACTTTAGGTAAGAATAACTTTCATGCAAATGGAAGTGGAAGACAGACGTGGTCGAATTGTTCAGGAGGCACCAAAAGAATGAGAATCACATTCCATTGAAAGGAAGGAAGACTGAGATTCTGAACAAAAATGTTTTATTAGGTAAAAGAATGTATAATATATATAACAATGGTTTATATAATGGTTATATATATATATATATATATATATATATATATATATATATTAGCTTTCTATGGTTGCTACTACAAGATACCAGAAGCCTGGAGGCTGAAACCACAGAAGTGGACAGTGTCACATTTCTAGAGGCTACAATGTTGGTAGGACATGCTCCTTTTGTAGGTATTGTGGATGGATCTGTTCCAGGCCCCTTTTCCAGCTTGAAGTATTGCTCTGGCTTTGGACTTCTTCACCGGGCCTTCTCCCTCAGTGCATATCTGTGTATCCGCACTCTCCCTTCTTAGAAGCACATAAGTCCTCCTGAATTAGGGGCCCAGTCTACTCAAATATGACCTCATCCTAGCTAGTGACATCTCCAGGGACCCTATTTCCAAATAAGGTCATGCTCCCAGGTGCTGGGGGTTAGGACTGGGATACTTCATATGCATAAACACACACACACACACACACACACACACACACACGCACACACACACGTGTGTATGTATATGTATTCCTATATATATCTATGTGTATAGATAGAAAGGGAGGAAGGAATAGACGGGAAAAAGAAAATACGCCTAGCAGGTTAGTAGACTTCACCTTTAACTTTTCAACAATGACCTTCAGAATGAACGACTGAAATTCTATTGAAAGAAAAGACCTGGATAGGTCAGTGAAAAATAAACTCTACATAGGAGGATGCAGTGGCTAGTATAGATTTTGTGGAAAGAGAAAGGATGAAAAGGGCTAGACTGTACCCAAAGGAATCCTCATAGGCTGCTTTTCCGAGGTCTTGAGAAGAGACAATGGAAAGACACCCGATCCGTGAACAGAGAAAGAAACCATTGCAGAACAACAAGGGATCCTTTTAGAAAGACATGGCTATCCTCAAGGTGTCTGCATGCGATGAGAAAACTCACTGAGATCCACCACATTCAAGCCCATCCAACAAGGCTCCAGACACTTTTTGGAAAGCTTGTCTTTCTTTCACGGAGAGACAATGAGTGAGAGAGAGCATGAGAGAGGAGATGGTCAGTGGGAGAAGCTGACTCCCCCAGGAGCTGGGAGCGGGAGGCGGTAGGAGATCCTGCCAGTCCGGGGTCATGACCTGAGCCCAAGGCAGTCGCTGGACTAACCGAGCCACGCAGGCGCCCGTCTCCAGAAATGGGTCAGCAACAGCTGAGGAGCACCTGGGCGGCACCTTCAGTGAAGTGCCCAACTCTGGGTTCTGGCTCAGGGGGGTGATCTCAGGCTCTTGAGATTGAGCCCTGAGGCTAGCTCTGGGTTCAGGGCAGAGTCCACTAGGTCTCTCTTCGGCTCCTGCCCTTCCCCCCTTCCCCATGAAGAGTGCTCTTGCCCTGAAACCAACTAGGAAAAGCCTTCACAGAAATAAACAATGGTTGAGAGGGGGAGGGGTGGGGAGAGAAGCGACTGACCCGGGGCGAGCGGGAGGTGCTCGAGATGCTGCCCGCCCTGCCAGGGCCGGGCTCTCTCAGCCGCCACCGCCACCGCCTCGCGACACCGTCGCAGCCACCGCGGCAGCAACTCCTGCCGCCCCCGCTGCAGCCCCCGCTGCAGGGAACAGCTGAGCCCAGGGAGCCTTGGCGCTAGCCTCCAGGAGCGCCTCCAGCGCCCTCTGAGCGCGCTTTCTTGGGGCAGCGGGGCCATAGATCCGTCAGGGAGGAGGCGAGGGCGGCGCCCAGGCGTCCCCAGCGGGGCAGGGGCAGGCAAGACCTGCAGGGAGATCCCCTTGGGATTGTTGGAGCTGCTGCAGGGCTTCACGCTGCACTTGGCGACGCACCAGCCTGAGGACCCTGCCCTGCATCTGGCTCTTTCCTGAGCAGGGAGCCTGTTTGGCCCTCTCTCTCGGCCTGTCTCTCTCCCTCCTTCTCCTCTCTGTCTGTCCAAGGAAGGAAGAAAAACTTCCAAGAAATCATCAAACAACCCTCCTGATTCTTGTTGTTCATGAGGACCCCATGCGTCAACATTTGATTTTTACTTCTTGAATGGAAGGAATTGCTTGTTTGATAGACGCATTTGACAGAAAGACAGACACAGTGAGAGAGGGAGCCCCATTGGAGAGGGAGTACAAGAAGTGCAAGTGGGAGAGAGAGAAGCAGGCTTCCTGCTGAGCAGAGAGCCCCAGGCAGGGCTTGCTCCCAAGACCCTGGCATCAGGACCCCAGCACAAAGCAGCCACCCCGGTGCCCCACTCCATGATTCAATCCGTTTTTCACGATTCAGTCCGTTGCATTAGGCAACACGCTTCGAGGTCCTCCTCCACTGGGATAACACTAACCCAGAGGTTGTGTTTTCCTTGGCACTTTTGTGATCACTGAGCATTTTAGGAATCTTTTCATGGGTTTCTTGGCTGATGATTTTCTCCTTGGCATATTTCTGTGCAAGGATTTTGATTGTTTTGAAGGTACCTACCTATCCTTCTTGATTCCTAGTTATCCTCTCTCGAGTTGTATACAGTTCCTTAGGTGGTATCTCCATACAACCTTTCATACTTTTCGTCTTGTCCTTTGCTGGGCAAGATTTTGTGTTTGGAACCTTGGATTCGTAGAGTCCAACTTCCTAACCCTTCTTGGGCTTCCCGTTTTTGGTGGTGTGCTCCACTCATCTCTGCCACCTCCCCCAGATCCTCAAAAGGGTTTGCTATTGTATCTTCCAGACAACTTCTGATGTCTTCTTTCGTATGTAGGCTCCATCAGTCTGGAATAGCGTTCGGACCTCTTCTGTTCCACGTGGATATTCACGTCGTTTAGCACCGCTTGGTCAAAGTCTGCCCTTTCGTGTTGGTCTATTTCCTCGGGTCATTTCAAGAGACCTTTTGTAAGACATCCTATGCCATCAGATTCTCCTCTCACTCTCTTTCTCCCTCAGTCTTGCTCTCGCTTCTTTCTTCAGATTTGCCGGGGAATGACGAGCCCTTTTCGTGTCCAGGGCAATAGGAGAACTGGCTTATCCACAGACACAGGCACTTGCTAGATCAGAAACTGGATTGAATTGAATCCCTCCATCCAGTTGGGGTCCATTGAAACTGTACACTACCGTTCATCCAATCTCTGTACGTGTTCTATTCACCTAGGTAACCTATGAACCTATGGGCCATCCTCAGTCATCTTGGATGGTATTCTGATTGGAGCCTTGCTGGGTAGAGACGGTATAAAATCTTTGGAGAGACGAAGTCCTCCTTTTGCTCTTCTCATTAATAGGAGTTTCAAGCTTTGTTCGTATGTCCCAGGAGTCCATTTAATTTTCCTGAATTTTTAACTTCTATCTGATGACTTGGAGGAATTTACTTCCTGATTCTCATACTTTGTCCATTCTCTGAGAATATCTTTCTATACACATTTCACTCTGTGTTTTTTTTTTTCCAGTTGTTGTACCTTCAGTGTTTCCCCTGCCCCTTCTTGTACTCGCTATGATGTCCCCGTCTAGGTTGGTAGAAGTCTTGTTCAATTTTAGGTTTTCAATACTACCGAATTTTGTTTCTGCCTTCGTGAGCTGATTCTGTCTCTCCTCGAAGCAGCACAGCATTCTGTTTGGTTGTGGGTATTGATGCAATCTAACCAAGTTCACCTTTTCATTAGACTAGAGAAACCATTGACATTTCATGAAAGGACTGAGCCCCTCAAATGATTCCCATTGTCTTGCATTTTCTTTGTTTCATCCCTTTGTACATCCCCATTTATTTATTTATTATTTTATTTCCATTATTTTTTTAAAAAAACATAGAGTATATTTTTATCTCCAGGGGTACAGGTCTGTGATTCACCAGGTTTACACAACTCACAGCCCTCATAGATCTCTTTTTAAAAATCCCTGTGTTTTTCTTTAAATGTTTTTATTTAAGTTTTTTTTCATTTTTCTCTTTTGTTTTTAATTTTCATTTCAGCATACCAGTATTTCTTGTTTTTACAGGAAACCCAGTGCTCCATGCAATCGGGGCCCTCTCTAATACACACCACCTGGTTCCCCCAACCTCCCACCCCTCGCCCCTTCAAAGCCCTCATATTGATTTTCACAGTCCTTAGTCTCTCATGTTTCACCTCCCCTTCCAATGTATTTAATTTATATTTTTAATTCTAAATTTTCATTTGTAATTTCAAGTTTCATTTGAATTAAATATATTTAATTCAACTTCATTTAAGTTTTATTATAATTTTTTTAAAGGCTGATACATGCTGTCGGCCCCCAAATCTGCGGTCTCAGAAAGTACACAGAAAATGGGGAAATGGAATGTAGACTTACAAAGAAGAACCATTTCGCTTTTCTAGGTCCTTCTTTTTAAAGAGTAGAAAATATACTTTCCCAGAAAGAAACAAACTCAGAAGGAAAGAGTAGGATGAAAGTTACCTTCATCTGCCTATAATCAGATACTCAAACCAAAAACACTGGAAACTGCAAAAAGATGCCAACTGTTTTTAAAGAAATGCCAGACGACTTTAGGTAAGAATAACTTTCATGCAAATTGAAGTGGAAGACAGACGTGGTCGAATTGTTCAGGAGGCACCAAAAGAATGAGAATCACATTCCATTGAAAGGAAGGAAGACTGAGATTCTGAACAAAAATGTTTTATTAGGTAAAAGAATGTATAATATATATAACCATGGTTTATATAATGGTTATGTATATATATATATATATATATATATATATATATATATATATATATATATTAGCTTTCTATGGTTGCTACTACAAGATACCAGAAGCCTGGAGGCTGAAACCACAGAAGTGGACAGTGTCACATTTCTAGAGGCTACAATGTTGGTAGGACATGCTCCTTTTGTAGGTATTGTGGATGGATCTGTTCCAGGCCCCTTTTCCAGCTTGAAGTATTGCTCTGGCTTTGGACTTCTTCACCGGGCCTTCTCCCTCAGTGCATATCTGTGTATCCGCACTCTCCCTTCTTAGAAGCACATAAGTCCTCCTGAATTAGGGGCCCAGTCTACTCAAATATGACCTCATCCTAGCTAGTGACATCTCCAGGGACCCTATTTCCAAATAAGGTCATGCTCCCAGGTGCTGGGGGTTAGGACTGGGATACTTCATATGCATAAACACACACACACACACACACACACACACACACGCACACACACACGTGTGTATGTATATGTATTCCTATATATATCTATGTGTATAGATAGAAAGGGAGGAAGGAATAGACGGGAAAAAGAAAATACGCCTAGCGGGTTAGTAGACTTCACCTTTAACTTTTCAACAATGACCTTCAGAATGAACGACTGAAATTCTATTGAAAGAAAAGACCTGGATAGGTCAGTGAAAAATAAACTCTACATAGGAGGATGCAGTGGCTAGTATAGATTTTGTGGAAAGAGAAAGGATGAAAAGGGCTAGACTGTACCCAAAGGAATCCTCATAGGCTGCTTTTCCGAGGTCTTGAGAAGAGACAATGAAAAGACACCCGATCCGTGAACAGAGAAAGAAACCATTGCAGAACAACAAGGGATCCTTTTAGAAAGACATGGCTATCCTCAAGGTGTCTGCATGCGATGAGAAAACTCACTGAGATCCACCACATTCAAGCCCATCCAACAAGGCTCCAGACACTTTTTGGAAAGCTTGTCTTTGTTTCACGGAGAGACAATGAGTGAGAGAGAGCATGAGAGAGGAGATGGTCAGTGGGAGAAGCCGACTCCCCCAGGAGCTGGGAGCGGGAGGCGGTAGGAGATCCTGCCAGTCCGGGGTCATGACCTGAGCCCAAGGCAGTCGCTGGACTAACCGAGCCACGCAGGCGCCCGTCTCCAGAAATGGGTCAGCAACAGCTGAGGAGCACCTGGGCGGCACCTTCAGTGAAGTGCCCAACTCTGGGCTCTGGCTCAGGGGGGTGATCTCAGGCTCTTGAGATTGAGCCCTGAGGCTAGCTCTGGGTTCAGGGCAGAGTCCACTAGGTCTCTCTTCGGCTCCTGCCCTTCCCCCCTTCCCCATGAAGAGTGCTCTTGCCCTGAAACCAACTAGGAAAAGCCTTCACAGAAATAAACAATGGTTGAGAGGGGGAGGGGTGGGGAGAGAAGCGACTGACCCGGGGCGAGTGGGAGGTGCTCGAGATGCTGCCCGCCCTGCCAGGGCCGGGCTCTCTCAGCCGCCACCGCCACCGCCTCGCGACACCGTCGCAGCCACCGCGGCAGCAACTCCTGCCGCCCCCGCTGCAGCCCCCGCTGCAGGGAACAGCTGAGCCCAGGGAGCCTTGGCGCTAGCCTCCAGGAGCGCCTCCAGCGCCCTCTGAGCGCGCTTTCTTGGGGCAGCGGGGCCATAGATCCGTCAGGGAGGAGGCGAGGGCGGCGCCCAGGCGTCCCCAGCGGGGCAGGGGCAGGCAAGACCTGCAGGGAGATCCCCTTGGGATTGTTGGAGCTGCTGCAGGGCTTCACGCTGCACTTGGCGACGCACCAGCCTGAGGACCCTGCCCTGCATCTGGCTCTTTCCTGAGCAGGGAGCCTGTTTGGCCCTCTCTCTCGGCCTGTCTCTCTCCCTCCTTCTCCTCTCTGTCTGTCCAAGGAAGGAAGAAAAACTTCCAAGAAATCATCAAACAACCCTCCTGATTCTTGTTGTTCATGAGGACCCCATGCGTCAACATTTGATTTTTACTTCTTGAATGGAAGGAATTGCTTGTTTGATAGACGCATTTGACAGAAAGACAGACACAGTGAGAGAGGGAGCCCCATTGGAGAGGGAGTACAAGAAGTGCAAGTGGGAGAGAGAGAAGCAGGCTTCCTGCTGAGCAGAGAGCCCCAGGCAGGGCTTGCTCCCAAGACCCTGGCATCAGGACCCCAGCACAAAGCAGCCACCCCGGTGCCCCACTCCATGATTCAATCCGTTTTTCACGATTCAGTCCGTTGCATTAGGCAACACGCTTCGAGGTCCTCCTCCACTGGGATAACACTAACCCAGAGGTTGTGTTTTCCTTGGCACTTTTGTGATCACTGAGCATTTTAGGAATCTTTTCATGGGTTTCTTGGCTGATGATTTTCTCCTTGGCATATTTCTGTGCAAGGATTTTGATTGTTTTGAAGGTACCTACCTATCCTTCTTGATTCCTAGTTATCCTCTCTCGAGTTGTATACAGTTCCTTAGGTGGTATCTCCATACAACCTTTCATACTTTTCGTCTTGTCCTTTGCTGGGCAAGATTTTGTGTTTGGAACCTTGGATTCGTAGAGTCCAACTTCCTAACCCTTCTTGGGCTTCCCGTTTTTGGTGGTGTGCTCCACTCATCTCTGCCACCTCCCCCAGATCCTCAAAAGGGTTTGCTATTGTATCTTCCAGACAACTTCTGATGTCTTCTTTCGTATGTAGGCTCCATCAGTCTGGAATAGCGTTCGGACCTCTTCTGTTCCACGTGGATATTCACGTCGTTTAGCACCGCTTGGTCAAAGTCTGCCCTTTCGTGTTGGTCTATTTCCTCGGGTCATTTCAAGAGACCTTTTGTAAGACATCCTATGCCATCAGATTCTCCTCTCACTCTCTTTCTCCCTCAGTCTTGCTCTCGCTTCTTTCTTCAGATTTGCCGGGGAATGACGAGCCCTTTTCGTGTCCAGGGCAATAGGAGAACTGGCTTATCCACAGACACAGGCACTTGCTAGATCAGAAACTGGATTGAATTGAATCCCTCCATCCAGTTGGGGTCCATTGAAACTGTACACTACCGTTCATCCAATCTCTGTACGTGTTCTATTCACCTAGGTAACCTATGAACCTATGGGCCATCCTCAGTCATCTTGGATGGTATTCTGATTGGAGCCTTGCTGGGTAGAGACGGTATAAAATCTTTGGAGAGACGAAGTCCTCCTTTTGCTCTTCTCATTAATAGGAGTTTCAAGCTTTGTTCGTATGTCCCAGGAGTCCATTTAATTTTCCTGAATTTTTAACTTCTATCTGATGACTTGGAGGAATTTACTTCCTGATTCTCATACTTTGTCCATTCTCTGAGAATATCTTTCTATACACATTTCACTCTGTGTTTTTTTTTTTCCAGTTGTTGTACCTTCAGTGTTTCCCCTGCCCCTTCTTGTACTCGCTATGATGTCCCCGTCTAGGTTGGTAGAAGTCTTGTTCAATTTTAGGTTTTCAATACTACCGAATTTTGTTTCTGCCTTCGTGAGCTGATTCTGTCTCTCCTCGAAGCAGCACAGCATTCTGTGTGGTTGTGGGTATTGATGCAATCTAACCAAGTTCACCTTTTCATTAGAGTAGAGAAACCATTGACATTTCATGAAAGGACTGAGCCCCTCAAATGATTCCCATTGTCTTGCATTTTCTTTGTTTCATCCCTTTGTACATCCCCATTTATTTATTTATTATTTTATTTCCATTATTTTTTTAAAAAAACATAGAGTATATTTTTATCTCCAGGGGTACAGGTCTGTGATTCACCAGGTTTACACAACTCACAGCCCTCATAGATCTCTTTTTAAAAATCCCTGTGTTTTTCTTTAAATGTTTTTATTTAAGTTTTTTTTCATTTTTCTCTTTTGTTTTTAATTTTCATTTCAGCATACCAGTATTTCTTGTTTTTACAGCAAACCCAGTGCTCCATGCAATCGGGGCCCTCTCTAATACCCACCACCTGGTTCCCCCAACCTCCCACCCCTCGCCCCTTCAAAGCCCTCATATTGATTTTCACAGTCCTTAGTCTCTCATGTTTCACCTCCCCTTCCAATGTATTTAATTTATATTTTTAATTCTAAATTTTCATTTGTAATTTCAAGTTTCATTTGAATTAAATATATTTAATTCAACTTCATTTAAGTTTTATTATAATTTTTTTAAAGGCTGATACATGCTGTCGGCCCCCAAATCTGCGGTCTCAGAAAGTACACAGAAAATGGGGAAATGGAATGTAGACTTACAAAGAAGAACCATTTCGCTTTTCTAGGTCCTTCTTTTTAAAGAGTAGAAAATATACTTTCCCAGAAAGAAACAAACTCAGAAGGAAAGAGTAGGATGAAAGTTACCTTCATCTGCCTATAATCAGATACTCAAACCAAAAACACTGGAAACTGCAAAAAGATGCCAACTGTTTTTAAAGAAATGCCAGACGACTTTAGGTAAGAATAACTTTCATGCAAATGGAAGTGGAAGACAGACGTGGTCGAATTGTACAGGAGGCACCAAAAGAATGAGAATCACATTCCATTGAAAGGAAGGAAGACTGAGATTCTGAACAAAAATGTTTTATTAGGTAAAAGAATGTATAATATATATAACCATGGTTTAAATAATGGTTATATATATATATATATATATATATATATATATATATATATATAGTTTTCTATGGTTGCTACTACAAGATACCAGAAGCCTGGAGGCTGAAACCACAGAAGTGGACAGTGTCACATTTCTAGAGGCTACAATGTTGGTAGGACATGCTCCTTTTGTAGGTATTGTGGATGGATCTGTTCCAGGCCCCTTTTCCAGCTTGAAGTATTGCTCTGGCTTTGGACTTCTTCACCGGGCCTTCTCCCTCAGTGCATATCTGTGTATCCACACTCTCCCTTCTTAGAAGCACATAAGTCCTCCTGAATTAGGGGCCCAGTCTACTCAAATATGACCTCATCCTAGCTAGTGACATCTCCAGGGACCCTATTTCCAAATAAGGTCATGCTCCCAGGTGCTGGGGGTTAGGACTGGGATACTTCATATGCATAAACACACACACACACACACACACACACACACACACACACACACACACGTGTGTATGTATATGTATTCCTATATATATCTATGTGTATAGATAGAAAGGGAGGAAGGAATAGACGGGAAAAAGAAAATACGCCTAGCGGGTTAGTAGACTTCACCTTTAACTTTTCAACAATGACCTTCAGAATGAACGACTGAAATTCTATTGAAAGAAAAGACCTGGATAGGTCAGTGAAAAATAAACTCTACATAGGAGGATGCAGTGGCTAGTATAGATTTTGTGGAAAGAGAAAGGATGAAAAGGGCTAGACTGTACCCAAAGGAATCCTCAAAGGCTGCTTTTCCGAGGTCTTGAGAAGAGACAATGGAAAGACACCCGATCCGTGAACAGAGAAAGAAACCATTGCAGAACAACAAGGGATCCTTTTAGAAAGACATGGCTATCCTCAAGGTGTCTGCATGCGATGAGAAAACTCACTGAGATCCACCACATTCAAGCCCATCCAACAAGGCTCCAGACACTTTTTGGAAAGCTTGTCTTTCTTTCACGGAGAGACAATGAGTGAGAGAGAGCATGAGAGAGGAGATGGTCAGTGGGAGAAGCTGACTCCCCCAGGAGCTGGGAGCGGGAGGCGGTAGGAGATCCTGCCAGTCCGGGGTCATGACCTGAGCCCAAGGCAGTCGCTGGACTAACCGAGCCACGCAGGCGCCCGTCTCCAGAAATGGGTCAGCAACAGCTGAGGAGCACCTGGGCGGCACCTTCAGTGAAGTGCCCAACTCTGGGTTCTGGCTCAGGGGGGTGATCTCAGGCTCTTGAGATTGAGCCCTGAGGCTAGCTCTGGGTTCAGGGCAGAGTCCACTAGGTCTCTCTTCGGCTCCTGCCCTTCCCCCCTTCCCTATGAAGAGTGCTCTTGCCCTGAAACCAACTAGGAAAAGCCTTCACAGAAATAAACAATGGTTGAGAGGGGGAGGGGTGGGGAGAGAAGCGACTGACCCGGGGCGAGCGGGAGGTGCTCGAGATGCTGCCCGCCCTGCCAGGGCCGGGCTCTCTCAGCCGCCACCGCCACCGCCTCGCGACACCGTCGCAGCCACCGCGGCAGCAACTCCTGCCGCCCCCGCTGCAGCCCCCGCCGCAGGGAACAGCTGAGCCCAGGGAGCCTTGGCGCTAGCCTCCAGGAGCGCCTCCAGCGCCCTCTGAGCGCGCTTTCTTGGGGCAGCGGGGCCATAGATCCGTCAGGGAGGAGGCGAGGGCGGCGCCCAGGCGTCCCCAGCGGGGCAGGGGCAGGCAAGACCTGCAGGGAGATCCCCTTGGGATTGTTGGAGCTGCTGCAGGGCTTCACGCTGCACTTGGCGACGCACCAGCCTGAGGACCCTGCCCTGCATCTGGCTCTTTCCTGAGCAGGGAGCCTGTTTGGCCCTCTCTCTCGGCCTGTCTCTCTCCCTCCTTCTCCTCTCTGTCTGTCCAAGGAAGGAAGAAAAACTTCCAAGAAATCATCAAACAACCCTCCTGATTCTTGTTGTTCATGAGGACCCCATGCGTCAACATTTGATTTTTACTTCTTGAATGGAAGGAATTGCTTGTTTGATAGACGCATTTGACAGAAAGACAGACACAGTGAGAGAGGGAGCCCCATTGGAGAGGGAGTACAAGAAGTGCAAGTGGGAGAGAGAGAAGCAGGCTTCCTGCTGAGCAGAGAGCCCCAGGCAGGGCTTGCTCCCAAGACCCTGGCATCAGGACCCCAGCACAAAGCAGCCACCCCGGTGCCCCACTCCATGATTCAATCCGTTTTTCACGATTCAGTCCGTTGCATTAGGCAACACGCTTCGAGGTCCTCCTCCACTGGGATAACACTAACCCAGAGGTTGTGTTTTCCTTGGCACTTTTGTGATCACTGAGCATTTTAGGAATCTTTTCATGGGTTTCTTGGCTGATGATTTTCTCCTTGGCATATTTCTGTGCAAGGATTTTGATTGTTTTGAAGGTACCTACCTATCCTTCTTGATTCCTAGTTATCCTCTCTCGAGTTGTATACAGTTCCTTAGGTGGTATCTCCATACAACCTTTCATACTTTTCGTCTTGTCCTTTGCTGGGCAAGATTTTGTGTTTGGAACCTTGGATTCGTAGAGTCCAACTTCCTAACCCTTCTTGGGCTTCCCGTTTTTGGTGGTGTGCTCCACTCATCTCTGCCACCTCCCCCAGATCCTCAAAAGGGTTTGCTATTGTATCTTCCAGACAACTTCTGATGTCTTCTTTCGTATGTAGGCTCCATCAGTCTGGAATAGCGTTCGGACCTCTTCTGTTCCACGTGGATATTCACGTCGTTTAGCACCGCTTGGTCAAAGTCTGCCCTTTCGTGTTGGTCTATTTCCTCGGGTCATTTCAAGAGACCTTTTGTAAGACATCCTATGCCATCAGATTCTCCTCTCACTCTCTTTCTCCCTCAGTCTTGCTCTCGCTTCTTTCTTCAGATTTGCCGGGGAATGACGAGCCCTTTTCGTGTCCAGGGCAATAGGAGAACTGGCTTATCCACAGACACAGGCACTTGCTAGATCAGAAACTGGATTGAATTGAATCCCTCCATCCAGTTGGGGTCCATTGAAACTGTACACTACCGTTCATCCAATCTCTGTACGTGTTCTATTCACCTAGGTAACCTATGAACCTATGGGCCATCCTCAGTCATCTTGGATGGTATTCTGATTGGAGCCTTGCTGGGTAGAGACGGTATAAAATCTTTGGAGAGACGAAGTCCTCCTTTTGCTCTTCTCATTAATAGGAGTTTCAAGCTTTGTTCGTATGTCCCAGGAGTCCATTTAATTTTCCTGAATTTTTAACTTCTATCTGATGACTTGGAGGAATTTACTTCCTGATTCTCATACTTTGTCCATTCTCTGAGAATATCTTTCTATACACATTTCACTCTGTGTTTTTTTTTTTCCAGTTGTTGTACCTTCAGTGTTTCCCCTGCCCCTTCTTGTACTCGCTATGATGTCCCCGTCTAGGTTGGTAGAAGTCTTGTTCAATTTTAGGTTTTCAATACTACCGAATTTTGTTTCTGCCTTCGTGAGCTGATTCTGTCTCTCCTCGAAGCAGCACAGCATTCTGTGTGGTTGTGGGTATTGATGCAATCTAACCAAGTTCACCTTTTCATTAGAGTAGAGAAACCATTGACATTTCATGAAAGGACTGAGCCCCTCAAATGATTCCCATTGTCTTGCATTTTCTTTGTTTCATCCCTTTGTACATCCCCATTTATTTATTTATTATTTTATTTCCATTATTTTTTTAAAAAAACATAGCGTATATTTTTATCTCCAGGGGTACAGGTCTGTGATTCACCAGGTTTACACAACTCACAGCCCTCATAGATCTCTTTTTAAAAATCCCTGTGTTTTTCTTTAAATGTTTTTATTTAAGTTTTTTTTCATTTTTCTCTTTTGTTTTTAATTTTCATTTCAGCATACCAGTATTTCTTGTTTTTACAGCAAACCCAGTGCTCCATGCAATCGGGGCCCTCTCTAATACCCACCACCTGGTTCCCCCAACCTCCCACCCCTCGCCCCTTCAAAGCCCTCATATTGATTTTCACAGTCCTTAGTCTCTCATGTTTCACCTCCCCTTCCAATGTATTTAATTTATATTTTTAATTCTAAATTTTCATTTGTAATTTCAAGTTTCATTTGAATTAAATATATTTAATTCAACTTCATTTAAGTTTTATTATAATTTTTTTAAAGGCTGATACATGCTGTCGGCCCCCAAATCTGCGGTCTCAGAAAGTACACAGAAAATGGGGAAATGGAATGTAGACTTACAAAGAAGAACCATTTCGCTTTTCTAGGTCCTTCTTTTTAAAGAGTAGAAAATATACTTTCCCAGAAAGAAACAAACTCAGAAGGAAAGAGTAGGATGAAAGTTACCTTCATCTGCCTATAATCAGATACTCAAACCAAAAACACTGGAAACTGCAAAAAGATGCCAACTGTTTTTAAAGAAATGCCAGACGACTTTAGGTAAGAATAACTTTCATGCAAATGGAAGTGGAAGACAGACGTGGTCGAATTGTTCAGGAGGCACCAAAAGAATGAGAATCACATTCCATTGAAAGGAAGGAAGACTGAGATTCTGAACAAAAATGTTTTATTAGGTAAAAGAATGTATAATATATATAACCATGGTTTATATAATGGTTCTATATATATATATATATATATATATATATATAGTTTTCTATGGTTGCTACTACAAGATACCAGAAGCCTGGAGGCTGAAACCACAGAAGTGGACAGTGTCACATTTCTAGAGGCTACAATGTTGGTAGGACATGCTCCTTTTGTAGGTATTGTGGATGGATCTGTTCCAGGCCCCTTTTCCAGCTTGAAGTATTGCTCTGGCTTTGGACTTCTTCACCGGGCCTTCTCCCTCAGTGCATATCTGTGTATCCGCACTCTCCCTTCTTAGAAGCACATAAGTCCTCCTGAATTAGGGGCCCAGTCTACTCAAATATGACCTCATCCTAGCTAGTGACATCTCCAGGGACCCTATTTCCAAATAAGGTCATGCTCCCAGGTGCTGGGGTTTAGGACTGGGATACTTCATATGCATAAACACACACACACACACACACACACACACACACGTGTGTATGTATATGTATTCCTATATATATCTATGTGTATAGATAGAAAGGAGGAAGGAATAGACGGGAAAAAGAAAATACGCCTAGCGGGTTAGTAGACTTCACCTTTAACTTTTCAACAATGACCTTCAGAATGAACGACTGAAATTCTATTGAAAGAAAAGACCTGGATAGGTCAGTGAAAAATAAACTCTACATAGGAGGATGCAGTGGCTAGTATAGATTTTGTGGAAAGAGAAAGGATGAAAAGGGCTAGACTGTACCCAAAGGAATCCTCATAGGCTGCTTTTCCGAGGTCTTGAGAAGAGACAATGGAAAGACACCCGATCCGTGAACAGAGAAAGAAACCATTGCAGAACAACAAGGGATCCTTTTAGAAAGACATGGCTATCCTCAAGGTGTCTGCATGCGATGAGAAAACTCACTGAGATCCACCACATTCAAGCCCATCCAACAAGGCTCCAGACACTTTTTGGAAAGCTTGTCTTTCTTTCACGGAGAGACAATGATTGAGAGAGAGCATGAGAGAGGAGATGGTCAGTGGGAGAAGCCGACTCCCCCAGGAGCTGGGAGCGGGAGGCGGTAGGAGATCCTGCCAGTCCGGGGTCATGACCTGAGCCCAAGGCAGTCGCTGGACTAACCGAGCCACGCAGGCGCCCGTCTCCAGAAATGGGTCAGCAACAGCTGAGGAGCACCTGGGCGGCACCTTCAGTGAAGTGCCCAACTCTGGGTTCTGGCTCAGGGGGGTGATCTCAGGCTCTTGAGATTGAGCCCTGAGGCTAGCTCTGGGTTCAGGGCAGAGTCCACTAGGTCTCTCTTCGGCTCCTGCCCTTCCCCCCTTCCCCATGAAGAGTGCTCTTGCCCTGAAACCAACTAGGAAAAGCCTTCACAGAAATAAACAATGGTTGAGAGGGGGAGGGGTGGGGAGAGAAGCGACTGACCCGGGGCGAGCGGGAGGTGCTCGAGATGCTGCCCGCCCTGCCAGGGCCGGGCTCTCTCAGCCGCCACCGCCACCGCCTCGCGACACCGTCGCAGCCACCGCGGCAGCAACTCCTGCCGCCCCCGCTGCAGCCCCCGCCGCAGGGAACAGCTGAGCCCAGGGAGCCTTGGCGCTAGCCTCCAGGAGCGCCTCCAGCGCCCTCTGAGCGCGCTTTCTTGGGGCAGCGGGGCCATAGATCCGTCAGGGAGGAGGCGAGGGCGGCGCCCAGGCGTCCCCAGCGGGGCAGGGGCAGGCAAGACCTGCAGGGAGATCCCCTTGGGATTGTTGGAGCTGCTGCAGGGCTTCACGCTGCACTTGGCGACGCACCAGCCTGAGGACCCTGCCCTGCATCTGGCTCTTTCCTGAGCAGGGAGCCTGTTTGGCCCTCTCTCTCGGCCTGTCTCTCTCCCTCCTTCTCCTCTCTGTCTGTCCAAGGAAGGAAGAAAAACTTCCAAGAAATCATCAAACAACCCTCCTGATTCTTGTTGTTCATGAGGACCCCATGCGTCAACATTTGATTTTTACTTCTTGAATGGAAGGAATTGCTTGTTTGATAGACGCATTTGACAGAAAGACAGACACAGTGAGAGAGGGAGCCCCATTGGAGAGGGAGTACAAGAAGTGCAAGTGGGAGAGAGAGAAGCAGGCTTCCTGCTGAGCAGAGAGCCCCAGGCAGGGCTTGCTCCCAAGACCCTGGCATCAGGACCCCAGCACAAAGCAGCCACCCCGGTGCCCCACTCCATGATTCAATCCGTTTTTCACGATTCAGTCCGTTGCATTAGGCAACACGCTTCGAGGTCCTCCTCCACTGGGATAACACTAACCCAGAGGTTGTGTTTTCCTTGGCACTTTTGTGATCACTGAGCATTTTAGGAATCTTTTCATGGGTTTCTTGGCTGATGATTTTCTCCTTGGCATATTTCTGTGCAAGGATTTTGATTGTTTTGAAGGTACCTACCTATCCTTCTTGATTCCTAGTTATCCTCTCTCGAGTTGTATACAGTTCCTTAGGTGGTATCTCCATACAACCTTTCATACTTTTCGTCTTGTCCTTTGCTGGGCAAGATTTTGTGTTTGGAACCTTGGATTCGTAGAGTCCAACTTCCTAACCCTTCTTGGGCTTCCCGTTTTTGGTGGTGTGCTCCACTCATCTCTGCCACCTCCCCCAGATCCTCAAAAGGGTTTGCTATTGTATCTTCCAGACAACTTCTGATGTCTTCTTTCGTATGTAGGCTCCATCAGTCTGGAATAGCGTTCGGACCTCTTCTGTTCCACGTGGATATTCACGTCGTTTAGCACCGCTTGGTCAAAGTCTGCCCTTTCGTGTTGGTCTATTTCCTCGGGTCATTTCAAGAGACCTTTTGTAAGACATCCTATGCCATCAGATTCTCCTCTCACTCTCTTTCTCCCTCAGTCTTGCTCTCACTTCTTTCTTCAGATTTGCCGGGGAATGACGAGCCCTTTTCGTGTCCAGGGCAATAGGAGAACTGGCTTATCCACAGACACAGGCACTTGCTAGATCAGAAACTGGATTGAATTGAATCCCTCCATCCAGTTGGGGTCCATTGAAACTGTACACTACCGTTCATCCAATCTCTGTACGTGTTCTATTCACCTAGGTAACCTATGAACCTATGGGCCATCCTCAGTCATCTTGGATGGTATTCTGATTGGAGCCTTGCTGGGTAGAGACGGTATAAAATCTTTGGAGAGACGAAGTCCTCCTTTTGCTCTTCTCATTAATAGGAGTTTCAAGCTTTGTTCGTATGTCCCAGGAGTCCATTTAATTTTCCTGAATTTTTAACTTCTATCTGATGACTTGGAGGAATTTACTTCCTGATTCTCATACTTTGTCCATTCTCTGAGAATATCTTTCTATACACATTTCACTCTGTGTTTTTTTTTTTCCAGTTGTTGTACCTTCAGTGTTTCCCCTGCCCCTTCTTGTACTCGCTATGATGTCCCCGTCTAGGTTGGTAGAAGTCTTGTTCAATTTTAGGTTTTCAATACTACCGAATTTTGTTTCTGCCTTCGTGAGCTGATTCTGTCTCTCCTCGAAGCAGCACAGCATTCTGTGTGGTTGTGGGTATTGATGCAATCTAACCAAGTTCACCTTTTCATTAGAGTAGAGAAACCATTGACATTTCATGAAAGGACTGAGCCCCTCAAATGATTCCCATTGTCTTGCATTTTCTTTGTTTCATCCCTTTGTACATCCCCATTTATTTATTTATTATTTTATTTCCATTATTTTTTTAAAAAAACATAGAGTATATTTTTATCTCCAGGGGTACAGGTCTGTGATTCACCAGGTTTACACAACTCACAGCCCTCATAGATCTCTTTTTAAAAATCCCTGTGTTTTTCTTTAAATGTTTTTATTTAAGTTTTTTTTCATTTTTCTCTTTTGTTTTTAATTTTCATTTCAGCATACCAGTATTTCTTGTTTTTACAGCAAACCCAGTGCTCCATGCAATCGGGGCCCTCTCTAATACCCACCACCTGGTTCCCCCAACCTCCCACCCCTCGCCCCTTCAAAGCCCTCATATTGATTTTCACAGTCCTTAGTCTCTCATGTTTCACCTCCCCTTCCAATGTATTTAATTTATATTTTTAATTCTAAATTTTCATTTGTAATTTCAAGTTTCATTTGAATTAAATATATTTAATTCAACTTCATTTAAGTTTTATTATAATTTTTTTAAAGGCTGATACATGCTGTCGGCCCCCAAATCTGCGGTCTCAGAAAGTACACAGAAAATGGGGAAATGGAATGTAGACTTACAAAGAAGAACCATTTCGCTTTTCTAGGTCCTTCTTTTTAAAGAGTAGAAAATATACTTTCCCAGAAAGAAAGAAACTCAGAAGGAAAGAGTAGGATGAAAGTTACCTTCATCTGCCTATAATCAGATACTCAAACCAAAAACACTGGAAACTGCAAAAAGATGCCAACTGTTTTTAAAGAAATGCCAGACGACTTTAGGTAAGAATAACTTTCATGCAAATGGAAGTGGAAGACAGACGTGGTCGAATTGTTCAGGAGGCACCAAAAGAATGAGAATCACATTCCATTGAAAGGAAGGAAGACTGAGATTCTGAACAAAAATGTTTTATTAGGTAAAAGAATGTATAATATATATAACCATGGTTTATATAATGGTTCTATATATATATATATATATATATATATATAGTTTTCTATGGTTGCTACTACAAGATACCAGAAGCCTGGAGGCTGAAACCACAGAAGTGGACAGTGTCACATTTCTAGAGGCTACAATGTTGGTAGGACATGCTCCTTTTGTAGGTATTGTGGATGGATCTGTTCCAGGCCCCTTTTCCAGCTTGAAGTATTGCTCTGGCTTTGGACTTCTTCACCGGGCCTTCTCCCTCAGTGCATATCTGTGTATCCGCACTCTCCCTTCTTAGAAGCACATAAGTCCTCCTGAATTAGGGGCCCAGTCTACTCAAATATGACCTCATCCTAGCTAGTGACATCTCCAGGGACCCTATTTCCAAATAAGGTCATGCTCCCAGGTGCTGGGGTTTAGGACTGGGATACTTCATATGCATAAACACACACACACACACACACACACACACACACGTGTGTATGTATATGTATTCCTATATATATCTATGTGTATAGATAGAAAGGAGGAAGGAATAGACGGGAAAAAGAAAATACGCCTAGCGGGTTAGTAGACTTCACCTTTAACTTTTCAACAATGACCTTCAGAATGAACGACTGAAATTCTATTGAAAGAAAAGACCTGGATAGGTCAGTGAAAAATAAACTCTACATAGGAGGATGCAGTGGCTAGTATAGATTTTGTGGAAAGAGAAAGAATGAAAAGGGCTAGACTGTACCCAAAGGAATCCTCATAGGCTGCTTTTCCGAGGTCTTGAGAAGAGACAATGGAAAGACACCCGATCCGTGAACAGAGAAAGAAACCATTGCAGAACAACAAGGGATCCTTTTAGAAAGACATGGCTATCCTCAAGGTGTCTGCATGCGATGAGAAAACTCACTGAGATCCACCACATTCAAGCCCATCCAACAAGGCTCCAGACACTTTTTGGAAAGCTTGTCTTTCTTTCACGGAGAGACAATGAGTGAGAGAGAGCATGAGAGAGGAGATGGTCAGTGGGAGAAGCCGACTCCCCCAGGAGCTGGGAGCGGGAGGCGGTAGGAGATCCTGCCAGTCCGGGGTCATGACCTGAGCCCAAGGCAGTCGCTGGACTAACCGAGCCACGCAGGCGCCCGTCTCCAGAAATGGGTCAGCAACAGCTGAGGAGCACCTGGGCGGCACCTTCAGTGAAGTGCCCAACTCTGGGTTCTGGCTCAGGGGGGTGATCTCAGGCTCTTGAGATTGAGCCCTGAGGCTAGCTCTGGGTTCAGGGCAGAGTCCACTAGGTCTCTCTTCGGCTCCTGCCCTTCCCCCCTTCCCCATGAAGAGTGCTCTTGCCCTGAAACCAACTAGGAAAAGCCTTCACAGAAATAAACAATGGTTGAGAGGGGGAGGGGTGGGGAGAGAAGCGACTGACCCGGGGCGAGCGGGAGGTGCTCGAGATGCTGCCCGCCCTGCCAGGGCCGGGCTCTCTCAGCCGCCACCGCCACCGCCTCGCGACACCGTCGCAGCCACCGCGGCAGCAACTCCTGCCGCCCCCGCTGCAGCCCCCGCCGCAGGGAACAGCTGAGCCCAGGGAGCCTTGGCGCTAGCCTCCAGGAGCGCCTCCAGCGCCCTCTGAGCGCGCTTTCTTGGGGCAGCGGGGCCATAGATCCGTCAGGGAGGAGGCGAGGGCGGCGCCCAGGCGTCCCCAGCGGGGCAGGGGCAGGCAAGACCTGCAGGGAGATCCCCTTGGGATTGTTGGAGCTGCTGCAGGGCTTCACGCTGCACTTGGCGACGCACCAGCCTGAGGACCCTGCCCTGCATCTGGCTCTTTCCTGAGCAGGGAGCCTGTTTGGCCCTCTCTCTCGGCCTGTCTCTCTCCCTCCTTCTCCTCTCTGTCTGTCCAAGGAAGGAAGAAAAACTTCCAAGAAATCATCAAACAACCCTCCTGATTCTTGTTGTTCATGAGGACCCCATGCGTCAACATTTGATTTTTACTTCTTGAATGGAAGGAATTGCTTGTTTGATAGACGCATTTGACAGAAAGACAGACACAGTGAGAGAGGGAGCCCCATTGGAGAGGGAGTACAAGAAGTGCAAGTGGGAGAGAGAGAAGCAGGCTTCCTGCTGAGCAGAGAGCCCCAGGCAGGGCTTGCTCCCAAGACCCTGGCATCAGGACCCCAGCACAAAGCAGCCACCCCGGTGCCCCACTCCATGATTCAATCCGTTTTTCACGATTCAGTCCGTTGCATTAGGCAACACGCTTCGAGGTCCTCCTCCACTGGGATAACACTAACCCAGAGGTTGTGTTTTCCTTGGCACTTTTGTGATCACTGAGCATTTTAGGAATCTTTTCATGGGTTTCTTGGCTGATGATTTTCTCCTTGGCATATTTCTGTGCAAGGATTTTGATTGTTTTGAAGGTACCTACCTATCCTTCTTGATTCCTAGTTATCCTCTCTCGAGTTGTATACAGTTCCTTAGGTGGTATCTCCATACAACCTTTCATACTTTTCGTCTTGTCCTTTGCTGGGCAAGATTTTGTGTTTGGAACCTTGGATTCGTAGAGTCCAACTTCCTAACCCTTCTTGGGCTTCCCGTTTTTGGTGGTGTGCTCCACTCATCTCTGCCACCTCCCCCAGATCCTCAAAAGGGTTTGCTATTGTATCTTCCAGACAACTTCTGATGTCTTCTTTCGTATGTAGGCTCCATCAGTCTGGAATAGCGTTCGGACCTCTTCTGTTCCACGTGGATATTCACGTCGTTTAGCACCGCTTGGTCAAAGTCTGCCCTTTCGTGTTGGTCTATTTCCTCGGGTCATTTCAAGAGACCTTTTGTAAGACATCCTATGCCATCAGATTCTCCTCTCACTCTCTTTCTCCCTCAGTCTTGCTCTCGCTTCTTTCTTCAGATTTGCCGGGGAATGACGAGCCCTTTTCGTGTCCAGGGCAATAGGAGAACTGGCTTATCCACAGACACAGGCACTTGCTAGATCAGAAACTGGATTGAATTGAATCCCTCCATCCAGTTGGGGTCCATTGAAACTGTACACTACCGTTCATCCAATCTCTGTACGTGTTCTATTCACCTAGGTAACCTATGAACCTATGGGCCATCCTCAGTCATCTTGGATGGTATTCTGATTGGAGCCTTGCTGGGTAGAGACGGTATAAAATCTTTGGAGAGACGAAGTCCTCCTTTTGCTCTTCTCATTAATAGGAGTTTCAAGCTTTGTTCGTATGTCCCAGGAGTCCATTTAATTTTCCTGAATTTTTAACTTCTATCTGATGACTTGGAGGAATTTACTTCCTGATTCTCATACTTTGTCCATTCTCTGAGAATATCTTTCTATACACATTTCACTCTGTGTTTTTTTTTTTCCAGTTGTTGTACCTTCAGTGTTTCCCCTGCCCCTTCTTGTACTCGCTATGATGTCCCCGTCTAGGTTGGTAGAAGTCTTGTTCAATTTTAGGTTTTCAATACTACCGAATTTTGTTTCTGCCTTCGTGAGCTGATTCTGTCTCTCCTCGAAGCAGCACAGCATTCTGTGTGGTTGTGGGTATTGATGCAATCTAACCAAGTTCACCTTTTCATTAGAGTAGAGAAACCATTGACATTTCATGAAAGGACTGAGCCCCTCAAATGATTCCCATTGTCTTGCATTTTCTTTGTTTCATCCCTTTGTACATCCCCATTTATTTATTTATTATTTTATTTCCATTATTTTTTTTAAAAAAACATAGAGTATATTTTTATCTCCAGGGGTACAGGTCTGTGATTCACCAGGTTTACACAACTCACAGCCCTCATAGATCTCTTTTTAAAAATCCCTGTGTTTTTCTTTAAATGTTTTTATTTAAGTTTTTTTTCATTTTTCTCTTTTGTTTTTAATTTTCATTTCAGCATACCAGTATTTCTTGTTTTTACAGCAAACCCAGTGCTCCATGCAATCGGGGCCCTCTCTAATACCCACCACCTGGTTCCCCCAACCTCCCACCCCTCGCCCCTTCAAAGCCCTCATATTGATTTTCACAGTCCTTAGTCTCTCATGTTTCACCTCCCCTTCCAATGTATTTAATTTATATTTTTAATTCTAAATTTTCATTTGTAATTTCAAGTTTCATTTGAATTAAATATATTTAATTCAACTTCATTTAAGTTTTATTATAATTTTTTTAAAGGCTGATACATGCTGTCGGCCCCCAAATCTGCGGTCTCAGAAAGTACACAGAAAATGGGGAAATGGAATGTAGACTTACAAAGAAGAACCATTTCGCTTTTCTAGGTCCTTCTTTTTAAAGAGTAGAAAATATACTTTCCCAGAAAGAAACAAACTCAGAAGGAAAGAGTAGGATGAAAGTTACCTTCATCTGCCTATAATCAGATACTCAAACCAAAAACACTGGAAACTGCAAAAAGATGCCAACTGTTTTTAAAGAAATGCCAGACGACTTTAGGTAAGAATAACTTTCATGCAAATGGAAGTGGAAGACAGACGTGGTCGAATTGTTCAGGAGGCACCAAAAGAATGAGAATCACATTCCATTGAAAGGAAGGAAGACTGAGATTCTGAACAAAAATGTTTTATTAGGTAAAAGAATGTATAATATATATAACCATGGTTTATATAATGGTTATATATATATATATATAAGTTTTCTATGGTTGCTACTACAAGATACCAGAAGCCTGGAGGCTGAAACCACAGAAGTGGACAGTGTCACATTTCTAGAGGCTACAATGTTGGTAGGACATGCTCCTTTTGTAGGTATTGTGGATGGATCTGTTCCAGGCCCCTTTTCCAGCTTGAAGTATTGCTCTGGCTTTGGACTTCTTCACCGGGCCTTCTCCCTCAGTGCATATCTGTGTATCCGCACTCTCCCTTCTTAGAAGCACATAAGTCCTCCTGAATTAGGGGCCCAGTCTACTCAAATATGACCTCATCCTAGCTAGTGACATCTCCAGGGACCCTATTTCCAAATAAGGCCATGCTGGGGTTTAGGACTGGGATACTTCATATGCATAAACACACACACACACACACACACACACACACACGTGTGTATGTATATGTATTCCTATATATATCTATGTGTATAGATAGAAAGGAGGAAGGAATAGACGGGAAAAAGAAAATACGCCTAGCGGGTTAGTGGACTTCACCTTTAACTTTTCAACAATGACCTTCAGAATGAACGACTGAAATTCTATTGAAAGAAAAGACCTGGATAGGTCAGTGAAAAATAAACTCTACATAGGAGGATGCAGTGGCTAGTATAGATTTTGTGGAAAGAGAAAGGATGAAAAGGGCTAGACTGTACCCAAAGGAATCCTCATAGGCTGCTTTTCCGAGGTCTTGAGAAGAGACAATGGAAAGACACCCGATCCGTGAACAGAGAAAGAAACCATTGCAGAACAACAAGGGATCCTTTTAGAAAGACATGGCTATCCTCAAGGTGTCTGCATGCGATGAGAAAACTCACTGAGATCCACCACATTCAAGCCCATCCAACAAGGCTCCAGACACTTTTTGGAAAGCTTGTCTTTCTTTCACGGAGAGACAATGAGTGAGAGAGAGCATGAGAGAGGAGATGGTCAGTGGGAGAAGCCGACTCCCCCAGGAGCTGGGAGCGGGAGGCGGTAGGAGATCCTGCCAGTCCGGGGTCATGACCTGAGCCCAAGGCAGTCGCTGGACTAACCGAGCCACGCAGGCGCCCGTCTCCAGAAATGGGTCAGCAACAGCTGAGGAGCACCTGGGCGGCACCTTCAGTGAAGTGCCCAACTCTGGGTTCTGGCTCAGGGGGGTGATCTCAGGCTCTTGAGATTGAGCCCTGAGGCTAGCTCTGGGTTCAGGGCAGAGTCCACTAGGTCTCTCTTCGGCTCCTGCCCTTCCCCCCTTCCCCATGAAGAGTGCTCTTGCCCTGAAACCAACTAGGAAAAGCCTTCACAGAAATAAACAATGGTTGAGAGGGGGAGGGGTGGGGAGAGAAGCGACTGACCCGGGGCGAGCGGGAGGTGCTCGAGATGCTGCCCGCCCTGCCAGGGCCGGGCTCTCTCAGCCGCCACCGCCACCGCCTCGCGACACCGTCGCAGCCACCGCGGCAGCAACTCCTGCCGCCCCCGCTGCAGCCCCCGCCGCAGGGAACAGCTGAGCCCAGGGAGCCTTGGCGCTAGCCTCCAGGAGCGCCTCCAGCGCCCTCTGAGCGCGCTTTCTTGGGGCAGCGGGGCCATAGATCCGTCAGGGAGGAGGCGAGGGCGGCGCCCAGGCGTCCCCAGCGGGGCAGGGGCAGGCAAGACCTGCAGGGAGATCCCCTTGGGATTGTTGGAGCTGCTGCAGGGCTTCACGCTGCACTTGGCGACGCACCAGCCTGAGGACCCTGCCCTGCATCTGGCTCTTTCCTGAGCAGGGAGCCTGTTTGGCCCTCTCTCTCGGCCTGTCTCTCTCCCTCCTTCTCCTCTCTGTCTGTCCAAGGAAGGAAGAAAAACTTCCAAGAAATCATCAAACAACCCTCCTGATTCTTGTTGTTCATGAGGACCCCATGCGTCAACATTTGATTTTTACTTCTTGAATGGAAGGAATTGCTTGTTTGATAGACGCATTTGACAGAAAGACAGACACAGTGAGAGAGGGAGCCCCATTGGAGAGGGAGTACAAGAAGTGCAAGTGGGAGAGAGAGAAGCAGGCTTCCTGCTGAGCAGAGAGCCCCAGGCAGGGCTTGCTCCCAAGACCCTGGCATCAGGACCCCAGCACAAAGCAGCCACCCCGGTGCCCCACTCCATGATTCAATCCGTTTTTCACGATTCAGTCCGTTGCATTAGGCAACACGCTTCGAGGTCCTCCTCCACTGGGATAACACTAACCCAGAGGTTGTGTTTTCCTTGGCACTTTTGTGATCACTGAGCATTTTAGGAATCTTTTCATGGGTTTCTTGGCTGATGATTTTCTCCTTGGCATATTTCTGTGCAAGGATTTTGATTGTTTTGAAGGTACCTACCTATCCTTCTTGATTCCTAGTTATCCTCTCTCGAGTTGTATACAGTTCCTTAGGTGGTATCTCCATACAACCTTTCATACTTTTCGTCTTGTCCTTTGCTGGGCAAGATTTTGTGTTTGGAACCTTGGATTCGTAGAGTCCAACTTCCTAACCCTTCTTGGGCTTCCCGTTTTTGGTGGTGTGCTCCACTCATCTCTGCCACCTCCCCCAGATCCTCAAAAGGGTTTGCTATTGTATCTTCCAGACAACTTCTGATGTCTTCTTTCGTATGTAGGCTCCATCAGTCTGGAATAGCGTTCGGACCTCTTCTGTTCCACGTGGATATTCACGTCGTTTAGCACCGCTTGGTCAAAGTCTGCCCTTTCGTGTTGGTCTATTTCCTCGGGTCATTTCAAGAGACCTTTTGTAAGACATCCTATGCCATCAGATTCTCCTCTCACTCTCTTTCTCCCTCAGTCTTGCTCTCGCTTCTTTCTTCAGATTTGCCGGGGAATGACGAGCCCTTTTCGTGTCCAGGGCAATAGGAGAACTGGCTTATCCACAGACACAGGCACTTGCTAGATCAGAAACTGGATTGAATTGAATCCCTCCATCCAGTTGGGGTCCATTGAAACTGTACACTACCGTTCATCCAATCTCTGTACGTGTTCTATTCACCTAGGTAACCTATGAACCTATGGGCCATCCTCAGTCATCTTGGATGGTATTCTGATTGGAGCCTTGCTGGGTAGAGACGGTATAAAATCTTTGGAGAGACGAAGTCCTCCTTTTGCTCTTCTCATTAATAGGAGTTTCAAGCTTTGTTCGTATGTCCCAGGAGTCCATTTAATTTTCCTGAATTTTTAACTTCTATCTGATGACTTGGAGGAATTTACTTCCTGATTCTCATACTTTGTCCATTCTCTGAGAATATCTTTCTATACACATTTCACTCTGTGTTTTTTTTTTTTCCAGTTGTTGTACCTTCAGTGTTTCCCCTGCCCCTTCTTGTACTCGCTATGATGTCCCCGTCTAGGTTGGTAGAAGTCTTGTTCAATTTTAGGTTTTCAATACTACCGAATTTTGTTTCTGCCTTCGTGAGCTGATTCTGTCTCTCCTCGAAGCAGCACAGCATTCTGTGTGGTTGTGGGTATTGATGCAATCTAACCAAGTTCACCTTTTCATTAGAGTAGAGAAACCATTGACATTTCATGAAAGGACTGAGCCCCTCAAATGATTCCCATTGTCTTGCATTTTCTTTGTTTCATCCCTTTGTACATCCCCATTTATTTATTTATTATTTTATTTCCATTATTTTTTTAAAAAAACATAGAGTATATTTTTATCTCCAGGGGTACAGGTCTGTGATTCACCAGGTTTACACAACTCACAGCCCTCATAGATCTCTTTTTAAAAATCCCTGTGTTTTTCTTTAAATGTTTTTATTTAAGTTTTTTTTCATTTTTCTCTTTTGTTTTTAATTTTCATTTCAGCATACCAGTATTTCTTGTTTTTACAGCAAACCCAGTGCTCTATGCAATCGGGGCCCTCTCTAATACCCACCACCTGGTTCCCCCAACCTCCCACCCCTCGCCCCTTCAAAGCCCTCATATTGATTTTCACAGTCCTTAGTCTCTCATGTTTCACCTCCCCTTCCAATGTATTTAATTTATATTTTTAATTCTAAATTTTCATTTGTAATTTCAAGTTTCATTTGAATTAAATATATTTAATTCAACTTCATTTAAGTTTTATTATAATTTTTTTAAAGGCTGATACATGCTGTCGGCCCCCAAATCTGCGGTCTCAGAAAGTACACAGAAAATGGGGAAATGGAATGTAGACTTACAAAGAAGAACCATTTCGCTTTTCTAGGTCCTTCTTTTTAAAGAGTAGAAAATATACTTTCCCAGAAAGAAACAAACTCAGAAGGAAAGAGTAGGATGAAAGTTACCTTCATCTGCCTATAATCAGATACTCAAACCAAAAACACTGGAAACTGCAAAAAGATGCCAACTGTTTTTAAAGAAATGCCAGACGACTTTAGGTAAGAATAACTTTCATGCAAATGGAAGTGGAAGACAGACGTGGTCGAATTGTACAGGAGGCACCAAAAGAATGAGAATCACATTCCATTGAAAGGAAGGAAGACTGAGATTCTGAACAAAAATGTTTTATTAGGTAAAAGAATGTATAATATATATAACCATGGTTTATATAATGGTTATATATATATATATATAAGTTTTCTATGGTTGCTACTACAAGATACCAGAAGCCTGGAGGCTGAAACCACAGAAGTGGACAGTGTCACATTTCTAGAGGCTACAATGTTGGTAGGACATGCTCCTTTTGTAGGTATTGTGGATGGATCTGTTCCAGGCCCCTTTTCCAGCTTGAAGTATTGCTCTGGCTTTGGACTTCTTCACCGGGCCTTCTCCCTCAGTGCATATCTGTGTATCCGCACTCTCCCTTCTTAGAAGCACATAAGTCCTCCTGAATTAGGGGCCCAGTCTACTCAAATATGACCTCATCCTAGCTAGTGACATCTCCAGGGACCCTATTTCCAAATAAGGCCATGCTCCCAGGTGCTGGGGGTTAGGACTGGGATACTTCATATGCATAAACACACACACACACACACACACACACACACACACACACGTGTGTATGTATATGTATTCCTATATATATCTATGTGTATAGATAGAAAGGGAGGAAGGAATAGACGGGAAAAAGAAAATACGCCTAGCGGGTTAGTGGACTTCACCTTTAACTTTTCAACAATGACCTTCAGAATGAACGACTGAAATTCTATTGAAAGAAAAGACCTGGATAGGTCAGTGAAAAATAAACTCTACATAGGAGGATGCAGTGGCTAGTATAGATTTTGTGGAAAGAGAAAGGATGAAAAGGGCTAGACTGTACCCAAAGGAATCCTCATAGGCTGCTTTTCCGAGGTCTTGAGAAGAGACAATGGAAAGACACCCGATCCGTGAACAGAGAAAGAAACCATTGCAGAACAACAAGGGATCCTTTTAGAAAGACATGGCTATCCTCAAGGTGTCTGCATGCGATGAGAAAACTCACTGAGATCCACCACATTCAAGCCCATCCAACAAGGCTCCAGACACTTTTTGGAAAGCTTGTCTTTCTTTCACGGAGAGACAATGAGTGAGAGAGAGCATGAGAGAGGAGATGGTCAGTGGGAGAAGCTGACTCCCCCAGGAGCTGGGAGCGGGAGGCGGTAGGAGATCCTGCCAGTCCGGGGTCATGACCTGAGCCCAAGGCAGTCGCTGGACTAACCGAGCCACGCAGGCGCCCGTCTCCAGAAATGGGTCAGCAACAGCTGAGGAGCACCTGGGCGGCACCTTCAGTGAAGTGCCCAACTCTGGGTTCTGGCTCAGGGGGGTGATCTCAGGCTCTTGAGATTGAGCCCTGAGGCTAGCTCTGGGTTCAGGGCAGAGTCCACTAGGTCTCTCTTCGGCTCCTGCCCTTCCCCCCTTCCCCATGAAGAGTGCTCTTGCCCTGAAACCAACTAGGAAAAGCCTTCACAGAAATAAACAATGGTTGAGAGGGGGAGGGGTGGGGAGAGAAGCGACTGACCCGGGGCGAGCGGGAGGTGCTCGAGATGCTGCCCGCCCTGCCAGGGCCGGGCTCTCTCAGCCGCCACCGCCACCGCCTCGCGACACCGTCGCAGCCACCGCGGCAGCAACTCCTGCCGCCCCCGCTGCAGCCCCCGCCGCAGGGAACTGCTGAGCCCAGGGAGCCTTGGCGCTAGCCTCCAGGAGCGCCTCCAGCGCCCTCTGAGCGCGCTTTCTTGGGGCAGCGGGGCCATAGATCCGTCAGGGAGGAGGCGAGGGCGGCGCCCAGGCGTCCCCAGCGGGGCAGGGGCAGGCAAGACCTGCAGGGAGATCCCCTTGGGATTGTTGGAGCTGCTGCAGGGCTTCACGCTGCACTTGGCGACGCACCAGCCTGAGGACCCTGCCCTGCATCTGGCTCTTTCCTGAGCAGGGAGCCTGTTTGGCCCTCTCTCTCGGCCTGTCTCTCTCCCTCCTTCTCCTCTCTGTCTGTCCAAGGAAGGAAGAAAAACTTCCAAGAAATCATCAAACAACCCTCCTGATTCTTGTTGTTCATGAGGACCCCATGCGTCAACATTTGATTTTTACTTCTTGAATGGAAGGAATTGCTTGTTTGATAGACGCATTTGACAGAAAGACAGACACAGTGAGAGAGGGAGCCCCATTGGAGAGGGAGTACAAGAAGTGCAAGTGGGAGAGAGAGAAGCAGGCTTCCTGCTGAGCAGAGAGCCCCAGGCAGGGCTTGCTCCCAAGACCCTGGCATCAGGACCCCAGCACAAAGCAGCCACCCCGGTGCCCCACTCCATGATTCAATCCGTTTTTCACGATTCAGTCCGTTGCATTAGGCAACACGCTTCGAGGTCCTCCTCCACTGGGATAACACTAACCCAGAGGTTGTGTTTTCCTTGGCACTTTTGTGATCACTGAGCATTTTAGGAATCTTTTCATGGGTTTCTTGGCTGATGATTTTCTCCTTGGCATATTTCTGTGCAAGGATTTTGATTGTTTTGAAGGTACCTACCTATCCTTCTTGATTCCTAGTTATCCTCTCTCGAGTTGTATACAGTTCCTTAGGTGGTATCTCCATACAACCTTTCATACTTTTCGTCTTGTCCTTTGCTGGGCAAGATTTTGTGTTTGGAACCTTGGATTCGTAGAGTCCAACTTCCTAACCCTTCTTGGGCTTCCCGTTTTTGGTGGTGTGCTCCACTCATCTCTGCCACCTCCCCCAGATCCTCAAAAGGGTTTGCTATTGTATCTTCCAGACAACTTCTGATGTCTTCTTTCGTATGTAGGCTCCATCAGTCTGGAATAGCGTTCGGACCTCTTCTGTTCCACGTGGATATTCACGTCGTTTAGCACCGCTTGGTCAAAGTCTGCCCTTTCGTGTTGGTCTATTTCCTCGGGTCATTTCAAGAGACCTTTTGTAAGACATCCTATGCCATCAGATTCTCCTCTCACTCTCTTTCTCCCTCAGTCTTGCTCTCGCTTCTTTCTTCAGATTTGCCGGGGAATGACGAGCCCTTTTCGTGTCCAGGGCAATAGGAGAACTGGCTTATCCACAGACACAGGCACTTGCTAGATCAGAAACTGGATTGAATTGAATCCCTCCATCCAGTTGGGGTCCATTGAAACTGTACACTACCGTTCATCCAATCTCTGTACGTGTTCTATTCACCTAGGTAACCTATGAACCTATGGGCCATCCTCAGTCATCTTGGATGGTATTCTGATTGGAGCCTTGCTGGGTAGAGACGGTATAAAATCTTTGGAGAGACGAAGTCCTCCTTTTGCTCTTCTCATTAATAGGAGTTTCAAGCTTTGTTCGTATGTCCCAGGAGTCCATTTAATTTTCCTGAATTTTTAACTTCTATCTGATGACTTGGAGGAATTTACTTCCTGATTCTCATACTTTGTCCATTCTCTGAGAATATCTTTCTATACACATTTCACTCTGTGTTTTTTTTTTTTCCAGTTGTTGTACCTTCAGTGTTTCCCCTGCCCCTTCTTGTACTCGCTATGATGTCCCCGTCTAGGTTGGTAGAAGTCTTGTTCAATTTTAGGTTTTCAATACTACCGAATTTTGTTTCTGCCTTCGTGAGCTGATTCTGTCTCTCCTCGAAGCAGCACAGCATTCTGTGTGGTTGTGGGTATTGATGCAATCTAACCAAGTTCACCTTTTCATTAGAGTAGAGAAACCATTGACATTTCATGAAAGGACTGAGCCCCTCAAATGATTCCCATTGTCTTGCATTTTCTTTGTTTCATCCCTTTGTACATCCCCATTTATTTATTTATTATTTTATTTCCATTATTTTTTTTAAAAAAACATAGAGTATATTTTTATCTCCAGGGGTACAGGTCTGTGATTCACCAGGTTTACACAACTCACAGCCCTCATAGATCTCTTTTTAAAAATCCCTGTGTTTTTCTTTAAATGTTTTTATTTAAGTTTTTTTTCATTTTTCTCTTTTGTTTTTAATTTTCATTTCAGCATACCAGTATTTCTTGTTTTTACAGCAAACCCAGTGCTCCATGCAATCGGGGCCCTCTCTAATACCCACCACCTGGTTCCCCCAACCTCCCACCCCTCGCCCCTTCAAAGCCCTCATATTGATTTTCACAGTCCTTAGTCTCTCATGTTTCACCTCCCCTTCCAATGTATTTAATTTATATTTTTAATTCTAAATTTTCATTTGTAATTTCAAGTTTCATTTGAATTAAATATATTTAATTCAACTTCATTTAAGTTTTATTATAATTTTTTTAAAGGCTGATACATGCTGTCGGCCCCCAAATCTGCGGTCTCAGAAAGTACACAGAAAATGGGGAAATGGAATGTAGACTTACAAAGAAGAACCATTTCGCTTTTCTAGGTCCTTCTTTTTAAAGAGTAGAAAATATACTTTCCCAGAAAGAAACAAACTCAGAAGGAAAGAGTAGGATGAAAGTTACCTTCATCTGCCTATAATCAGATACTCAAACCAAAAACACTGGAAACTGCAAAAAGATGCCAACTGTTTTTAAAGAAATGCCAGACGACTTTAGGTAAGAATAACTTTCATGCAAATGGAAGTGGAAGACAGACGTGGTCGAATTGTACAGGAGGCACCAAAAGAATGAGAATCACATTCCATTGAAAGGAAGGAAGACTGAGATTCTGAACAAAAATGTTTTATTAGGTAAAAGAATGTATAATATATATAACCATGGTTTATATAATTGTTATATATATATATATATATATATATATATATATATATATATATATATAGTTTTCTATGGTTGCTACTACAAGATACCAGAAGCCTGGAGGCTGAAACCACAGAAGTGGACAGTGTCACATTTCTAGAGGCTACAATGTTGGTAGGACATGCTCCTTTTGTAGGTATTGTGGATGGATCTGTTCCAGGCCCCTTTTCCAGCTTGAAGTATTGCTCTGGCTTTGGACTTCTTCACCGGGCCTTCTCCCTCAGTGCATATCTGTGTATCCGCACTCTCCCTTCTTAGAAGCACATAAGTCCTCCTGAATTAGGGGCCCAGTCTACTCAAATATGACCTCATCCTAGCTAGTGACATCTCCAGGGACCCTATTTCCAAATAAGGTCATGCTCCCAGGTGCTGGGGGTTAGGACTGGGATACTTCATATGCATAAACACACACACACACACACACACACACACACACACACACACGTGTGTATGTATATGTATTCCTATATATATCTATGTGTATAGATAGAAAGGGAGGAAGGAATAGACGGGAAAAAGAAAATACGCCTAGCGAGTTAGTAGACTTCACCTTTAACTTTTCAACAATGACCTTCAGAATGAACGACTGAAATTCTATTGAAAGAAAAGACCTGGATAGGTCAGTGAAAAATAAACTCTACATAGGAGGATGCAGTGGCTAGTATAGATTTTGTGGAAAGAGAAAGGATGAAAAGGCCTGACTGTACCCAAAGGAATCCTCATAGGCTGCTTTTCCGAGGTCTTGAGAAGAGACAATGGAAAGACACCCGATCCGTGAACAGAGAAAGAAACCATTGCAGAACAACAAGGGATCCTTTTAGAAAGACATGGCTATCCTCAAGGTGTCTGCATGCGATGAGAAAACTCACTGAGATCCACCACATTCAAGCCCATCCAACAAGGCTCCAGACACTTTTTGGAAAGCTTGTCTTTCTTTCACGGAGAGACAATGAGTGAGAGAGAGCATGAGAGAGGAGATGGTCAGTGGGAGAAGCCGACTCCCCCAGGAGCTGGGAGCGGGAGGCGGTAGGAGATCCTGCCAGTCCGGGGTCATGACCTGAGCCCAAGGCAGTCGCTGGACTAACCGAGCCACGCAGGCGCCCGTCTCCAGAAATGGGTCAGCAACAGCTGAGGAGCACCTGGGCGGCACCTTCAGTGAAGTGCCCAACTCTGGGTTCTGGCTCAGGGGGGTGATCTCAGGCTCTTGAGATTGAGCCCTCAGGCTAGCTCTGGGTTCAGGGCAGAGTCCACTAGGTCTCTCTTCGGCTCCTGCCCTTCCCCCCTTCCCCATGAAGAGTGCTCTTGCCCTGAAACCAACTAGGAAAAGCCTTCACAGAAATAAACAATGGTTGAGAGGGGGAGGGGTGGGGAGAGAAGCGACTGACCCGGGGCGAGCGGGAGGTGCTCGAGATGCTGCCCGCCCTGCCAGGGCCGGGCTCTCTCAGCCGCCACCGCCACCGCCTCGCGACACCGTCGCAGCCACCGCGGCAGCAACTCCTGCCGCCCCCGCTGCAGCCCCCGCCGCAGGGAACAGCTGAGCCCAGGGAGCCTTGGCGCTAGCCTCCAGGAGCGCCTCCAGCGCCCTCTGAGCGCGCTTTCTTGGGGCAGCGGGGCCATAGATCCGTCAGGGAGGAGGCGAGGGCGGCGCCCAGGCGTCCCCAGCGGGGCAGGGGCAGGCAAGACCTGCAGGGAGATCCCCTTGGGATTGTTGGAGCTGCTGCAGGGCTTCACGCTGCACTTGGCGACGCACCAGCCTGAGGACCCTGCCCTGCATCTGGCTCTTTCCTGAGCAGGGAGCCTGTTTGGCCCTCTCTCTCGGCCTGTCTCTCTCCCTCCTTCTCCTCTCTGTCTGTCCAAGGAAGGAAGAAAAACTTCCAAGAAATCATCAAACAACCCTCCTGATTCTTGTTGTTCATGAGGACCCCATGCGTCAACATTTGATTTTTACTTCTTGAATGGAAGGAATTGCTTGTTTGATAGACGCATTTGACAGAAAGACAGACACAGTGAGAGAGGGAGCCCCATTGGAGAGGGAGTACAAGAAGTGCAAGTGGGAGAGAGAGAAGCAGGCTTCCTGCTGAGCAGAGAGCCCCAGGCAGGGCTTGCTCCCAAGACCCTGGCATCAGGACCCCAGCACAAAGCAGCCACCCCGGTGCCCCACTCCATGATTCAATCCGTTTTTCACGATTCAGTCCGTTGCATTAGGCAACACGCTTCGAGGTCCTCCTCCACTGGGATAACACTAACCCAGAGGTTGTGTTTTCCTTGGCACTTTTGTGATCACTGAGCATTTTAGGAATCTTTTCATGGGTTTCTTGGCTGATGATTTTCTCCTTGGCATATTTCTGTGCAAGGATTTTGATTGTTTTGAAGGTACCTACCTATCCTTCTTGATTCCTAGTTATCCTCTCTCGAGTTGTATACAGTTCCTTAGGTGGTATCTCCATACAGCCTTTCATACTTTTCGTCTTGTCCTTTGCTGGGCAAGATTTTGTGTTTGGAACCTTGGATTCGTAGAGTCCAACTTCCTAACCCTTCTTGGGCTTCCCGTTTTTGGTGGTGTGCTCCACTCATCTCTGCCACCTCCCCCAGATCCTCAAAAGGGTTTGCTATTGTATCTTCCAGACAACTTCTGATGTCTTCTTTCGTATGTAGGCTCCATCAGTCTGGAATAGCGTTCGGACCTCTTCTGTTCCACGTGGATATTCACGTCGTTTAGCACCGCTTGGTCAAAGTCTGCCCTTTCGTGTTGGTCTATTTCCTCGGGTCATTTCAAGAGACCTTTTGTAAGACATCCTATGCCATCAGATTCTCCTCTCACTCTCTTTCTCCCTCAGTCTTGCTCTCGCTTCTTTCTTCAGATTTGCCGGGGAATGACGAGCCCTTTTCGTGTCCAGGGCAATAGGAGAACTGGCTTATCCACAGACACAGGCACTTGCTAGATCAGAAACTGGATTGAATTGAATCCCTCCATCCAGTTGGGGTCCATTGAAACTGTACACTACCGTTCATCCAATCTCTGTACGTGTTCTATTCACCTAGGTAACCTATGAACCTATGGGCCATCCTCAGTCATCTTGGATGGTATTCTGATTGGAGCCTTGCTGGGTAGAGACGGTATAAAATCTTTGGAGAGACGAAGTCCTCCTTTTGCTCTTCTCATTAATAGGAGTTTCAAGCTTTGTTCGTATGTCCCAGGAGTCCATTTAATTTTCCTGAATTTTTAACTTCTATCTGATGACTTGGAGGAATTTACTTCCTGATTCTCATACTTTGTCCATTCTCTGAGAATATCTTTCTATACACATTTCACTCTGTGTTTTTTTTTTCCAGTTGTTGTACCTTCAGTGTTTCCCCTGCCCCTTCTTGTACTCGCTATGATGTCCCCGTCTAGGTTGGTAGAAGTCTTGTTCAATTTTAGGTTTTCAATACTACCGAATTTTGTTTCTGCCTTCGTGAGCTGATTCTGTCTCTCCTCGAAGCAGCACAGCATTCTGTGTGGTTGTGGGTATTGATGCAATCTAACCAAGTTCACCTTTTCATTAGAGTAGAGAAACCATTGACATTTCATGAAAGGACTGAGCCCCTCAAATGATTCCCATTGTCTTGCATTTTCTTTGTTTCATCCCTTTGTACATCCCCATTTATTTATTTATTATTTTATTTCCATTATTTTTTTTAAAAAAACATAGAGTATATTTTTATCTCCAGGGGTACAGGTCTGTGATTCACCAGGTTTACACAACTCACAGCCCTCATAGATCTCTTTTTAAAAATCCCTGTGTTTTTCTTTAAATGTTTTTATTTAAGTTTTTTTTCATTTTTCTCTTTTGTTTTTAATTTTCATTTCAGCATACCAGTATTTCTTGTTTTTACAGCAAACCCAGTGCTCCATGCAATCGGGGCCCTCTCTAATACCCACCACCTGGTTCCCCCAACCTCCCACCCCTCGCCCCTTCAAAGCCCTCATATTGATTTTCACAGTCCTTAGTCTCTCATGTTTCACCTCCCCTTCCAATGTATTTAATTTATATTTTTAATTCTAAATTTTCATTTGTAATTTCAAGTTTCATTTGAATTAAATATATTTAATTCAACTTCATTTAAGTTTTATTATAATTTTTTTAAAGGCTGATACATGCTGTCGGCCCCCAAATCTGCGGTCTCAGAAAGTACACAGAAAATGGGGAAATGGAATGTAGACTTACAAAGAAGAACCATTTCGCTTTTCTAGGTCCTTCTTTTTAAAGAGTAGAAAATATACTTTCCCAGAAAGAAACAAACTCAGAAGGAAAGAGTAGGATGAAAGTTACCTTCATCTGCCTATAATCAGATACTCAAACCAAAAACACTGGAAACTGCAAAAAGATGCCAACTGTTTTTAAAGAAATGCCAGACGACTTTAGGTAAGAATAACTTTCATGCAAATGGAAGTGGAAGACAGACGTGGTCGAATTGTTCAGGAGGCACCAAAAGAATGAGAATCACATTCCATTGAAAGGAAGGAAGACTGAGATTCTGAACAAAAATGTTTTATTAGGTAAAAGAATGTATAATATATATAACCATGGTTTATATAATGGTTATATATATATATATATATATATATATATATATATATATATATAGTTTTCAATGGTTGCTACTACAAGATACCAGAAGCCTGGAGGCTGAAACCACAGAAGTGGACAGTGTCACATTTCTAGAGGCTACAATGTTGGTAGGACATGCTCCTTTTGTAGGTATTGTGGATGGATCTGTTCCAGGCCCCTTTTCCAGCTTGAAGTATTGCTCTGGCTTTGGACTTCTTCACCGGGCCTTCTCCCTCAGTGCATATCTGTGTATCCGCACTCTCCCTTCTTAGAAGCACATAAGTCCTCCTGAATTAGGGGCCCAGTCTACTCAAATATGACCTCATCCTAGCTAGTGACATCTCCAGGGACCCTATTTCCAAATAAGGTCATGCTCCCAGGTGCTGGGGGTTAGGACTGGGATACTTCATATGCATAAACACACACACACACACACACACACACACACACACACACACACGTGTGTATGTATATGTATTCCTATATATATCTATGTGTATAGATAGAAAGGGAGGAAGGAATAGACGGGAAAAAGAAAATACGCCTAGCGAGTTAGTAGACTTCACCTTTAACTTTTCAACAATGACCTTCAGAATGAACGACTGAAATTCTATTGAAAGAAAAGACCTGGATAGGTCAGTGAAAAATAAACTCTACATAGGAGGATGCAGTGGCTAGTATAGATTTTGTGGAAAGAGAAAGGATGAAAAGGCCTGACTGTACCCAAAGGAATCCTCATAGGCTGCTTTTCCGAGGTCTTGAGAAGAGACAATGGAAAGACACCCGATCCGTGAACAGAGAAAGAAACCATTGCAGAACAACAAGGGATCCTTTTAGAAAGACATGGCTATCCTCAAGGTGTCTGCATGCGATGAGAAAACTCACTGAGATCCACCACATTCAAGCCCATCCAACAAGGCTCCAGACACTTTTTGGAAAGCTTGTCTTTCTTTCACGGAGAGACAATGAGTGAGAGAGAGCATGAGAGAGGAGATGGTCAGTGGGAGAAGCCGACTCCCCCAGGAGCTGGGAGCGGGAGGCGGTAGGAGATCCTGCCAGTCCGGGGTCATGACCTGAGCCCAAGGCAGTCGCTGGACTAACCGAGCCACGCAGGCGCCCGTCTCCAGAAATGGGTCAGCAACAGCTGAGGAGCACCTGGGCGGCACCTTCAGTGAAGTGCCCAACTCTGGGCTCTGGCTCAGGGGGGTGATCTCAGGCTCTTGAGATTGAGCCCTGAGGCTAGCTCTGGGTTCAGGGCAGAGTCCACTAGGTCTCTCTTCGGCTCCTGCCCTTCCCCCCTTCCCCATGAAGAGTGCTCTTGCCCTGAAACCAACTAGGAAAAGCCTTCACAGAAATAAACAATGGTTGAGAGGGGGAGGGGTGGGGAGAGAAGCGACTGACCCGGGGCGAGCGGGAGGTGCTCGAGATGCTGCCCGCCCTGCCAGGGCCGGGCTCTCTCAGCCGCCACCGCCACCGCCTCGCGACACCGTCGCAGCCACCGCGGCAGCAACTCCTGCCGCCCCCGCTGCAGCCCCCGCCGCAGGGAACAGCTGAGCCCAGGGAGCCTTGGCGCTAGCCTCCAGGAGCGCCTCCAGCGCCCTCTGAGCGCGCTTTCTTGGGGCAGCGGGGCCATAGATCCGTCAGGGAGGAGGCGAGGGCGGCGCCCAGGCGTCCCCAGCGGGGCAGGGGCAGGCAAGACCTGCAGGGAGATCCCCTTGGGATTGTTGGAGCTGCTGCAGGGCTTCACGCTGCACTTGGCGACGCACCAGCCTGAGGACCCTGCCCTGCATCTGGCTCTTTCCTGAGCAGGGAGCCTGTTTGGCCCTCTCTCTCGGCCTGTCTCTCTCCCTCCTTCTCCTCTCTGTCTGTCCAAGGAAGGAAGAAAAACTTCCAAGAAATCATCAAACAACCCTCCTGATTCTTGTTGTTCATGAGGACCCCATGCGTCAACATTTGATTTTTACTTCTTGAATGGAAGGAATTGCTTGTTTGATAGACGCATTTGACAGAAAGACAGACACAGTGAGAGAGGGAGCCCCATTGGAGAGGGAGTACAAGAAGTGCAAGTGGGAGAGAGAGAAGCAGGCTTCCTGCTGAGCAGAGAGCCCCAGGCAGGGCTTGCTCCCAAGACCCTGGCATCAGGACCCCAGCACAAAGCAGCCACCCCGGTGCCCCACTCCATGATTCAATCCGTTTTTCACGATTCAGTCCGTTGCATTAGGCAACACGCTTCGAGGTCCTCCTCCACTGGGATAACACTAACCCAGAGGTTGTGTTTTCCTTGGCACTTTTGTGATCACTGAGCATTTTAGGAATCTTTTCATGGGTTTCTTGGCTGATGATTTTCTCCTTGGCATATTTCTGTGCAAGGATTTTGATTGTTTTGAAGGTACCTACCTATCCTTCTTGATTCCTAGTTATCCTCTCTCGAGTTGTATACAGTTCCTTAGGTGGTATCTCCATACAACCTTTCATACTTTTCGTCTTGTCCTTTGCTGGGCAAGATTTTGTGTTTGGAACCTTGGATTCGTAGAGTCTAACTTCCTAACCCTTCTTGGGCTTCCCGTTTTTGGTGGTGTGCTCCACTCATCTCTGCCACCTCCCCCAGATCCTCAAAAGGGTTTGCTATTGTATCTTCCAGACAACTTCTGATGTCTTCTTTCGTATGTAGGCTCCATCAGTCTGGAATAGCGTTCGGACCTCTTCTGTTCCACGTGGATATTCACGTCGTTTAGCACCGCTTGGTCAAAGTCTGCCCTTTCGTGTTGGTCTATTTCCTCGGGTCATTTCAAGAGAGCTTTTGTAAGACATCCTATGCCATCAGATTCTCCTCTCACTCTCTTTCTCCCTCAGTCTTGCTCTCGCTTCTTTCTTCAGATTTGCCGGGGAATGACGAGCCCTTTTCGTGTCCAGGGCAATAGGAGAACTGGCTTATCCACAGACACAGGCACTTGCTAGATCAGAAACTGGATTGAATTGAATCCCTCCATCCAGTTGGGGTCCATTGAAACTGTACACTACCGTTCATCCAATCTCTGTACGTGTTCTATTCACCTAGGTAACCTATGAACCTATGGGCCATCCTCAGTCATCTTGGATGGTATTCTGATTGGAGCCTTGCTGGGTAGAGACGGTATAAAATCTTTGGAGAGACGAAGTCCTCCTTTTGCTCTTCTCATTAATAGGAGTTTCAAGCTTTGTTCGTATGTCCCAGGAGTCCATTTAATTTTCCTGAATTTTTAACTTCTATCTGATGACTTGGAGGAATTTACTTCCTGATTCTCATACTTTGTCCATTCTCTGAGAATATCTTTCTATACACATTTCACTCTGTGTTTTTTTTTTTCCAGTTGTTGTACCTTCAGTGTTTCCCCTGCCCCTTCTTGTACTCGCTATGATGTCCCCGTCTAGGTTGGTAGAAGTCTTGTTCAATTTTAGGGTTTCAATACTACCGAATTTTGTTTCTGCCTTCGTGAGCTGATTCTGTCTCTCCTCGAAGCAGCACAGCATTCTGTGTGGTTGTGGGTATTGATGCAATCTAACCAAGTTCACCTTTTCATTAGAGTAGAGAAACCATTGACATTTCATGAAAGGACTGAGCCCCTCAAATGATTCCCATTGTCTTGCATTTTCTTTGTTTCATCCCTTTGTACATCCCCATTTATTTATTTATTATTTTATTTCCATTATTTTTTTTAAAAAAACATAGAGTATATTTTTATCTCCAGGGGTACAGGTCTGTGATTCACCAGGTTTACACAACTCACAGCCCTCATAGATCTCTTTTTAAAAATCCCTGTGTTTTTCTTTAAATGTTTTTATTTAAGTTTTTTTTCATTTTTCTCTTTTGTTTTTAATTTTCATTTCAGCATACCAGTATTTCTTGTTTTTACAGCAAACCCAGTGCTCCATGCAATCGGGGCCCTCTCTAATACCCACCACCTGGTTCCCCCAACCTCCCACCCCTCGCCCCTTCAAAGCCCTCATATTGATTTTCACAGTCCTTAGTCTCTCATGTTTCACCTCCCCTTCCAATGTATTTAATTTATATTTTTAATTCTAAATTTTCATTTGTAATTTCAAGTTTCATTTGAATTAAATATATTTAATTCAACTTCATTTAAGTTTTATTATAATTTTTTTAAAGGCTGATACATGCTGTCGGCCCCCAAATCTGCGGTCTCAGAAAGTACACAGAAAATGGGGAAATGGAATGTAGACTTACAAAGAAGAACCATTTCGCTTTTCTAGGTCCTTCTTTTTAAAGAGTAGAAAATATACTTTCCCAGAAAGAAAGAAACTCAGAAGGAAAGAGTAGGATGAAAGTTACCTTCATCTGCCTATAATCAGATACTCAAACCAAAAACACTGGAAACTGCAAAAAGATGCCAACTGTTTTTAAAGAAATGCCAGACGACTTTAGGTAAGAATAACTTTCATGCAAATGGAAGTGGAAGACAGACGTGGTCGAATTGTACAGGAGGCACCAAAAGAATGAGAATCACATTCCATTGAAAGGAAGGAAGACTGAGATTCTGAACAAAAATGTTTTATTAGGTAAAAGAATGTATAATATATATAACCATGGTTTATATAATGGTTATATATATATATATATATATATATATATATATATATATATATATAGTTTTCTATGGTTGCTACTACAAGATACCAGAAGCCTGGAGGCTGAAACCACAGAAGTGGACAGTGTCACATTTCTAGAGGCTACAATGTTGGTAGGACATGCTCCTTTTGTAGGTATTGTGGATGGATCTGTTCCAGGCCCCTTTTCCAGCTTGAAGTATTGCTCTGGCTTTGGACTTCTTCACCGGGCCTTCTCCCTCAGTGCATATCTGTGTATCCGCACTCTCCCTTCTTAGAAGCACATAAGTCCTCCTGAATTAGGGGCCCAGTCTACTCAAATATGACCTCATCCTAGCTAGTGACATCTCCAGGGACCCTATTTCCAAATAAGGTCATGCTCCCAGGTGCTGGGGTTTAGGACTGGGATACTTCATATGCATAAACACACACACACACACACACGTGTGTATGTATATGTATTCCTATATATATCTATGTGTATAGATAGAAAGGGAGGAAGGAATAGACGGGAAAAAGAAAATACGCCTAGCGAGTTAGTAGACTTCACCTTTAACTTTTCAACAATGACCTTCAGAATGAACGACTGAAATTCTATTGAAAGAAAAGACCTGGATAGGTCAGTGAAAAATAAACTCTACATAGGAGGATGCAGTGGCTAGTATAGATTTTGTGGAAAGAGAAAGGATGAAAAGGGCTAGACTGTACCCAAAGGAATCCTCAAAGGCTGCTTTTCCGAGGTCTTGAGAAGAGACAATGGAAAGACACCCGATCCGTGAACAGAGAAAGAAACCATTGCAGAACAACAAGGGATCCTTTTAGAAAGACATGGCTATCCTCAAGGTGTCTGCATGCGATGAGAAAACTCACTGAGATCCACCACATTCAAGCCCATCCAACAAGGCTCCAGACACTTTTTGGAAAGCTTGTCTTTCTTTCACGGAGAGACAATGAGTGAGAGAGAGCATGAGAGAGGAGATGGTCAGTGGGAGAAGCCGACTCCCCAAGGAGCTGGGAGCGGGAGGCGGTAGGAGATCCTGCCAGTCCGGGGTCATGACCTGAGCCCAAGGCAGTCGCTGGACTAACCGAGCCACGCAGGCGCCCGTCTCCAGAAATGGGTCAGCAACAGCTGAGGAGCACCTGGGCGGCACCTTCAGTGAAGTGCCCAACTCTGGGTTCTGGCTCAGGGGGTGATCTCAGGCTCTTGAGATTGAGCCCTGAGGCTAGCTCTGGGTTCAGGGCAGAGTCCACTAGGTCTCTCTTCGGCTCCTGCCCTTCCCCCCTTCCCCATGAAGAGTGCTCTTGCCCTGAAACCAACTAGGAAAAGCCTTCACAGAAATAAACAATGGTTGAGAGGGGGAGGGGTGGGGAGAGAAGCGACTGACCCGGGGCGAGCGGGAGGTGCTCGAGATGCTGCCCGCCCTGCCAGGGCCGGGCTCTCTCAGCCGCCACCGCCACCGCCTCGCGACACCGTCGCAGCCACCGCGGCAGCAACTCCTGCCGCCCCCGCTGCAGCCCCCGCCGCAGGGAACAGCTGAGCCCAGGGAGCCTTGGCGCTAGCCTCCAGGAGCGCCTCCAGCGCCCTCTGAGCGCGCTTTCTTGGGGCAGCGGGGCCATAGATCCGTCAGGGAGGAGGCGAGGGCGGCGCCCAGGCGTCCCCAGCGGGGCAGGGGCAGGCAAGACCTGCAGGGAGATCCCCTTGGGATTGTTGGAGCTGCTGCAGGGCTTCACGCTGCACTTGGCGACGCACCAGCCTGAGGACCCTGCCCTGCATCTGGCTCTTTCCTGAGCAGGGAGCCTGTTTGGCCCTCTCTCTCGGCCTGTCTCTCTCCCTCCTTCTCCTCTCTGTCTGTCCAAGGAAGGAAGAAAAACTTCCAAGAAATCATCAAACAACCCTCCTGATTCTTGTTGTTCATGAGGACCCCATGCGTCAACATTTGATTTTTACTTCTTGAATGGAAGGAAGGTCTTGTTTGATAGACGCATTTGACAGAAAGACAGACACAGTGAGAGAGGGAGCCCCATTGGAGAGGGAGTACAAGAAGTGCAAGTGGGAGAGAGAGAAGCAGGCTTCCTGCTGAGCAGAGAGCCCCAGGCAGGGCTTGCTCCCAAGACCCTGGCATCAGGACCCCAGCACAAAGCAGCCACCCCGGTGCCCCACTCCATGATTCAATCCGTTTTTCACGATTCAGTCCGTTGCATTAGGCAACACGCTTCGAGGTCCTCCTCCACTGGGATAACACTAACCCAGAGGTTGTGTTTTCCTTGGCACTTTTGTGATCACTGAGCATTTTAGGAATCTTTTCATGGGTTTCTTGGCTGATGATTTTCTCCTTGGCATATTTCTGTGCAGGGATTTTGATTGTTTTGAAGGTACCTACCTATCCTTCTTGATTCCTAGTTATCCTCTCTCGAGTTGTATACAGTTCCTTAGGTGGTATCTCCATACAACCTTTCATACTTTTCGTCTTGTCCTTTGCTGGGCAAGATTTTGTGTTTGGAACCTTGGATTCGTAGAGTCCAACTTCCTAACCCTTCTTGGGCTTCCCGTTTTTGGTGGTGTGCTCCACTCATCTCTGCCACCTCCCCCAGATCCTCAAAAGGGTTTGCTATTGTATCTTCCAGACAACTTCTGATGTCTTCTTTCGTATGTAGGCTCCATCAGTCTGGAATAGCGTTCGGACCTCTTCTGTTCCACGTGGATATTCACGTCGTTTAGCACCGCTTGGTCAAAGTCTGCCCTTTCGTGTTGGTCTATTTCCTCGGGCCATTTCAAGAGACCTTTTGTAAGACATCCTATCCCATCAGATTCTCCTCTCACTCTCTTTCTCCCTCAGTCTTGCTCTCGCTTCTTTCTTCAGATTTGCCGGGGAATGACGAGCCCTTTTCGTGTCCAGGGCAATAGGAGAACTGGCTTATCCACAGACACAGGCACTTCCTAGATCAGAAACTGGATTGAATTGAATCCCTCCATCCAGTTGGGGTCCATTGAAACTGTACACTACCGTTCATCCAATCTCTGTACGTGTTCTATTCACCTAGGTAACCTATGAACCTATGGGCCATCCTCAGTCATCTTGGATGGTATTCTGATTGGAGCCTTGCTGGGTAGAGACGGTATAAAATCTTTGGAGAGACGAAGTCCTCCTTTTGCTCTTCTCATTAATAGGAGTTTCAAGCTTTGTTCGTATGTCCCAGGAGTCCATTTAATTTTCCTGAATTTTTAACTTCTATCTGATGACTTGGAGGAATTTACTTCCTGATTCTCATACTTTGTCCATTCTCTGAGAATATCTTTCTATACACATTTCACTCTGTGTTTTTTTTTCCAGTTGTTGTACCTTCAGTGTTTCCCCTGCCCCTTCTTGTACTCGCTATGATGTCCCCGTCTAGGTTGGTAGAAGTCTTGTTCAATTTTAGGTTTTCAATACTACCGAATTTTGTTTCTGCCTTCGTGAGCTGATTCTGTCTCTCCTCGAAGCAGCACAGCATTCTGTGTGGTTGTGGGTATTGATGCAATCTAACCAAGTTCACCTTTTCATTAGAGTAGAGAAGCCATTGACATTTCATGAAAGGACTGAGCCCCTCAAATGATTCCCATTGTCTTGCATTTTCTTTGTTTCATCCCTTTGTACATCCCCATTTATTTATTTATTATTTTATTTCCATTATTTTTTTAAAAAAACATAGAGTATATTTTTATCTCCAGGGGTACAGGTCTGTGATTCACCAGGTTTACACAACTCACAGCCCTCATAGATCTCTTTAAAAATTCCTGTGTTTTTCTTTAAATGTTTTTATTTAAGTTTTTTTTTCATTTTTCTCTTTTGTTTTTAATTTTCATTTCAGCATACCAGTATTTCTTGTTTTTACAGCAAACCCAGTGCTCCATGCAATCGGGGCCCTCTCTAATACCCACCACCTGGTTCCCTCAACCTCCCACCCCTCGCCCCTTCAAAGCCCTCATATTGATTTTCACAGTCCTTAGTCTCTCAGGTTTCACCTCCCCTTCCAATGTATTTAATTTATATTTTTAATTCTAAATTTTCATTTGTAATTTCAAGTTTCATATGAATTAAATATATTTAATTCAACTTCATTTAAGTTTTATTATAATTTTTTTTAAAGGCTGATACATGCTGTCGGCCCCCAAATCTGCGGTCTCAGAAAATACACAGAAAATGGGGAAATGGAATGTAGACGTACAAAGAAGAACCATTTCGCTTTACTAGGTCCTTCTTTTTAAAGAGTAGAAAGTATACTTTCCCAGAAAGAAACAAACTCAGAAGGAAAGAGTAGGATGAAAGTTACCTTCATCTGCCTATAATCAGATACTCAAACCAAAAACACTGGAAACTGCAAAAAGATGCCAACTGTTTTTAAAGAAATGCCAGACGACTTTAGGTAAGAATAACTTTCATGCAAATGGAAGTGGAAGACAGACGTGGTCGAATTGTTCAGGAGGCACCAAAAGAATGAGAATCACATTCCATTGAAAGGAAGGAAGACTGAGATTCTGAACAAAAATGTTTTATTAGGTAAAAGAATGTATAATATATATATACGTTATAATATATATAGCCATGGTTTATATAATGGTTATATATATATATATATATGGTTTTCTATGGTTGCTACTACAAGATACCAGAAGCCTGGAGGCTGAAACCACAGAAGTGGACAGTGTCACATTTCTAGAGGCTACAATGTTGGTAGGACATGCTCCTTTTGTAGGTATTGTGGATGGATCTGTTCCAGGCCCCTTTTCCAGCTTGAAGTATTGCTCTGGCTTTGGACTTCTTCACCGGGCCTTCTCCCTCAGTGCATATCTGTGTATCCGCACTCTCCCTTCTTAGAAGCACATAAGTCCTCCTGAATTAGGGGCCCAGTCTACTCAAATATGACCTCATCCTAGCTAGTGACATCTCCAGGGACCCTATTTCCAAATAAGGTCATGCTCCCAGGTGCTGGGGTTTAGGACTGGGATACTTCATATGCATAAACACACACACACACACACACACGTGTGTATGTATATGTATTCCTATATATATCTATGTGTATAGATAGAAAGGGAGGAAGGAATAGACGGGAAAAAGAAAATACGCCTAGCGAGTTAGTAGACTTCACCTTTAACTTTTCAACAATGACCTTCAGAATGAACGACTGAAATTCTATTGAAAGAAAAGACCTGGATAGGTCAGTGAAAAATAAACTCTACATAGGAGGATGCAGTGGCTAGTATAGATTTTGTGGAAAGAGAAAGGATGAAAAGGGCTAGACTGTACCCAAAGGAATCCTCAAAGGCTGCTTTTCCGAGGTCTTGAGAAGAGACAATGGAAAGACACCCGATCCGTGAACAGAGAAAGAAACCATTGCAGAACAACAAGGGATCCTTTTAGAAAGACATGGCTATCCTCAAGGTGTCTGCATGCGATGAGAAAACTCACTGAGATCCACCACATTCAAGCCCATCCAACAAGGCTCCAGACACTTTTTGGAAAGCTTGTCTTTCTTTCACGGAGAGACAATGAGTGAGAGAGAGCATGAGAGAGGAGATGGTCAGTGGGAGAAGCCGACTCCCCAAGGAGCTGGGAGCGGGAGGCGGTAGGAGATCCTGCCAGTCCGGGGTCATGACCTGAGCCCAAGGCAGTCGCTGGACTAACCGAGCCACGCAGGCGCCCGTCTCCAGAAATGGGTCAGCAACAGCTGAGGAGCACCTGGGCGGCACCTTCAGTGAAGTGCCCAACTCTGGGTTCTGGCTCAGGGGGTGATCTCAGGCTCTTGAGATTGAGCCCTGAGGCTAGCTCTGGGTTCAGGGCAGAGTCCACTAGGTCTCTCTTCGGCTCCTGCCCTTCCCCCCTTCCCCATGAAGAGTGCTCTTGCCCTGAAACCAACTAGGAAAAGCCTTCACAGAAATAAACAATGGTTGAGAGGGGGAGGGGTGGGGAGAGAAGCGACTGACCCGGGGCGAGCGGGAGGTGCTCGAGATGCTGCCCGCCCTGCCAGGGCCGGGCTCTCTCAGCCGCCACCGCCACCGCCTCGCGACACCGTCGCAGCCACCGCGGCAGCAACTCCTGCCGCCCCCGCTGCAGCCCCCGCCGCAGGGAACAGCTGAGCCCAGGGAGCCTTGGCGCTAGCCTCCAGGAGCGCCTCCAGCGCCCTCTGAGCGCGCTTTCTTGGGGCAGCGGGGCCATAGATCCGTCAGGGAGGAGGCGAGGGCGGCGCCCAGGCGTCCCCAGCGGGGCAGGGGCAGGCAAGACCTGCAGGGAGATCCCCTTGGGATTGTTGGAGCTGCTGCAGGGCTTCACGCTGCACTTGGCGACGCACCAGCCTGAGGACCCTGCCCTGCATCTGGCTCTTTCCTGAGCAGGGAGCCTGTTTGGCCCTCTCTCTCGGCCTGTCTCTCTCCCTCCTTCTCCTCTCTGTCTGTCCAAGGAAGGAAGAAAAACTTCCAAGAAATCATCAAACAACCCTCCTGATTCTTGTTGTTCATGAGGACCCCATGCGTCAACATTTGATTTTTACTTCTTGAATGGAAGGAATTGCTTGTTTGATAGACGCATTTGACAGAAAGACAGACACAGTGTGAGATGGAGCCCCATTGGAGAGGGAGTACAAGAAGTGCAAGTGGGAGAGAGAGAAGCAGGCTTCCTGCTGAGCAGAGAGCCCCAGGCAGGGCTTGCTCCCAAGACTCTGGCATCAGGACCCCAGCAGAAAGCAGCCACCCCGGTGCCCCACTCCATGATTCAATCCGTTTTTCACGATTCAGTCCGTTGCATTAGGCAACACGCTTCGAGGTCCTCCTCCACTGGGATAACACTAACCCAGAGGTTGTGTTTTCCTTGGCACTTTTGTGATCACTGAGCATTTTAGGAATCTTTTCATGGGTTTCTTGGCTGATGATTTTCTCCTTGACATATTTCTGTGCAAGGATTTTGATTGTTTTGAAGGTACCTACCTATCCTTCTTGATTCCTAGTTATCCTCTCTCGAGTTGTATACAGTTCCTTAGGTGGTATCTCCATACAACCTTTCATACTTTTCGTCTTGTCCTTTGCTGGGCAAGATTTTGTGTTTGGAACCTTGGATTCGTAGAGTCCAACTTCCTAACCCTTCTTGGGCTTCCCGTTTTTGGTGGTGTGCTCCACTCATCTCTGCCACCTCCCCCAGATCCTCAAAAGGGTTTGCTATTGTATCTTCCAGACAACTTCTGATGTCTTCTTTCGTATGTAGGCTCCATCAGTCTGGAATAGCGTTCGGACCTCTTCTGTTCCACGTGGATATTCACGTCGTTTAGCACCACTTGGTCAAAGTCTGCCCTTTCGTGTTGGTCTATTTCCTCGGGCCATTTCAAGAGACCTTTTGTAAGACATCCTGTCCCATCAGATTCTCCTCTCACTCTCTTTCTCCCTCAGTCTTGCTCTCGCTTCTTTCTTCAGATTTGCCGGGGAATGACGAGCCCTTTTCGTGTCCAGGGCAATAGGAGAACTGGCTTATCCACAGACACAGGCACTTGCTAGATCAGAAACTGGATTGAATTGAATCCCTCCATCCAGTTGGGGTCCATTGAAACTGTACACTACCGTTCATCCAATCTCTGTACGTGTTCTATTCACCTAGGTAACCTATGAACCTATGGGCCATCCTCAGTCATCTTGGATGGTATTCTGATTGGAGCCTTGCTGGGTAGAGACGGTATAAAATCTTTGGAGAGACGAAGTCCTCCTTTTGCTCTTCTCATTAATAGGAGTTTCAAGCTTTGTTCGTATGTCCCAGGAGTCCATTTAATTTTCCTGAATTTTTAACTTCTATCTGATGACTTGGAGAAATTTACTTCCTGATTCTCATACTTTGTCCATTCTCTGAGAATATCTTTCTATACACATTTCACTCTGTTTTTTTTTCCAGTTGTTGTACCTTCAGTGTTTCCCCTGCCCCTTCTTGTACTCGCTATGATGTCCCCGTCTAGGTTGGTAGAAGTCTTGTTCAATTTTAGGTTTTCAATACTACCGAATTTTGTTTCTGCCTTCGTGAGCTGATTCTGTCTCTCCTCGAAGCAGCACAGCATTCTGCGTGGTTGTGGGTATTGATGCAATCTAACCAAGTTCACCTTTTCATTAGAGTAGAGAAGCCATTGACATTTCATGAAAGGACTGAGCCCCTCAAATGATTCCCATTGTCTTGCATTTTCTTTGTTTCATCCCTTTGTACATCCCCATTAATTTATTTATTATTTTATTTCCATTTTTTTTAAAAAAAAAACATAGAGTATATTTTTATCTCCAGGGGTACAGGTCTGTGATTCACCAGGTTTACACAACTCACAGCCCTCATAGATCTCTTTAAAAATTCCTGTGTTTTTCTTTAAATGTTTTTATTTAAGTTTTTTTTTCATTTTTCTCTTTTGTTTTTAATTTTCATTTCAGCATACCAGTATTTCTTGTTTTTACAGCAAACCCAGTGCTCCATGCAATCGGGGCCCTCTCTAATACCCACCACCTGGTTCCCTCAACCTCCCACCCCTCGCCCCTTCAAAGCCCTCATATTGATTTTCACAGTCCTTAGTCTCTCAGGTTTCACCTCCCCTTCCAATGTATTTAATTTATATTTTTAATTCTAAATTTTCATTTGTAATTTCAAGTTTCATTTGAATTAAATATATTTAATTCAACTTCATTTAAGTTTTATTATAATTTTTTTTAAAGGCTGATACATGCTGTCGGCCCCCAAATCTGCGGTCTCAGAAAATACACAGAAAATGGGGAAATGGAATGTAGACTTACAAAGAAGAACCATTTCGCTTTACTAGGTCCTTCTTTTTAAAGAGTAGAAAGTATACTTTCCCAGAAAGAAACAAACTCAGAAGGAAAGAGTAGGATGAAAGTTACCTTCATCTGGCTATAATCAGATACTCAAACCAAAAACACTGGAAACTGCAAAAAGATGCCAACTGTTTTTAAAGAAATGCCAGACGACTTTAGGTAAGAATAACTTTCATGCAAATTGAAGTGGAAGACAGACGTGGTCGAATTGTTCAGGAGGCACCAAAAGAATGAGAATCACATTCCATTGAAAGGAAGGAAGACTGAGATTCTGAACAAAAATGTTTTATTAGGTAAAAGAATGTATAATATATATATACGTTATAATATATATAACCATGGTTTATATAATGGTTATATATATATATATATATGGTTTTCTATGGTTGCTACTACAAGATACCAGAAGCCTGGAGGCTGAAACCACAGAAGTGGACAGTGTCACATTTCTAGAGGCTACAATGTTGGTAGGACATGCTCCTTTTGTAGGTATTGTGGATGGATCTGTTCCAGGCCCCTTTTCCAGCTTGAAGTATTGCTCTGGCTTTGGACTTCTTCACCGGGCCTTCTCCCTCAGTGCATATCTGTGTATCCGCACTCTCCCTTCTTAGAAGCACATAAGTCCTCCTGAATTAGGGGCCCAGTCTACTCAAATATGACCTCATCCTAGCTAGTGACATCTCCAGGGACCCTATTTCCAAATAAGGTCATGCTCCCAGGTGCTGGGGTTTAGGACTGGGATACTTCATATGCATAAACACACACACACACACACACGTGTGTATGTATATGTATTCCTATATATATCTATGTGTATAGATAGAAAGGGAGGAAGGAATAGACGGGAAAAAGAAAATACGCCTAGCGAGTTAGTAGACTTCACCTTTAACTTTTCAACAATGACCTTCAGAATGAACGACTGAAATTCTATTGAAAGAAAAGACCTGGATAGGTCAGTGAAAAATAAACTCTACATAGGAGGATGCAGTGGCTAGTATAGATTTTGTGGAAAGAGAAAGGATGAAAAGGGCTAGACTGTACCCAAAGGAATCCTCAAAGGCTGCTTTTCCGAGGTCTTGAGAAGAGACAATGGAAAGACACCCGATCCGTGAACAGAGAAAGAAACCATTGCAGAACAACAAGGGATCCTTTTAGAAAGACATGGCTATCCTCAAGGTGTCTGCATGCGATGAGAAAACTCACTGAGATCCACCACATTCAAGCCCATCCAACAAGGCTCCAGACACTTTTTGGAAAGCTTGTCTTTCTTTCACGGAGAGACAATGAGTGAGAGAGAGCATGAGAGAGGAGATGGTCAGTGGGAGAAGCCGACTCCCCAAGGAGCTGGGAGCGGGAGGCGGTAGGAGATCCTGCCAGTCCGGGGTCATGACCTGAGCCCAAGGCAGTCGCTGGACTAACCGAGCCACGCAGGCGCCCGTCTCCAGAAATGGGTCAGCAACAGCTGAGGAGCACCTGGGCGGCACCTTCAGTGAAGTGCCCAACTCTGGGTTCTGGCTCAGGGGGTGATCTCAGGCTCTTGAGATTGAGCCCTGAGGCTAGCTCTGGGTTCAGGGCAGAGTCCACTAGGTCTCTCTTCGGCTCCTGCCCTTCCCCCCTTCCCCATGAAGAGTGCTCTTGCCCTGAAACCAACTAGGAAAAGCCTTCACAGAAATAAACAATGGTTGAGAGGGGGAGGGGTGGGGAGAGAAGCGACTGACCCGGGGCGAGCGGGAGGTGCTCGAGATGCTGCCCGCCCTGCCAGGGCCTGGCTCTCTCAGCCGCCACCGCCACCGCCTCGCGACACCGTCGCAGCCACCGCGGCAGCAACTCCTGCCGCCCCCGCTGCAGCCCCCGCCGCAGGGAACAGCTGAGCCCAGGGAGCCTTGGCGCTAGCCTCCAGGAGCGCCTCCAGCGCCCTCTGAGCGCGCTTTCTTGGGGCAGCGGGGCCATAGATCCGTCAGGGAGGAGGCGAGGGCGGCGCCCAGGCGTCCCCAGCGGGGCAGGGGCAGGCAAGACCTGCAGGGAGATCCCCTTGGGATTGTTGGAGCTGCTGCAGGGCTTCACGCTGCACTTGGTGACGCACCAGCCTGAGGACCCTGCCCTGCATCTGGCTCTTTCCTGAGCAGGGAGCCTGTTTGGCCCTCTCTCTCGGCCTGTCTCTCTCCCTCCTTCTCCTCTCTGTCTGTCCAAGGAAGGAAGAAAAACTTCCAAGAAATCATCAAACAACCCTCCTGATTCTTGTTGTTCATGAGGACCCCATGCGTCAACATTTGATTTTTACTTCTTGAATGGAAGGAATTGCTTGTTTGATAGACGCATTTGACAGAAAGACAGACACAGTGAGAGAGGGAGCCCCATTGGAGAGGGAGTACAAGAAGTGCAAGTGGGAGAGAGAGAAGCAGGCTTCCTGCTGAGCAGAGAGCCCCAGGCAGGGCTTGCTCCCAAGACTCTGGCATCAGGACCCCAGCAGAAAGCAGCCACCCCGGTGCCCCACTCCATGATTCAATCCGTTTTTCACGATTCAGTCCGTTGCATTAGGCAACACGCTTCGAGGTCCTCCTCCACTGGGATAACACTAACCCAGAGGTTGTGTTTTCCTTGGCACTTTTGTGATCACTGAGCATTTTAGGAATCTTTTCATGGGTTTCTTGGCTGATGATTTTCTCCTTGGCATATTTCTGTGCAGGGATTTTGATTGTTTTGAAGGTACCTACCTATCCTTCTTGATTCCTAGTTATCCTCTCTCGAGTTGTATACAGTTCCTTAGGTGGTATCTCCATACAACCTTTCATACTTTTCGTCTTGTCCTTTGCTGGGCAAGATTTTGTGTTTGGAACCTTGGATTCGTAGAGTCCAACTTCCTAACCCTTCTTGGGCTTCCCGTTTTTGGTGGTGTGCTCCACTCATCTCTGCCACCTCCCCCAGATCCTCAAAAGGGTTTGCTATTGTATCTTCCAGACAACTTCTGATGTCTTCTTTCGTATGTAGGCTCCATCAGTCTGGAATAGCGTTCGGACCTCTTCTGTTCCACGTGGATATTCACGTCGTTTAGCACCGCTTGGTCAAAGTCTGCCCTTTCGTGTTGGTCTATTTCCTCGGGCCATTTCAAGAGACCTTTTGTAAGACATCCTATCCCATCAGATTCTCCTCTCACTCTCTTTCTCCCTCAGTCTTGCTCTCGCTTCTTTCTTCAGATTTGCCGGGGAATGACGAGCCCTTTTCGTGTCCAGGGCAATAGGAGAACTGGCTTATCCACAGACACAGGCACTTGCTAGATCAGAAACTGGATTGAATTGAATCCCTCCATCCAGTTGGGGTCCATTGAAACTGTACACTACCGTTCATCCAATCTCTGTACGTGTTCTATTCACCTAGGTAACCTATGAACCTATGGGCCATCCTCAGTCATCTTGGATGGTATTCTGATTGGAGCCTTGCTGGGTAGAGACGGTATAAAATCTTTGGAGAGACGAAGTCCTCCTTTTGCTCTTCTCATTAATAGGAGTTTCAAGCTTTGTTCGTATGTCCCAGGAGTCCATTTAATTTTCCTGAATTTTTAACTTCTATCTGATGACTTGGAGAAATTTACTTCCTGATTCTCATACTTTGTCCATTCTCTGAGAATATCTTTCTATACACATTTCACTCTGTGTTTTTTTTTTCCAGTTGTTGTACCTTCAGTGTTTCCCCTGCCCCTTCTAGTACTCGCTATGATGTCCCCGTCTAGGTTGGTAGAAGTCTTGTTCAATTTTAGGTTTTCAATACTACCGAATTTTGTTTCTGCCTTCGTGAGCTGATTCTGTCTCTCCTCGAAGCAGCACAGCATTCTGTGTGGTTGTGGGTATTGATGCAATCTAACCAAGTTCACCTTTTCATTTGAGTAGAGAAACCATTGACATTTCATGAAAGGACTGAGCCCCTCAAATGATTCCCATTGTCTTGCATTTTCTTTGTTTCATCCCTTTGTACATCCCCATTTATTTATTTATTATTTTATTTCCATTATTTAAAAAAAAAAAACATAGAGTATATTTTTACCTCCAGGGGTACAGGTCTGTGATTAACCAGGTTTACACAACTCACAGCCCTCATAGATCTCTTTTTAAAAATCCCTGTGTTTTTCTTTAAATGTTTTTATTTAAGTTTTTTTTCATTTTTCTCTTTTGTTTTTAATTTTCATTTCAGCATACCAGTATTTCTTGTTTTTACAGCAAACCCAGTGCTCCATGCAATCGGGGCCCTCTCTAATACCCACCACCTGGTTCCCTCAACCTCCCACCCTCGCCCCTTCAAAGCCCTCATATTGATTTTCACAGTCCTTAGTCTCTCAGGTTTCACCTCCCCTTCCAATGTATTTAATTTATATTTTTAATTCTAAATTTTCATTTGTAATTTCAAGTTTCATTTGAATTAAATATATTTAATTCAACGTCATTTAAGTTTTATTATAATTTTTTTAAAGGCTTATACATGCTGTCGGCCCCCAAATCTGCGGTCTCAGAAAGTACACAGAAAATGGGGAAATGGAATGTAGACTTACAAAGAAGAACCATTTCGCTTTTCTAGGTCCTTCTTTTTAAAGAGTAGAAAATATACTTTCCCAGAAAGAAACAAACTCAGAAAAAAAGAGTACGATGAAAGTTGCCTTCATCTGCCTATAATCAGATACTCAAACCAAAAACACTGGAAACTTCAAATAGATGCCAACTGTTTTTAAAGAAATGCCAGACGACTTTAGGTAAGAATAACTTTCATGCAAATTGAAGTGGAAGACAGACGTGGTCGAATTGTTCAGGAGGCACCAAAAGAATGAGAATCACATTCCATTGAAAGGAAGGAAGACTGAGATTCTGAACAAAAATGTTTTATTAGATAAAAGAATGTATAATATATATATACGTCATAATATATATAACCATGGTTTATATAATGGTTATATATATATATACATATATATGTATATATATATATATATATTAGTTTTCTATGGTTGCTACTACAAGATACCAGAAGCCTGGAGGCTGAAACCACAGAAGTGGACAGTGTCACATTTCTAGAGGCTACAATGTTGGTAGGACATGCTCCTTTTGTAGGTATTGTGGATGGATCTGTTCCAGGCCCCTTTTCCAGCTTGAAGTATTGCTCTGGCTTTGGACTTCTTCACCGGGCCTTCTCCCTCAGTGCATATCTGTGTATCCGCACTCTCCCTTCTTAGAAGCACATAAGTCCTCCTGAATTAGGGGCCCAGTCTACTCAAATATGACCTCATCCTAGCTAGTGACATCTCCAGGGACCCTATTTCCAAATAAGGTCATGCTCCCAGGTGCTGGGGTTTAGGACTGGGATACTTCATATGCATAAACACACACACACACACACACACGTGTGTATGTATATGTATTCCTATATATATCTATGTGTATAGATAGAAAGGGAGGAAGGAATAGACGGGAAAAAGAAAATACGCCTAGCGAGTTAGTAGACTTCACCTTTAACTTTTCAACAATGACCTTCAGAATGAACGACTGAAATTCTATTGAAAGAAAAGACCTGGATAGGTCAGTGAAAAATAAACTCTACATAGGAGGATGCAGTGGCTAGTATAGATTTTGTGGAAAGAGAAAGGATGAAAAGGGCTAGACTGTACCCAAAGGAATCCTCAAAGGCTGCTTTTCCGAGGTCTTGAGAAGAGACAATGGAAAGACACCCGATCCGTGAACAGAGAAAGAAACCATTGCAGAACAACAAGGGATCCTTTTAGAAAGACATGGCTATCCTCAAGGTGTCTGCATGCGATGAGAAAACTCACTGAGATCCACCACATTCAAGCCCATCCAACAAGGCTCCAGACACTTTTTGGAAAGCTTGTCTTTCTTTCACGGAGAGACAATGAGTGAGAGAGAGCATGAGAGAGGAGATGGTCAGTGGGAGAAGCCGACTCCCCAAGGAGCTGGGAGCGGGAGGCGGTAGGAGATCCTGCCAGTCCGGGGTCATGACCTGAGCCCAAGGCAGTCGCTGGACTAACCGAGCCACGCAGGCGCCCGTCTCCAGAAATGGGTCAGCAACAGCTGAGGAGCACCTGGGCGGCACCTTCAGTGAAGTGCCCAACTCTGGGTTCTGGCTCAGGGGGTGATCTCAGGCTCTTGAGATTGAGCCCTGAGGCTAGCTCTGGGTTCAGGGCAGAGTCCACTAGGTCTCTCTTCGGCTCCTGCCCTTCCCCCCTTCCCCATGAAGAGTGCTCTTGCCCTGAAACCAACTAGGAAAAGCCTTCACAGAAATAAACAATGGTTGAGAGGGGGAGGGGTGGGGAGAGAAGCGACTGACCCGGGGCGAGCGGGAGGTGCTCGAGATGCTGCCCGCCCTGCCAGGGCCGGGCTCTCTCAGCCGCCACCGCCACCGCCTCGCGACACCGTCGCAGCCACCGCGGCAGCAACTCCTGCCGCCCCCGCTGCAGCCCCCGCCGCAGGGAACAGCTGAGCCCAGGGAGCCTTGGCGCTAGCCTCCAGGAGCGCCTCCAGCGCCCTCTGAGCGCGCTTTCTTGGGGCAGCGGGGCCATAGATCCGTCAGGGAGGAGGCGAGGGCGGCGCCCAGGCGTCCCCAGCGGGGCAGGGGCAGGCAAGACCTGCAGGGAGATCCCCTTGGGATTGTTGGAGCTGCTGCAGGGCTTCACGCTGCACTTGGCGACGCACCAGCCTGAGGACCCTGCCCTGCATCTGGCTCTTTCCTGAGCAGGGAGCCTGTTTGGCCCTCTCTCTCGGCCTGTCTCTCTCCCTCCTTCTCCTCTCTGTCTGTCCAAGGAAGGAAGAAAAACTTCCAAGAAATCATCAAACAACCCTCCTGATTCTTGTTGTTCATGAGGACCCCATGCGTCAACATTTGATTTTTACTTCTTGAATGGAAGGAAGGTCTTGTTTGATAGACGCATTTGACAGAAAGACAGACACAGTGAGAGAGGGAGCCCCATTGGAGAGGGAGTACAAGAAGTGCAAGTGGGAGAGAGAGAAGCAGGCTTCCTGCTGAGCAGAGAGCCCCAGGCAGGGCTTGCTCCCAAGACTCTGGCATCAGGACCCCAGCAGAAAGCAGCCACCCCGGTGCCCCACTCCATGATTCAATCCGTTTTTCACGATTCAGTCCGTTGCATTAGGCAACACGCTTCGAGGTCCTCCTCCACTGGGATAACACTAACCCAGAGGTTGTGTTTTCCTTGGCACTTTTGTGATCACTGAGCATTTTAGGAATCTTTTCATGGGTTTCTTGGCTGATGATTTTCTCCTTGGCATATTTCTGTGCAGGGATTTTGATTGTTTTGAAGGTACCTACCTATCCTTCTTGATTCCTAGTTATCCTCTCTCGAGTTGTATACAGTTCCTTAGGTGGTATCTCCATACAACCTTTCATACTTTTCGTCTTGTCTTTTGCTGGGCAAGATTTTGTGTTTGGAACCTTGGATTCGTAGAGTCCAACTTCCTAACCCTTCTTGGGCTTCCCGTTTTTGGTGGTGTGCTCCACTCATCTCTGCCACCTCCCCCAGATCCTCAAAAGGGTTTGCTATTGTATCTTCCAGACAACTTCTGATGTCTTCTTTCGTATGTAGGCTCCATCAGTCTGGAATAGCGTTCGGACCTCTTCTGTTCCACGTGGATATTCACGTCGTTTAGCACCGCTTGGTCAAAGTCTGCCCTTTCGTGTTGGTCTATTTCCTCGGGCCATTTCAAGAGACCTTTTGTAAGACATCCTATCCCATCAGATTCTCCTCTCACTCTCTTTCTCCCTCAGTCTTGCTCTCGCTTCTTTCTTCAGATTTGCCGGGGAATGACGAGCCCTTTTCGTGTCCAGGGCAATAGGAGAACTGGCTTATCCACAGACACAGGCACTTGCTAGATCAGAAACTGGATTGAATTGAATCCCTCCATCCAGTTGGGGTCCATTGAAACTGTACACTACCGTTCATCCAATCTCTGTACGTGTTCTATTCACCTAGGTAACCTATGAACCTATGGGCCATCCTCAGTCATCTTGGATGGTATTCTGATTGGAGCCTTGCTGGGTAGAGACGGTATAAAATCTTTGGAGAGACGAAGTCCTCCTTTTGCTCTTCTCATTAATAGGAGTTTCAAGCTTTGTTCGTATGTCCCAGGAGTCCATTTAATTTTCCTGAATTTTTAACTTCTATCTGATGACTTGGAGGAATTTACTTCCTGATTCTCATACTTTGTCCATTCTCTGAGAATATCTTTCTATACACATTTCACTCTGTTTTTTTTTCCAGTTGTTGTACCTTCAGTGTTTCCCCTGCCCCTTCTTGTACTCGCTATGATGTCCCCGTCTAGGTTGGTAGAAGTCTTGTTCAATTTTAGGTTTTCAATACTACCGAATTTTGTTTCTGCCTTCGTGAGCTGATTCTGTCTCTCCTCGAAGCAGCACAGCATTCTGTGTGGTTGTGGGTATTGATGCAATCTAACCAAGTTCAACTTTTCATTAGAGTAGAGAAGCCATTGACATTTCATGAAAGGACTGAGCCCCTCAAATGATTCCCATTGTCTTGCATTTTCTTTGTTTCATCCCTTTGTACATCCCCATTAATTTATTTATTATTTTATTTCCATTATTTTTTAAAAAAAACATAGAGTATATTTTTACCTCCAGGGGTACAGGTCTGTGATTCACCAGGTTTACACAACTCACAGCCCTCATAGATCTCTTTAAAAATTCCTGTGTTTTTCTTTAAATGTTTTTATTTAAGTTTTTTTTTCATTTTTCTCTTTTGTTTTTAATTTTCATTTCAGCATACCAGTATTTCTTGTTTTTACAGCAAACCCAGTGCTCCATGCAATCGGGGCCCTCTCTAATACCCACCACCTGGTTCCCCCAACCTCCCACCCCTCGCCCCTTCAAAGCCCTCATATTGATTTTCACAGTCCTTAGTCTCTCAGGTTTCACCTCCCCTTCCAATGTATTTAATTTATATTTTTAATTCTAAATTTTCATTTGTAATTTCAAGTTTCATTTGAATTAAATATATTTAATTCAACTTCATTTAAGTTTTATTATAATTTTTTTTAAAGGCTGATACATGCTGTCGGCCCCCAAATCTGCGGTCTCAGAAAATACACAGAAAATGGGGAAATGGAATGTAGACTTACAAAGAAGAACCATTTCGCTTTACTAGGTCCTTCTTTTTAAAGAGTAGAAAGTATACTTTCCCAGAAAGAAGCAAACTCAGAAGGAAAGAGTAGGATGAAAGTTACCTTCATCTGCCTATAATCAGATACTCAAACCAAAAACACTGGAAACTGCAAAAAGATGCCAACTGTTTTTAAAGAAATGCCAGACGACTTTAGGTAAGAATAACTTTCATGCAAATTGAAGTGGAAGACAGACGTTGTCGAATTGTTCAGGAGGCACCAAAAGAATGAGAATCACATTCCATTGAAAGGAAGGAAGACTGAGATTCTGAACAAAAATGTTTTATTAGGTAAAAGAATGTATAATATATATATACGTTATAATATATATAGCCATGGTTTATATAATGGTTATATATATATATATATATGGTTTTCTATGGTTGCTACTACAAGATACCAGAAGCCTGGAGGCTGAAACCACAGAAGTGGCAGTGTCACATTTCTAGAGGCTACAATGTTGGTAGGACATGCTCCTTTTGTAGGTATTGTGGATGGATCTGTTCCAGGCCCCTTTTCCAGCTTGAAGTATTGCTCTGGCTTTGGACTTCTTTACCGGGCCTTCTCCCTCAGTGCATATCTGTGTATCCGCACTCTCCCTTCTTAGAAGCACATAAGTCCTCCTGAATTAGGGGCCCAGTCTACTCAAATATGACCTCATCCTAGCTAGTGACATCTCCAGGGACCCTATTTCCAAATAAGGTCATGCTCCCAGGTGCTGGGGTTTAGGACTGGGATACTTCATATGCATAAACACACACACACACACACACACGTGTGTATGTATATGTATTCCTATATATATCTATGTGTATAGATAGAAAGGGAGGAAGGAATAGACGGGAAAAAGAAAATACGCCTAGCGAGTTAGTAGACTTCACCTTTAACTTTTCAACAATGACCTTCAGAATGAACGACTGAAATTCTATTGAAAGAAAAGACCTGGATAGGTCAGTGAAAAATAAACTCTACATAGGAGGATGCAGTGGCTAGTATAGATTTTGTGGAAAGAGAAAGGATGAAAAGGGCTAGACTGTACCCAAAGGAATCCTCAAAGGCTGCTTTTCCGAGGTCTTGAGAAGAGACAATGGAAAGACACCCGATCCGTGAACAGAGAAAGAAACCATTGCAGAACAACAAGGGATCCTTTTAGAAAGACATGGCTATCCTCAAGGTGTCTGCATGCGATGAGAAAACTCACTGAGATCCACCACATTCAAGCCCATCCAACAAGGCTCCAGACACTTTTTGGAAAGCTTGTCTTTCTTTCACGGAGAGACAATGAGTGAGAGAGAGCATGAGAGAGGAGATGGTCAGTGGGAGAAGCCGACTCCCCAAGGAGCTGGGAGCGGGAGGCGGTAGGAGATCCTGCCAGTCCGGGGTCATGACCTGAGCCCAAGGCAGTCGCTGGACTAACCGAGCCACGCAGGCGCCCGTCTCCAGAAATGGGTCAGCAACAGCTGAGGAGCACCTGGGCGGCACCTTCAGTGAAGTGCCCAACTCTGGGTTCTGGCTCAGGGGGTGATCTCAGGCTCTTGAGATTGAGCCCTGAGGCTAGCTCTGGGTTCAGGGCAGAGTCCACTAGGTCTCTCTTCGGGTCCTGCCCTTCCCCCCTTCCCCATGAAGAGTGCTCTTGCCCTGAAACCAACTAGGAAAAGCCTTCACAGAAATAAACAATGGTTGAGAGGGGGAGGGGTGGGGAGAGAAGCGACTGACCCGGGGCGAGCGGGAGGTGCTCGAGATGCTGCCCGCCCTGCCAGGGCCGGGCTCTCTCAGCCGCCACCGCCACCGCCTCGCGACACCGTCGCAGCCACCGCGGCAGCAACTCCTGCCGCCCCCGCTGCAGCCCCCGCTGCAGGGAACAGCTGAGCCCAGGGAGCCTTGGCGCTAGCCTCCAGGAGCGCCTCCAGCGCCCTCTGAGCGCGCTTTCTTGGGGCAGCGGGGCCATAGATCCGTCAGGGAGGAGGCGAGGGCGGCACCCAGGCGTCCCCAGCGGGGCAGGGGCAGGCAAGACCTGCAGGGAGATCCCCTTGGGATTGTTGGAGCTGCTGCAGGGCTTCACGCTGCACTTGGCGACGCACCAGCCTGAGGACCCTGCCCTGCATCTGGCTCTTTCCTGAGCAGGGAGCCTGTTTGGCCCTCTCTCTCGGCCTGTCTCTCTCCCTCCTTCTCCTCTCTGTCTGTCCAAGGAAGGAAGAAAAACTTCCAAGAAATCATCAAACAACCCTCCTGATTCTTGTTGTTCATGAGGACCCCATGCGTCAACATTTGATTTTTACTTCTTGAATGGAAGGAATTGCTTGTTTGATAGACGCATTTGACAGAAAGACAGACACAGTGAGAGAGGGAGCCCCATTGGAGAGGGAGTACAAGAAGTGCAAGTGGGAGAGAGAGAAGCAGGCTTCCTGCTGAGCAGAGAGCCCCAGGCAGGGCTTGCTCCCAAGACCCTGGCATCAGGACCCCAGGAGAAAGCAGCCACCCCGGTGCCCCACTCCATGAATCAATCCGTTTTTCACGATTCAGTCCTTTGCATTAGGCAACACGCTTCGAGGTCCTCCTCCACTGGGATAACACTAACCCAGAGGTTGTGTTTTCCTTGGCACTTTTGTGATCACTGAGCATTTTAGGAATCTTTTCATGGGTTTCTTGGCTGATGATTTTCTCCTTGGCATATTTCTGTGCAGGGATTTTGATTGTTTTGAAGGTACCTACCTATCCTTCTTGATTCCTAGTTATCCTCTCTCGAGTTGTATACAGTTCCTTAGGTGGTATCTCCATACAACCTTTCATACTTTTCGTCTTGTCCTTTGCTGGGCAAGATTTTGTGTTTGGAACCTTGGATTCGTAGAGTCCAACTTCCTAACCCTTCTTGGGCTTCCCGTTTTTGGTGGTGTGCTCCACTCATCTCTGCCACCTCCCCCAGATCCTCAAAAGGGTTTGCTATTGTATCTTCCAGACAACTTCTGATGTCTTCTTTCGTATGTAGGCTCCATCAGTCTGGAATAGCGTTCGGACCTCTTCTGTTCCACGTGGATATTCACGTCGTTTAGCACCGCTTGGTCAAAGTCTGCCCTTTCGTGTTGGTCTATTTCCTCGGGCCATTTCAAGAGACCTTTTGTAAGACATCCTGTCCCATCAGATTCTCCTCTCACTCTCTTTCTCCCTCAGTCTTGCTCTCGCTTCTTTCTTCAGATTTGCCGGGGAATGACGAGCCCTTTTCGTGTCCAGGGCAATAGGAGAACTGGCTTATCCACAGACACAGGCACTTGCTAGATCAGAAACTGGATTGAATTGAATCCCTCCATCCAGTTGGGGTCCATTGAAACTGTACACTACCGTTCATCCAATCTCTGTACGTGTTCTATTCACCTAGGTAACCTATGAACCTATGGGCCATCCTCAGTCATCTTGGATGGTATTCTGATTGGAGCCTTGCTGGGTAGAGACGGTATAAAATCTTTGGAGAGACGAAGTCCTTCTTTTGCTCTTCTCATTAATAGGAGTTTCAAGCTTTGTTCGTATGTCCCAGGAGTCCATTTAATTTACCTGAATTTTTAACTTCTATCTGATGACTTGGAGGAATTTACTTCCTGATTCTCATACTTTGTCCATTCTCTGAGAATATCTTTCTATACACATTTCACTCTGTGTTTTTTTTTCCAGTTGTTGTACCTTCAGTGTTTCCCCTGCCCCTTCTTGTACTCGCTATGATGTCCCCGTCTAGGTTGGTAGAAGTCTTGTTCAATTTTAGGTTTTCAATACTACCGAATTTTGTTTCTGCCTTCGTGAGCTGATTCTGTCTCTCCTCGAAGCAGCACAGCATTCTGTGTGGTTGTGGGTATTGATGCAATCTAACCAAGTTCACCTTTTCATTAGAGTAGAGAAACCATTGACATTTCATGAAAGGACTGAGCCCCTCAAATGATTCCCATTGTCTTGCATTTTCTTTGTTTCATCCGTTTGTACATCCCCATTTATTTATTTATTATTTTATTTCCAATATTTAAAAAAAAAAAAACATAGAGTATATTTTTATCTCCAGGGGTACAGGTCTGTGATTCACCAGGTTTACACAACTCACAGCCCTCATAGATCTCTTTTTAAAAATCCCTGTGTTTTTCTTTAAATGTTTTTATTTAAGTTTTTTTTTCATTTTTCTCTTTTGTTTTTAATTTTCATTTCAGCATACCAGTATTTCTTGTTTTTACAGCAAACCCAGTGCTCCATGCAATCAGGGCCCTCTCTAATACCCACCACCTGGTTCCCCCAACCTCCCACCCCTCGCCCCTTCAAAGCCCTCATATTGATTTTCACAGTTCTTAGTCTCTCATGTTTCACCTCCCCTTCCAATGTATTTAATTTATATTTTTAATTCTAAATTTTCATTTGTAATTTCAAGTTTCATTTGAATTAAATATATTTAATTCAACTACATTTAAGTTTTATTATAATTTTTTTAAAGGCTGATACATGCTGTCGGCCCCCAAATCTGCGGTCTCAGAAAGTACACAGAAAATGGGGAAATGGAATGTAGACTTACAAAGAAGAACCATTTCGCTTTACTAGGTCCTTCTTTTTAAAGAGTAGAAAATATACTTTCCCAGAAAGAAACAAACTCAGAAGGAAAGAGTAGGATGAAAGTTACCTTCATCTGCCTATAATCAGATACTCAAACCAAAAACACTGGAAACTGCAAAAAGTTGCCAACTGTTTTTAAAGAAATGCCAGACGACTTTAGGTAAGAATAACTTTCATGCAAATTGAAGTGGAAGACAGACGTGGTCGAATTGTTCAGGAGGCACCAAAAGAATGAGAATCACATTCCATTGAAAGGAAGGAAGACTGAGATTCTGAACAAAAATGTTTTATTAGGTAAAAGAATGTATAATATATATATACGTTATAATATATATAACCATGGTTTATATAATGGTTATATATATATATATATATATATATATATATATATTAGTTTTCTATGGTTGCTACTACAAGATAGCAGAAGCCTGGAGGCTGAAACCACAGAAGTGGACAGTGTCACATTTCTAGAGGCTACAATGTTGGTAGGACATGCTCCTTTTGTAGGTATTGTGGATGGATCTGTTCCAGGCCCCTTTTCAGCTTGAAGTATTGCTCTGGCTTTGGACTTCTTCACCGGGCCTTCTCCCTCAGTGCATATCTGTGTATCCGCACTCTCCCTTCTTAGAAGCACATAAGTCCTCCTGAATTAGGGGCCCAGTCTACTCAAATATGACCTCATCCTAGCTAGTGACATCTCCAGGGACCCTATTTCCAAATAAGGTCATGCTCCCAGGTGCTGGGGTTTAGGACTGGGATACTTCATATGCATAAACACACACACACACACACACACACATGTGTATGTATATGTATTCCTATATATATCTATGTGTATAGATAGAAAGGGAGGAAGGAATAGACTGGAAAAAAAAATACGCCTAGCGAGTTAGTAGACTTCACCTTTAACTTTTCAACAATGACCTTCAGAATGAACGACTGAAATTCTATTGAAAGAAAAGACCTGTATAGGTCAATGAAAAATAAACTCTACATAGGAGGATGCAGTGGCTAGTATAGATTTTGTGGAAAGAGAAAGGATGAAAAGGGCTAGACTGTACCCAAAGGAATCCTCAAAGGCTGCTTTTCCGAGGTCTTGAGAAGAGACAATGGAAAGACACCCGATCCGTGAACAGAGAAAAGGCAAAGCCTTACCTACCCCAGGAGATGGTAATAGGCATAGAGTGCCATGCCAAGACACGCACGCTGCTGCAGGGTTTGACTGTGTCTGCTTAGATGGGCATAGCAAGGTGAACCCCGGGCGTGATCTTGAAGCCCGGGAAAGCAAGTCCCAAGAGGCACCAGCTCTCCCGCCTCTCTTCTTCCCTGCCACGACAGAGTGAACACCCAAAGCCTTTCTGAGGAAACAGCAGCGAAGTGCGGTTCGTGCCAAGCTGAAAACCACTGCGAAAGCATAGCAGTCGCGGGGAAATCAGAGTAGGTTCTGTGGGCTGCTTTTGTTGCTTGCCATACCTAGTATTCGAAGCACTATGTTAGCATACGGCATAAAGAGAAATCCTCTTTGCCCTGGCATCCCCTCTGGGAAAGCAAAGCATTTTTTCAAAACCAGATTCGGGTCTGAGGGATTCTCCTGTTGCCTGAGCTGGTCTCCTCAGCACGGTGTAATAAACCCGCATGGAACGAAATCTTCTTTGCCTGTGCATCTCTCTGCCTAAGAGAGAAGCGAGCTTGCGCCTGTGGAAAGAGCCTTAAGGAAAGGGACATGTCTTTCACGGCGCACCCCAGGAGCATATCTGTGAAAGGTGCACCAAGCTGCCCAGTGAGAAGAGAAGGAGCCGTTGGCCTTCTGGTCTGGAAAAGGTTGCTAAGCAGGAGAGCCTTCCCAGGCAGGCACAGCGGCCGGTGACAATACAAGTGTCACTAGCTCCCTGTGCAGAGAAGGAAGTCTGGCCAGCTAAGGAGACAGGAGGGGATGTGGTGGGCAGGGCGCGTGGTCCTCTCTTAGGAAGGAGTCTGGGCAGAGAGCATGCCTGTCCTGAGCCTCTGGGCTTATGGAGACAGCAGCTCCTTGGCCACCTGTCCCTGGGGCAGACATGCACTAGCCACCAGGCGCCTACCCTTAACTCGCAGAAACAGCTCCCTGAAATAACGGAGAGTCAGATGCCGACTTCTTCCAGAATGCGGAAGCTTGGAGGAGGCACGGGGTTTAAGGGGAAGGAGTGGGGACAGTCCCCCAATGCTCCCTATTAAGTGCACGGGCAGTATGCTGGGATCCTGTCACCTTTCCTGTCCTGTGGGGAAAGCACTGGCCTAGTCCGCGAGTCCGACTGAGCGCCAGAGTAAAAGGCCAAGCGATGCCTACACTGGGAGATGCTGGTGTGCATAGAGTGCCATCCAAGGCTACGCGCGCTATAGCAGCATTGTGGCTGTGTCTGCTTAGTTCGGCCTGGCAGGGTGATCCCAGGACGCGAACATGGAGCCCTGGAAAGCAAGGCTCAAGAGGCACCAGCTCTCCCAGAGCTCTTCTTCCCTGAGGCAACTGAAGGCTTGCTGAGGAAGCAGCAGCGAAGTGCTGTTCGCTCCAAGCCAAAGCCTCTGCGAAAGCACAGCATTCGCTGAGAAATGTTCTGTGGGCTGCTGCTGCTTGCCTGAGCCCAGTCTCACGGTGGGAGAAACCCGCATACAGCGAAAGTTTCTTTGCCTGGGCATCTCCCCTGTGAAAGCACTGCGTTCCTTGGGAAATCAGAGTTGGGTTAGGGGATGCTGCTACTGCTTGCCTGAGCTAGTCTCCGGAGCTCGGTGGAAGATACTCGCATGGAGCGAAATACCCTTTGCCCTAGCATACCCTCTGCCTGAGAGAGAAGCCAAGAGTGGGGAAGGCTCAGCACGCCGCCCCCGGAGAAGAGAAGGAGCCGTTGTCCTTGGGTACAGGAAACGCTTGGGAAGCAGGATAGCCTGCCGTGGCACTAACAGCAGGCCGGTGGCAAAACAAGTGTCACCTGCTCCATGTGCGGAGCGATGGAACCCCGGCTGCTATGGAGACATGAGGGGACGACTAGGGCAGAGGAGCGTGAACCACTCTGCGGAAGGAGTCTGGGGAGAAGGCAGGCCTGTCCTGTGCCTCTGGTCCCAAGGGGAGATCATCTCCTTGGCCACCTGTCCCAAGGGCAGACTTGGGCTTGCCAACAGGTGCTATACCCGGAACACGCAGAAAGAAAACCATGGAGAAACGGGCAGTCAGATGCCGTCTTCCACCAAGATGTGGCAGCGATGTGGGTGGCAGGGCGTGTGCCGGGAAAGGAGTGGAGACTGTCCACCACAGTTGCCCGTCCCAGTGCACGGGCCGTGTGCAGTGATCCTGTCGCTTCCTCTCTCCTGTGGTGAAGGCACTGGCCTAGACCCCGAGACTGCCTGAGCGCCAGAGAAAAGGCAAAGCCTTACCTACCCCAGGAGACGGTAATAGGCATAGAGTGCCATGCTAAGACACGCACGCTGCTGCAGGGTTGTGACTGTGTCTGCTTAGTTCGGCATAGCAAGGTGAACCCCGGGCGTGATCTTAAAGCCCGGGAAAGCAAGTCCCAAGAGGCACCAGCTCTCCCGCCTCTCTTCTTCCCTGCCGCGACAGAGTGAACACCCAAAGCCTTTCTGAGGAAACAGCAGCGAAGTGCGGTTCGTGCCAAGCTGAAAACCTCTGCGAAAGCATAGCAGTTGCGGGGAAATCAGAGTCGGTTCTGTGGGCTGCTTTTGTTGCTTGCCTTAGCCTAGTATTCGCAGCACTATGGGAGCATACGGCATAGAGCGAAATCCTCTTTGCCCTGGCATCCCCTCTGGGAAAGCATAGCATTCTTTGCGAAACCAGATTCGGGTCTGAGAGATTCTCCTGTTGCCTGAGCTGGTCTCCTCAGCACGGTGTAATAAACCCGCATGGAACGAAATCTTCTTTGCCTGTGCATCTCTCTGCCTGAGAGAGAAGCGAGCTTGCGCCTGTGGAAAGAGCCTTAAGGAAAGGGACATGTCTTTCACGACGCTCCCCAGGAGCATGTCTGTGAAAGGTGCACCAAGCTGCCCAGTGAGAAGAGCAGGAGCCGTTGGCCTTCTGATCTGGAAAAGGTTGCTAAGCTGCAGAGCCTTCCCAGGCAGGCACAGCGGCCGGTGACAATACAAGTGTCACTAGCTCCCTGTGCAGAGAAGGAAGTATGGCCAGTTAAGGAGACAGGAGGGGATGAGGTGGGCTGGGCGCGTGGTCCTCTCTTAGGAAGGAGTCTGGGCAGAGATCATGCCTGTCCTGAGCCTCTGGGCTAATGGAGACAGCAGCTCCTTGTCCACCTGTCCCTGGGGCAGATATGGACTAGCCACCAGGCGCCTACCCTGAACTCGCAGAAACAGCTCCCTGAAATAACGGAGAGTCAGATGCCGACTTCCTCCAGGATGCAGAAGCTTGGAGGAGGCACGGGGTTTAAGGGGAAGGAGTGGGGACAGTCCCCCAATGCTCCCTATTAAGTGCACGGCGGTGTGCTGGGATCCTGTCACCTTTCCTTTCCTGTGGGGAAAGCACTGGCCTAGTCCGCGAGTCCGCCTGAGCGCCAGAGTAAAAGGCCAAGCGATGCCTACACTGGGAGACGCTGGTGTGCATAGAGTGCCATCCAAGGCTACGCGCGCGATAGCAGCATTGTGGCTGTGTCTGCTTAGTTGGGCCTGGCAGGGTGATCTTAGGACGCGAACATGGAGCCCTGGAAAGCAAGGTCCAAGAGGCACCAGCTCTCCCGCAGCTCTTCTTTCCTGAGGCAACTGAAGTCTTGCTGAGGAAGCAGCAGCGAAGTGCTGTTCGCTCCAAGCCAAAGCCTCTGCGAAAGCACAGCATTCGCTGAGAAATATTCTGTGGGCTGCTTATGCTTGCCTGAGCCCAGTCTCACGGTGGGAGAAACCCGCATACAGCGAAAGTCTCTTTGCCTGGGTATCTCCCCTGTGAAAGCACTGCGTTCCTTGGGAAATCAGAGTTGGGTTAGGGGATGCTGCTACTGCTTGCCTGAGCTAGTCTCCGGAGCTCGGTGGAAGATACTCGCATGGAGCGAAATACCCTTTGGCCTAGCATACCCTCTGCCTGAGAGAGAAGCCAAGAGTGGGGAAGGCTCAGCACGCCGCCCACGGAGAAGAGAAGGAGCCGTTGTCCTTGGGGTCAGGAAACGCTCGGGAAGCAGGATAGCCTGCCGTGGCACTAACAGCAGGCCAGTGGCCAAACAAGTGTCACCTGCTCCATGTGCGGAGCGATGGAACCCCGGCTGCTATGGAGACATGAGGGGACGACTAGGGCAGAGGAGCGTGAACAACTCTGAGGAAGGAGTCTGGGGAGAAGGCAGGCCTGTCCTGTGCCTCTGGTCCCAAGGGGAGATCATCTCCTTGGCCACCTGTCCCAAGGGCAGACTTGGGCTTGCCACCAGGTGCTATACCCGGAACGCAGAGAAACAAAACCATGGAGAAACGGGCAGTCAGATGCCGTCTTCCACCAAGATGTGGCAGCGATGTGGGTGGCAGGGCGTGTGCCGGGAAAGGAGTGCAGACTGTCCCCCACAGTTGCCCGTCCCAGTGCACGGGTTGTTTGCAGTGATCCTGTCGCTTCCTCTCTCCTGTGGTGAAGGCACTGGCCTAGACCCCGAGACTGCCTGAGCGCCAGAGAAAAGGCAAAGCCTTACCTACCCCAGGAGATGGTAATAGGCATAGAGTGCCATGCTAAGACACGCACGCTGCTGCAGGGTTGTGACTGTGTCTGCTTAGTTCGGCATAGCAAGGTGAACCCCGGGCGTGATCTTAAAGCCCGGGAAAGCAAGTCCCAAGAGGCACCAGCTCTCCCGCCTCTCTTCTTCCCTGCCGCGACAGAGTGAACACCCAAAGCCTTTCTGAGGAAACAGCAGCGAAGTGCGGTGCGTGCCAAGCTGAAAACCTCTGCGAAAGCATAGCAGTCGCGGGGAAATCAGAGTCGGTTCTGTGGGCTGCTTTTGTTGCTTGCCTTAGCCTAGTATTCGCAGCACTATGGGAGCATACGGCATAGAGCGAAATCCTCTTTGCCCTGGCATCCCCTCTGGGAAAGCATAGCATTCTTTGCGAAACCAGATTCGGGTCTGAGAGATTCTCCTGTTGCCTGAGCTGGTCTCCTCAGCACGGTGTAATAAACCCGCATGGAACGAAATCTTCTTTGCCTGTGCATCTCTCTGCCTGAGAGAGAAGCGAGCTTGCGCCTGTGGAAAGAGCCTTAAGGAAAGGGACATGTCTTTCATGGCGCTCCCCAGGAGCATGTCTGTGAAAGGTGCACCAAGCTGCCCAGTGAGAAGAGCAGGAGCCATTGGCCTTCTGATCTGGAAAAGGTTGCTAAGCAGGAGAGCCTTCCCAGGCAGGCACAGCGGCCGTTGACAATACAAGTGTCACTAGCTCCCTGTGCAGAGAAAGAAGTCTGGCCAGCTAAGGAGACAGGAGGGGATGAGGTGGGCAGGGCGCGTGGTCCTCTCTTAGGAAGGAGTCTGGGCAGAGAGCATGCCCGTCCTGAGCCTCTGGGCTAATGGAGACAGCAGCTCCTTGGCCACCTGTCCCTGGGGCAGATATGCACTAGCCACCAGGCGCCTACCCTTAACTCGCAGAAACAGCTCCCTGAAATAACGGAGAGTCAGATGCCGACTTCTTCCAGAATGCGGAAGCTTGGAGGAGGCACGGGGTTTAAGGGGAAGGAGTGGGGACAGTCCCCCAATGCTCCCTATTAAGTGCACGGGCAGTATGCTGGGATCCTGTCACCTTTCCTGTCCTGTGGGGAAAGCACTGGCCTAGTCCGCGAGTCCGACTGAGCGCCAGAGTAAAAGGCCAAGCGATGCCTACACTGGGAGATGCTGGTGTGCATAGAGTGCCATCCAAGGCTACGCGCGCTATAGCAGCATTGTGGCTGTGTCTGCTTAGTTCGGCCTGGCAGGGTGATCCCAGGACGCGAACATGGAGCCCTGGAAAGCAAGGCTCAAGAGGCACCAGCTCTCCCAGAGCTCTTCTTCCCTGAGGCAACTGAAGGCTTGCTGAGGAAGCAGCAGCGAAGTGCTGTTCGCTCCAAGCCAAAGCCTATGCGAAAGCACAGCATTCGCTGAGAAATGTTCTGTGGGCTGCTGCTGCTTGCCTGAGCCCAGTCTCACGGTGGGAGAAACACGCATACAGCGAAAGTTTCTTTGCCTGGGCATCTCCCCTGTGAAAGCACTGCGTTCCTTGGGAAATCAGAGTTGGGTTAGGGGATGCTGCTACTGCTTGCCTGAGCTAGTCTCCGGAGCTCGGTGGAAGATACTCGCATGGAGCGAAATACCCTTTGCCGTAGCATACCCTCTGCCTGAGAGAGAAGCCAAGAGTGGGGAAGGCTCAGCACGCCGCCCCCGGAGAAGAGAAGGAGCCGTTGTCCTTGGGGACAGGAAACGCTTGGGAAGCAGGATAGCCTGCCGTGGCACTAACAGCAGGCCGGTGGCAAAACAAGTGTCACCTGCTCCATGTGCGGAGCGATGGAACCCCGGCTGCTATGGAGACATGAGGGGACGACTAGGGCAGAGGAGCGTGAACCACTCTGCGGAAGGAGTCTGGGGAGAAGGCAGGCCTGTCCTGTGCCTCTGGTCCCAAGGGGAGATCATCTCCTTGGCCACCTGTCCCAAGGGCAGACTTGGGCTTGCCAACAGGTGCTATACCCGGAACACGCAGAAACAAAACCATGGAGAAACGGGCAGTCAGATGCCGTCTTCCACCAAGATGTGGCAGCGATGTGGGTGGCAGGGCGTGTGCCGGGAAAGGAGTGGAGACTGTCCACCACAGTTGCCCGTCCCAGTGCACGGGCCGTGTGCAGTGATCCTGTCGCTTCCTCTCTCCTGTGGTGAAGGCACTGGCCTAGACCCCGAGACTGCCTGAGCGCCAGAGAAAAGGCAAAGCCTTACCTACCCCAGGAGACGGTAATAGGCATAGAGTGCCATGCTAAGACACGCACGCTGCTGCAGGGTTGTGACTGTGTCTGCTTAGTTCGGCATAGCAAGGTGAACCCCGGGCGTGATCTTAAAGCCCGGGAAAGCAAGTCCCAAGAGGCACCAGCTCTCCCGCCTCTCTTCTTCCCTGCCGCGACAGAGTGAACACCCAAAGCCTTTCTGAGGAAACAGCAGCGAAGTGCGGTTCGTGCCAAGCTGAAAACCTCTGCGAAAGCATAGCAGTCGCGGGGAAATCAGAGTCGGTTCTGTGGGCTGCTTTTGTTGCTTGCCTTAGCCTAGTATTCGCAGCACTATGGGAGCATACGGCATAGAGCGAAATCCTCTTTGCCCTGGCATCCCCTCTGGGAAAGCATAGCATTCTTTGCGAAACCAGATTCGGGTCTGAGAGATTCTCCTGTTGCCTGAGCTGGTCTCCTCAGCACGGTGTAATAAACCCGCATGGAACGAAATCTTCTTTGCCTGTGCATCTCTCTGCCTGAGAGAGAAGCGAGCTTGCGCCTGTGGAAAGAGCCTTAAGGAAAGGGACATGTCTTTCACGACGCTCCCCAGGAGCATGTCTGTGAAAGGTGCACCAAGCTGCCCAGTGAGAAGAGCAGGAGCCGTTGGCCTTCTGATCTGGAAAAGGTTGCTAAGCCGGAGAGCCTTCCCAGGCAGGCACAGCGGCCGGTGACAATACAAGTGTCACTAGCTCCCTGTGCAGAGAAGGAAGTATGGCCAGTTAAGGAGACAGGAGGGGATGAGGTGGGCTGGGCGCGTGGTCCTCTCTTAGGAAGGAGTCTGGGCAGAGATCATGCCTGTCCTGAGCCTCTGGGCTAATGGAGACAGCAGCTCCTTGTCCACCTGTCCCTGGGGCAGATATGCACTAGCCACCAGGCGCCTACCCTGAACTCGCAGAAACAGCTCCCTGAAATAACGGAGAGTCAGATGCCGACTTCCTCCAGGATGCAGAAGCTTGGAGGAGGCACGGGGTTTAAGGGGAAGGAGTGGGGACAGTCCCCCAATGCTCCCTATTAAGTGCACGGCGGTGTGCTGGGATCCTGTCACCTTTCCTTTCCTGTGGGGAAAGCACTGGCCTAGTCCGCGAGTCCGCCTGAGCGCCAGAGTAAAAGGCCAAGCGATGCCTACACTGGGAGACGCTGGTGTGCATAGAGTGCCATCCAAGGCTACGCGCGCGATAGCAGCATTGTGGCTGTGTCTGCTTAGTTGGGCCTGGCAGGGTGATCTTAGGACGCGAACATGGAGCCCTGGAAAGCAAGGTCCAAGAGGCACCAGCTCTCCCGCAGCTCTTCTTTCCTGAGGCAAGTGAAGTCTTGCTGAGGAAGCAGCAGCGAAGTGCTGTTCGCTCCAAGCCAAAGCCTCTGCGAAAGCACAGCATTCGCTGAGAAATATTCTGTGGGCTGCTTATGCTTGCCTGAGCCCAGTCTCACGGTGGGAGAAACCCGCATACAGCGAAAGTCTCTTTGCCTGGGTATCTCCCCTGTGAAAGCACTGCGTTCCTTGGGAAATCAGAGTTGGGTTAGGGGATGCTGCTACTGCTTGCCTGAGCTAGTCTCCGGAGCTCGGTGGAAGATACTCGCATGGAGCGAAATACCCTTTGGCCTAGCATACCCTCTGCCTGAGAGAGAAGCCAAGAGTGGGGAAGGCTCAGCACGCCGCCCACGGAGAAGAGAAGGAGCAGTTGTCCTTGGGGTCAGGAAACGCTCGGGAAGCAGGATAGCCTGCCGTGGCACTAACAGCAGGCCAGTGGCCAAACAAGTGTCACCTGCTCCATGTGCGGAGCGATGGAACCCCGGCTGCTATGGAGACATGAGGGGACGACTAGGGCAGAGGAGCGTGAACAACTCTGAGGAAGGAGTCTGGGGAGAAGGCAGGCCTGTCCTGTGCCTCTGGTCCCAAGGGGAGATCATCTCCTTGGCCACCTGTCCCAAGGGCAGACTTGGGCTTGCCACCAGGTGCTATACCCGGAACGCGCAGAAACAAAACCATGGAGAAACGGGCAGTCAGATGCCGTCTTCCACCAAGATGTGGCAGCGATGTGGGTGGCAGGGCGTGTGCCGGGAAAGGAGTGCAGACTGTCCCCCACAGTTGCCCGTCCCAGTGCACGGGTTGTTTGCAGTGATCCTGTCGCTTCCTCTCTCCTGTGGTGAAGGCACTGGCCTAGACCCCGAGACTGCCTGAGCGCCAGAGAAAAGGCAAAGCCTTACCTACCCCAGGAGATGGTAATAGGCATAGAGTGCCATGCTAAGACACGCACGCTGCTGCAGGGTTGTGACTGTGTCTGCTTAGTTCGGCATAGCAAGGTGAACCCCGGGCGTGATCTTAAAGCCCGGGAAAGCAAGTCCCAAGAGGCACCAGCTCTCCCGCCTCTCTTCTTCCCTGCCGCGACAGAGTGAACACCCAAAGCCTTTCTGAGGAAACAGCAGCGAAGTGCGGTGCGTGCCAAGCTGAAAACCTCTGCGAAAGCATAGCAGTCGCGGGGAAATCAGAGTCGGTTCTGTGGGCTGCTTTTGTTGCTTGCCTTAGCCTAGTATTCGCAGCACTATGGGAGCATACGGCATAGAGCGAAATCCTCTTTGCCCTGGCATCCCCTCTGGGAAAGCATAGCATTCTTTGCGAAACCAGATTCGGGTCTGAGAGATTCTCCTGTTGCCTGAGCTGGTCTCCTCAGCACGGTGTAATAAACCCGCATGGAACGAAATCTTCTTTGCCTGTGCATCTCTCTGCCTGAGAGAGAAGCGAGCTTGCGCCTGTGGAAAGAGCCTTAAGGAAAGGGACATGTCTTTCATGGCGCTCCCCAGGAGCATGTCTGTGAAAGGTGCACCAAGCTGCCCAGTGAGAAGAGCAGGAGCCATTGGCCTTCTGATCTGGAAAAGGTTGCTAAGCAGGAGAGCCTTCCCAGGCAGGCACAGCGGCCGTTGACAATACAAGTGTCACTAGCTCCCTGTGCAGAGAAAGAAGTCTGGCCAGCTAAGGAGACAGGAGGGGATGAGGTGGGCAGGGCGCGTGGTCCTCTCTTAGGAAGGAGTCTGGGCAGAGAGCATGCCCGTCCTGAGCCTCTGGGCTAATGGAGACAGCAGCTCCTTGGCCACCTGTCCCTGGGGCAGATATGCACTAGCCACCAGGCGCCTACCCTTAACTCGCAGAAACAGCTCCCTGAAATAACGGAGAGTCAGATGCCGACTTCCTCCAGGATGCGGAAGCTTGGAGGAGGCACGGGGTTTAAGGAGAAGGAGTGGGGACAGTCCCCCAATGCTCCCTATTAAGTGCACGGGCAGTATGCTGGGATCCTGTCACCTTTCCTGTCCTGTGGGGAAAGCACTGGCCTAGTCCGCGAGTCCGCATGAGCGCCAGAGTAAAAGGCCAAGCGATGCCTACACTGGGAGATGCTGTTGTGCATAGAGTGCCATCCAAGGCTACGCGCGCTATAGCAGCATTGTGGCTGTGTCTGCTTAGTTGGGACTGGCAGGGTGATCTTAGGACGCGAACATGGAGCCCTGGAAAGCAAGGCCCAAAAGGCACCAGCTCTCCCGCAGCTCTTCTTTCCTGAGGCAACTGAAGTCTTGCTGAGGAAGCAGCAGCGAAGTGCTGTTCGCTCCAAGCCAAAGCCTCTGCGAAAGCACAGCATTCGCTGAGAAATGTTCTGTGGGCTGCTGCTGCTTGCCTGAGCCCAGTCTCACGGTGGGAGAAACCCGCATACAGCGAAAGTCTCTTTGCCTGGGCATCTCCCCTGTGAAAGCACTGCGTTCCTTGGGAAATCAGAGTTGGGTTAGGGGATGCTGCTACTGCTTGCCTGAGCTAGTCTCCGGAGCTCGGTGGAAGATACTCGCATGGAGCGAAATACCCTTTGCCCAAGCATACCCTCTGCCTGAGAGAGAAGCCAAGAGTGGGGAAGGCTCAGCACGCCGCCCCCGGAGAAGAGAAGGAGCCGTTGTCCTTGGTGTCAGGAAACGCTCGGGAAGCAGGATAGCCTGCCGTGGCACTAACAGCAGGCCGGTGGCCAAACAAGTGTCACCTGCTCCATGTGCGGAGCGATGGAACCCCGGCTGCTATGGAGACATGAGGGGACGACTAGGGCAGAGGAGCGTGAACCACTCTGAGGAAGGAGTCTGGGGAGAAGGCAGGCCTGTCCTGTGCCTCTGGTCCCAAGGGGAGATCACCTGCGTGGCCACCTGTCCCAAGGGCAGACTTGGGCTTGCCACCAGGTGCTATACCCGGAACGCGCAGAAACAAAACCATGCAGAAACGGGCAGTCAGATGCCGTCTTCCACCAAGATGTGGCAGCGATGTGGGTGGCAGGGCGTGTGCCGGGAAAGTAGTGGAGACTGTCCCCCACAGTTGCCCGTCCCAGTGCACGGGTTGTTTGCAGTGATCCTGTCGCTTCCTCTCTCCTGTGGTGAAGGCACTGGCCTAGACCCCAAGTCTGCCTGAGCGCCAGAGAAAAGGCAAAGCCTTACCTACCCCAGGAGATGGTAATAGGCATAGAGTGCCATGCTAAGACACGCACGCTGCTGCAGAGTTGTGACTGTGTCTGCTTAGTTTGGCATAGCAAGGTGAACCCCGGGCGTGATCTTTAAGCCCGGGAAACAAGTCCCAAGAGGCACCAGCTCTCCCGCCTCTCTTCTTCCCTGCCGCGACAGAGTGAACACCCAAAGCCTTTCTGAGGAAACAGCAGCGAAGTGCGGTTCGTGCCAAGCTGAAAACCTCTGCGAAAGCATAGCAGTTGCGGGGAAATCAGAGTCGGTTCTGTGGGCTGCTTTTGTTGCTTGCCTTAGCCTAGTATTCGCAGCACTATGGGAGCATACGGCATAGAGCGAAATCCTCTTTGCCCTGGCATCCCCTCTGGGAAAGCATAGCATTCTTTGCGAAACCAGATTCGGGTCTGAGAGATTCTCCTGTTGCCTGAGCTGGTCTCCTCAGCACGGTGTAATAAACCCGCATGGAACGAAATCTTCTTTGCCTGTGCATCTCTCTGCCTGAGAGAGAAGCGAGCTTGCGCCTGTGGAAAGAGCCTTAAGGAAAGGGACATGTCTTTCACGGCGCTCCCCAGGAGCATATCTGTGAAAGGTGCACCAAGCTGCCCAGTGAGAAGAGAAGGAGCCGTTGGCCTTCTGGTCTGGAAAAGGTTGCTAAGCAGGAGAGCCTTCCCAGGCAGGCACAGCGGCCGGTGACAATACAATTGTCACTAGCTCCCTGTGCAGAGAAGGAAGTCTGGCCAGCTAAGGAGACAGGAGGGGATGTGGTGGGCAGGGCGCGTGGTCCTCTCTTAGGAAGGAGTCTGGGCAGAGAGCATGCCTGTCCTGAGCCTCTGGGCTTATGGAGACAGCAGCTCCTTGGCCACCTGTCCCTGGGGCAGACATGCACTAGCCACCAGGCGCCTACCCTGAACTCGCAGAAACAGCTCCCTGAAATAACGGAGAGTCAGATGCCGACTTCCTCCAGGATGCGGAAGCTTGGAGGAGGCACGGGGTTTAAGGGGAAGGAGTGGGGACAGTCCCCCAATGCTCCCTATTAAGTGCACGGGCAGTATGCTGGGATCCTGTCACCTTTCCTGTCCTGTGGGGAAAGCACTGGCCTAGTCCGCGAGTCCGCCTGAGCGCCAGAGTAAAAGGCCAAGCGATGCCTACACTGGGAGACGATGGTGTGCATAGAGTGCCATCCAAGGCTACGCGCGCTATAGCAGCATTGTGGCTGTGTCTGCTTAGTAGGGCCTGGCAGGGTGATCTTAGGACGCGAACATGGAGCCCTGGAAAGCAAGGCCCAAGAGGCACCAGCTCTCCCGCAGCTCTTCTTTCCTGAGGCAACTGAAGTCTTGCTGAGGAAGCAGCAGCGAAGTGCTGTTCGCTCGAAGCCAAAGCCTCTGCGAAAGCACAGCATTCGCTGAGAAATATTCTGTGGGCTGCTTATGCTTGCCTGAGCCCAGTCTCACGGTGGGAGAAACCCGCATACAGCGAAAGTCTCTTTGCCTGGGTATCTCCCCTGTGAAAGCACTGCGTTCCTTGGGAAATCAGAGTTGGGTTAGGGGATGCTGCTACTGCTTGCCTGAGCTAGTCTCCGGAGCTCGGTGGAAGATACTCGCATGGAGCGAAATACCCTTTGCCCTAGCATACCCTCTGCCTGAGAGAGAAGCCAAGAGTGGGGAAGGCTCAGCACGCCGCCCCCGGAGAAGAGAAGGAGCCGTTGTCCTTGGGGTCAGGAAACGCTCGGGAAGCAGGATAGCCTGCCGTGGCACTAACAGCAGGCCGGTGGCCAAACAAGTGTCACCTGCTCCATGTGCGGAGCGATGGAACCCCGGCTGCTATGGAGACATGAGGGGACGACTAGGGCAGAGGAGCGTGAACCACTCTGAGGAAGGAGTCTGGGGAGAAGGCAGGCCTGTCCTGTGCCTCTGGTCCCAAGGGGAGATCATCTCCTTGGCCACCTGTCCCAAGGGCAGACTTGGGCTTGCCACCACGTGCTATACCCGGAACACGCAGAAACAAAACCATGGAGAAACGGGCAGTCAGATGCCGTCTTCCACCAAGATGTGGCAGCGATGTGGGTGGCAGGGCGTGTGCCGGGAAAGGAGTGGAGACTGCCCCCACAGTTATCCCTCCCAGTGCACGGGTTGTGTGCAGTGATCCTGTCGCTTCCTCTCTCCTGTGGTGAAGGCACTGGCCTAGACCCCAAGTCTGCCTGAGCGCCAGAGAAAAGGCAAAGCCTTACCTACCCCAGGAGATGGTAATAGGCATAGAGTGCCATGCTAAGACACGCACGCTGCTGCAGGGTTGTGACTGTGTCTGCTTAGTTCGGCATAGCAAGGTGAACCCCGGGCGTGATCTTTAAGCCCGGGAAACAAGTCCCAAGAGGCACCAGCTCTCCCGCCTCTCTTCTTCCCTGCCGCGACAGAGTGAACACCCAAAGCCTTTCAGAGGAAACAGCAGCGAAGTGCGGTTCGTGCCAAGCTGAAAACCTCTGCGAAAGCATAGCAGTCGCGGGGAAATCAGAGTCGGTTCTGTGGGCTGCTTTTGTTGCTTGCCTTAGCCTAGTATTCGCAGCACTATGGGAGCATACGGCATAGAGCGAAATCCTCTTTGCCCTGGCATCCCCTCTGGGAAAGCATAGCATTCTTTGCGAAACCAGATTCGGGTCTGAGAGATTCTCCTGTTGCCTGAGCTGGTCTCCTCAGCACGGTGTAATAAACCCGCATGGAACAAAATCTTCTTTGCCTGTGCATCTCTCTGCCTGAGAGAGAAGCGAGCTTGCGCCTGTGGAAAGAGCCTTAAGGAAAGGGACATGTCTTTCACGGCGCTCCCCAGGAGCATATCTGTGAAAGGTGCACCAAGCTGCCCAGTGAGAAGAGAAGGAGCCGTTGGCCTTCTGGTCTGGAAAAGGTTGCTAAGCAGGAGAGCCTTCCCAGGCAGGCACAGCGGCCGGTGACAATACAAGTGTCACTAGCTCCCTGTGCAGAGAAGGAAGTCTGGCCAGCTAAGGAGACAGGAGGGGATGTGGTGGGCAGGGCGCGTGGTCCTCTCTTAGGAAGGAGTCTGGGCAGAGAGCATGCCTGTCCTGAGCCTCTGGGCTTATGGAGACAGCAGCTCCTTGGCCACCTGTCCCTGGGGCAGACATGCACTAGCCACCAGGCGCCTACCCTGAACTCGCAGAAACAGCTCCCTGAAATAACGGAGAGTCAGATGCCGACTTCCTCCAGGATGCGGAAGCTTGGAGGAGGCATGGGATTTAAGGGGAAGGAGTGGGGACAGTCCCCCAATGCTCCCTATTAAGTGCACGGGCAGTATGCTGGGATCCTGTCACCTTTCCTGTCCTGTGGGGAAAGCACTGGCCTAGTCCGCGAGTCCGCCTGAGCGCCAGAGTAAAAGGCCAAGCGATGCCTACACTGGGAGACGATGGTGTGCATAGAGTGCCATCCAAGGCTACGCGCGCTATAGCAGCATTGTGGCTGTGTCTGCTTAGTTGGGCCTGGCAGGGTGATCTTAGGACGCGAACATGAAGCCCTGGAAAGCAAGGCCCAAGAGGCACCAGCTCTCCCGCAGCTCTTCTTTCCTGAGGCAACTGAAGTCTTGCTGAGGAAGCAGCAGCGAAGTGCTGTTCGCTCCAAGCCAAAGCCTCTGCGAAAGCACAGCATTCGCTGAGAAATATTCTGTGGGGTGCTGCTGCTTGCCTGAGCCCAGTCTCACGGTGGGAGAAACCCGCATACAGCGAAAGTCTCTTTGCCTGGGTATCTCCCCTGTGAAAGCACTGCGTTCCTTGGGAAATCAGAGTTGGGTTAGGGGATGCTGCTACTGCTTGCCTGAGCTAGTCTCCGGAGCTCGGTGGAAGATACTCGCATGGAGCGAAATACCCTTTGCCCTAGCATACCCTCTACCTGAGAGAGAAGCCAAGAGTGGGGAAGGCTCAGCACGCCGCCCCCGGAGAAGAGAAGGAGCCGTTGTCCTTGGGGTCAGGAAACGCTCGGGAAGCAGGATAGCCTGCCGTGGCACTAACAGCAGGCCGGTGGCCAAACAAGTGTCACCTGCTCCATGTGCGGAGCGATGGAACCCCGGCTGCTATGGAGACATGAGGGGACGACTAGGGCAGAGGAGCGTGAACCACTCTGAGGAAGGAGTCTGGGGAGAAGGCAGGCCTGTCCTGTGCCTCTGGTCCCAAGGGGAGATCATCTCCTTGGCCACCTGTCCCAAGGGCAGACTTGGGCTTGCCACCACGTGCTATACCCGGAACGCGCAGAAACAAAACCATGGAGAAACGGGCAGTCAGATGCCGTCTTCCACCAAGATGTGGCAGCGATGTGGTTGGCAGGGCGTGTGCTGGGAAAGGAGTGGAGACTGCCCCCACAGTTATCCATCCCAGTGCACGGGTTGTGTGCAGTGATCCTGTCGCTTCCTCTCTCCTGTGGTGAAGGCACAGGCCTAGACCCCGAGTCTGCCTGAGCGCCAGAGAAAAGGCAAAGCCTAACCTACCCCAGGAGACGGTAATAGGCATAGAGTGCCATGCTAAGACACGCACGCTGCTGCAGGGTTTTGACTGTGTCTGTTTAGTTCGGCATAGCAAGGTGAACCCCGGGCGTGATCTTAAAGCCCGGGAAAGCAAGTCCCAAGAGGCACCAGCTCTCCCGCCTCTCTTCTTCCCTGCCGCGACAGAGTGAACACCCAAAGCCTTTCAGAGGAAACAGCAGCGAAGTGCGGTTCGTGCCAAGCTGAAAACCACTGTGAAAGCATAGCAGTCGCGGGGAAATCAGAGTCGGTTCTGTGGGCTGCTTTTGTTGCTTGCCTTAGCCTAGTATTCGCAGCACTATGGGAGCATACGGCATAGAGCGAAATCCTCTTTGCCCTGGCATCCCCTCTGGGAAAGCATAGCATTCTTTGCGAAACCAGATTCGGGTCTGAGATTCTCCTGTTGCCTGAGCTGGTCTCCTCAGCACGGTGTAATAAACCCGCATGGAACGAAATCTTCTTTGCCTGTGCATCTCTCTGCCTGAGAGAGAAGCGAGCTTGCGCCTGTGGAAAGAGCCTTAAGGAAAGGGACATGTCTTTCAAGGCGCTCCCCAGGAGCATGTCTGTGAAAGGTGCACCAAGCTGCCCAGTGAGAAGAGAAGGAGCCGTTGGCCTTCTGGTCTGGAAAAGGTTGCTAAGCAGGAGAGCCTTCCCAGGCAGGCTCAGCGGCCGGTGACAATACAAGTGTCACTAGCTCCCTGTGCAGAGAAGGAAGTCTGGCCAGCTAAGGAGACAGGAGGGGATGTGGTGGGCAGGGCGCGTGGTCCTCTCTTAGGAAGAAGTCTGGGCAGAGAGCATGCCTGTCCTGAGCCTCTGGGCTAATGGAGACAGCAGCTCCTTGGCCACCTGTCCCTGGGGCAGATATGCACTAGCCACCAGGCGCCTACCCTGAACTCGCAGAAACAGCTCCCTGAAATAACGGAGAGTCAGATGCCGACTTCCTCCAGGATGCAGAAGCTTGGAGGAGGCACGGGGTTTAAGGGGAAGGAGTGGGGACAGTCCCCCAATGCTCCCTATTAAGTGCACGGGCAGTATGCTGGGATCCTGTCACCTTTCCTGTCCTGTGGGGAAAGCACTGGCCTAGTCCGCGAGTCCGCCTGAGCGCCAGAGTAAAAGGCCAAGCGATGCCTACACTGGGAGATGCTGGTGTGCATAGAGTGCCATCCAAGGCTACGCGCGCTATAGCAGCATTGTGGCTGTGTCTGCTTAGTTGGGCCTGGCAGGGTGATCTTAGGACGCGAACATGGAGCCCTGGAAAGCAAGGCCCAAAAGGCACCAGCTCTCCCGCAGCTCTTCTTTCCTGAGGCAACTGAAGTCTTGCTGAGGAAGCAGCAGCGAAGTGCTGTTCGCTCCAAGCCAAAGCCTCTGCGAAAGCACAGCATTCGCTGAGAAATATTCTGTGGGCTGCTTATGCTTGCCTGAGCCCAGTCTCACGGTGGGAGAAACCCGCATACAGCGAAAGTCTCTTTGCCTGGGTATCTCCCCTGTGAAAGCACTGCGTTCCTTGGGAAATCAGAGTTGGGTTAGGGGATGCTGCTACTGCTTGCCTGAGCTAGTCTCCGGAGCTCGGTGGAAGATACTCGCATGGAGCGAAATACCCTTTGCCCTAGCATACCCTCTGCCTGAGAGAGAAGCCAAGAGTGGGGAAGGCTCAGCACGCCGCCCCCGGAGAAGAGAAGGAGCCGTTGTCCTTGGGGTCAGGAAACGCTCGGGAAGCAGGATAGCCTGCCGTGGCACTAACAGCAGGCCGGTGGCCAAACAAGTGTCACCTGCTCCATGTGCGGAGCGATGGAACCCCGGCTGCTATGGAGACATGAGGGGACGACTAGGGCAGAGGAGCGTGAACAACTCTGAGGAAGGAGTCTGGGGAGAAGGCAGGCCTGTCCTGTGCCTCTGGTCCCAAGGGGAGATCATCTCCTTGGCCACCTGTCCCAAGGGCAGACTTGGGCTTGCCACCAGGTGCTATACCCGGAACGCGCAGAAACAAAACCATGGAGAAACGGGCAGTCAGATGCCGTCTTCCACCAAGATGTGGCAGCGATGTGGGTGGCAGGGCGTGTGCCGGGAAAGGAGTGGAGACTGTCCCCCACAGTTGCCCGTCCCAGTGCACGGGTTGTGTGCAGTGATCCTGTCGCTTCCTCTCTCCTGTGGTGAGGGCACTGGCCTAGACCCCGAGTCTGCCTGAGCGCCAGAGAAAAGGCAAAGCCTTACCTACCCCAGGAGATGGTAATAGGCATAGAGTGCCATGCTAAGACTCGCACGCTGCTGCAGGGTTGTGACTGTGTCTGCTTAGTTCGGCATAGCAAGGTGAACCCCGGGCGTGATCTTAAAGCCCGGGAAAGCAAGTCCCAAGAGGCACCAGCTCTCCCGCCTCTCTTCTTCCCTGCCGCGACAGAGTGAACACCCAAAGCCTTTCAGAGGAAACAGCAGCGAAGTGCGGTGCGTGCCAACCTGAAAACCTCTGCGAAAGCATAGCAGTTGCGGGGAAATCAGAGTCGGTTCTGTGGGCTGCTTTTGTTGCTTGCCTTAGCCTAGTATTCGCAGCACTATGGGAGCATACGGCATAGAGCGAAATCCTCTTTGCCCTGGCATCCCCTCTGGGAAAGCATAGCATTCTTTGCGAAACCAGATTCGGGTCTGAGAGATTCTCCTGTTGCCTGAGCTGGTCTCCTCAGCACGGTGTAATAAACCCGCATGGAACGAAATCTTCTTTGCCTGTGCATCTCTCTGCCTGAGAGAGAAGCGAGCTTGCGCCTGTGGAAAGAGCCTTAAGGAAAGGGACATGTCTTTCACGGCGCTCCCCAGGAGCATGTCTGTGAAAGGTGCACCAAGCTGCCCAGTGAGAAGAGCAGGAGCCGTTGGCCTTCTGATCTGGAAAAGGTTGCTAAGCCGGAGAGCCTTCCCAGGCAGGCACAGCGGCCGGTGACAATACAAGTGTCACTAGCTCCCTGTGCAGAGAAGGAAGTCTGGCCAGTTAAGGAGACAGGAGGGGATGAGGTGGGCAGGGCGCGTGGTCCTCTCTTAGGAAGGAGTCTGGGCAGAGAGCATGCCTGTCGTGAGCCTCTGGGCTAATGGAGACAGCAGCTCCTTGGCCACCTGTCCCTGGGGCAGATATGCACTAGCCACCAGGCGCCTACCCTGAACTCGCAGAAACAGCTCCCTGAAATAACGGAGAGTCAGATGCCGACTTCCTCCAGGATGCAGAAGCTTGGAGGAGGCACGGGGTTTAAGGGGAAGGAGTGGGGACAGTCCCCCAATGCTCCCTATTAAGTGCACGGGCAGTATGCTGGGATCCTGTCACCTTTCCTGTCCTGTGGGGAAAGCACTGGCCTAGTCCGCGAGTCCGCCTGAGCGCCAGAGTAAAAGGCCAAGCGATGCCTACACTGGGAGATGCTGGTGTGCATAGAGTGCCATCCAAGGCTACGCGCGCTATAGCAGCATTGTGGCTGTGTCTGCTTAGTTGGGCCTGGCAGGGTGATCTTAGGACGCGAACATGGAGCCCTGGAAAGCAAGGCCCAAAAGGCACCAGCTCTCCCGCAGCTCTTCTTTCCTGAGGCAACTGAAGTCTTGCTGAGGAAGCAGCAGCGAAATGCTGTTCGCTCCAAGCCAAAGCCTCTGCGAAAGCACAGCATTCGCTGAGAAATATTCTGTGGGCTGCTTATGCTTGCCTGAGCCCAGTCTCACGGTGGGAGAAACCCGCATACAGCGAAAGTCTCTTTGCCTGGGTATCTCCCCTGTGAAAGCACTGCGTTCCTTGGGAAATCAGAGTTGGGTTAGGGGATGCTGCTACTGCTTGCCTGAGCTAGTCTCCGGAGCTCGGTGGAAGATACTCGCATGGAGCGAAATACCCTTTGCCCTAGCATACCCTCTGCCTGAGAGAGAAGCCAAGAGTGGGGAAGGCTCAGCACGCCGCCCCCGGAGAAGAGAAGGAGCCGTTGTCCTTGGGGTCAGGAAACGCTCGGGAAGCAGGATAGCCTGCCGTGGCACTAACAGCAGGCCGGTGGCCAAACAAGTGTCACCTGCTCCATGTGCGGAGCGATGGAACCCCGGCTGCTATGGAGACATGAGGGGACGACTAGGGCAGAGGAGCGTGAACCACTCTGAGGAAGGAGTCTGGGGAGAAGGCAGGCCTGTCCTGTGCCTCTGGTCCCAAGGGGAGATCATCTCCTTGGCCACCTGTCCCAAGGGCAGACTTGGGCTTGCCACCAGGTGCTCTACCCGGAACGCGCAGAAACAAAACCATGGAGAAACGGGCAGTCAGATGCCGTCTTCCACCAAGATGTGGCAGCGATGTGGGTGGCAGGGCGTGTGCCGGTAAAGGAGTGGAGACTGTCCCCCACAGTTGCCCGTCCCAGTGCACGGGCCGTGTGCAGTGATCCTGTCGCTTCCTCTCTCCTGTGGTGAAGGCACTGGCCTAGACCCCGAGTCTGCCTGAGTGCCAGAGAAAAGGCAAAGCCTAACCTACCCCAGGAGACGGTAATAGGCATAGAGTGCCATGCTAAGACACGCACGCTGCTGCAGGGTTGTGACTGTGTCTGCTTAGTTCGGCATAGCAAGGTGAACCCCGGGCGTGATCTTAAAGCCCGGGAAAGCAAGTCCCAAGAGGCACCAGCTCTCCCGCCTCTCTTCTTCCCTGCCACGACAGAGTGAACACCCAAAGCCTTTCAGAGGAAACAGCAGCGAAGTGCGTTTCGTGCCAAGCTGAAAACCTCTGCGAAAGCATAGCAGTTGCGGGGAAATCAGAGTCGGTTCTGTGGGCTGCTTTTGTTGCTTGCCTTAGCCTAGTATTCGCAGCACTATGGGAGCATACGGCATAGAGCGAAATCCTCTTTGCCCTGGCATCCCCTCTGGGAAAGCATAGCATTCTTTGCGAAACCAGATTCGGGTCTGAGAGATTCTCCTGTTGCCTGAGCTGGTCTCCTCAGCACGGTGTAATAAACCCGAATGGAACGAAATCTTCTTTGCCTGTGCATCTCTCTGCCTGAGAGAGAAGCGAGCTTGCGCCTGTGGAAAGAGCCTTAAGGAAAGGGACATGTCTTTCACGGCGCTCCCCAGGAGCATGTCTGTGAAAGGTGCACCAAGCTGCCCAGTGAGAAGAGCAGGAGCCGTTGGCCTTCTGATCTGGAAAAGGTTGCTAAGCCGGAGAGCCTTCCCAGGCAGGCACAGCGGCCGGTGACAATACAAGTGTCACTAGCTCCCTGTGCAGAGAAGGAAGTCTGGCCAGTTAAGGAGACAGGAGGGGATGAGGTGGGCAGGGCGCGTGGTCCTCTCTTAGGAAGGAGTCTGGGCAGAGAGCATGCCTGTCGTGAGCCTCTGGGCTAATGGAGACAGCAGCTCCTTGGCCACCTGTCCCTGGGGCAGATATGCACTAGCCACCAGGCGCCTACCCTGAACTCGCAGAAACAGCTCCCTGAAATAACGGAGAGTCAGATGCCGACTTCCTCCAGGATGCAGAAGCTTGGAGGAGGCACGGGGTTTAAGGGGAAGGAGTGGGGACAGTCCCCCAATGCTCCCTATTAAGTGCACGGGCAGTATGCTGGGATCCTGTCACCTTTCCTGTCCTGTGGGGAAAGCACTGGCCTAGTCCGCGAGTCCGCCTGAGCGCCAGAGTAAAAGGCCAAGCGATGCCTACACTGGGAGATGCTGGTGTGCATAGAGTGCCATCCAAGGCTACGCGCGCTATAGCAGCATTGTGGCTGTGTCTGCTTAGTTGGGCCTGGCAGGGTGATCTTAGGACGCGAACATGGAGCCCTGGAAAGCAAGGCCCAAAAGGCACCAGCTCTCCCGCAGCTCTTCTTTCCTGAGGCAACTGAAGTCTTGCTGAGGAAGCAGCAGCGAAATGCTGTTCGCTCCAAGCCAAAGCCTCTGCGAAAGCACAGCATTCGCTGAGAAATATTCTGTGGGCTGCTTATGCTTGCCTGAGCCCAGTCTCACGGTGGGAGAAACCCGCATACAGCGAAAGTCTCTTTGCCTGGGTATCTCCCCTGTGAAAGCACTGCGTTCCTTGGGAAATCAGAGTTGGGTTAGGGGATGCTGCTACTGCTTGCCTGAGCTAGTCTCCGGAGCTCGGTGGAAGATACTCGCATGGAGCGAAATACCCTTTGCCCTAGCATACCCTCTGCCTGAGAGAGAAGCCAAGAGTGGGGAAGGCTCAGCACGCCGCCCCCGGAGAAGAGAAGGAGCCGTTGTCCTTGGGGTCAGGAAACGCTCGGGAAGCAGGATAGCCTGCCGTGGCACTAACAGCAGGCCGGTGGCCAAACAAGTGTCACCTGCTCCATGTGCGGAGCGATGGAACCCCGGCTGCTATGGAGACATGAGGGGACGACTAGGGCAGAGGAGCGTGAACCACTCTGAGGAAGGAGTCTGGGGAGAAGGCAGGCCTGTCCTGTGCCTCTGGTCCCAAGGGGAGATCATCTCCTTGGCCACCTGTCCCAAGGGCAGACTTGGGCTTGCCACCAGGTGCTATACCCGGAACGCGCAGAAACAAAACCATGGAGAAACGGGCAGTCAGATGCCGTCTTCCACCAAGATGTGGCAGCGATGTGGGTGGCAGGGCGTGTGCCGGTAAAGGAGTGGAGACTGTCCCCCACAGTTGCCCGTCCCAGTGCACGGGCCGTGTGCAGTGATCCTGTCGCTTCCTCTCTCCTGTGGTGAAGGCACTGGCCTAGACCCCGAGTCTGCCTGAGTGCCAGAGAAAAGGCAAAGCCTAACCTACCCCAGGAGACGGTAATAGGCATAGAGTGCCATGCTAAGACACGCACGCTGCTGCAGGGTTGTGACTGTGTCTGCTTAGTTCGGCATAGCAAGGTGAACCCCGGGCGTGATCTTAAAGCCCGGGAAAGCAAGTCCCAAGAGGCACCAGCTCTCCCGCCTCTCTTCTTCCCTGCCGCGACAGAGTGAACACCCAAAGCCTTTCAGAGGAAACAGCAGCGAAGTGCGGTTCGTGCCAAGCTGAAAACCTCTGCGAAAGCATAGCAGTCGCGGGGAAATCAGAGTCGGTTCTGTGGGCTGCTTTTGTTGCTTGCCTTAGCCTAGTATTCGCAGCACTATGGGAGCATACGGCATAGAGCGAAATCCTCTTTGCCCTGGCATCCCCTCTGGGAAAGCATAGCATTCTTTGCGATACCAGATTCGGGTCTGAGAGATTCTCCTGTTGCCTGAGCTGGTCTCCTCAGCACGGTGTAATAAACCCGCATGGAACGAAATCTTCTTTGCCTGTGCATCTCTCTGCCTGAGAGAGAAGCGAGCTTGCGCCTGTGGAAAGAGCCTTAAGGAAAGGGACATGTCTTTCACGGCGCTCCCCAGGAGCATGTCTGTGAAAGGTGCACCAAGCTGCCCAGTGAGAAGAGCAGGAGCCGTTGGCCTTCTGATCTGGAAAAGGTTGCTAAGCCGGAGAGCCTTCCCAGGCAGGCACAGCGGCCGGTGACAATACAAGTGTCACTAGCTCCCTGTGCAGAGAAGGAAGTCTGGCCAGCTAAGGAGACAGGAGGGGATGTGGTGGGCAGGGCGCGTGGTCCTCTCTTAGGAAGGAGTCTGGGCAGAGAGCATGCCTGTCGTGAGCCTCTGGGCTAATGGAGACAGCAGCTCCTTGGCCACCTGTCCCTGGGGCAGATATGCACTAGCCACCAGGCGCCTACCCTGAACTCGCAGAAACAGCTCCCTGAAATAACGGAGAGTCAGATGCCGACTTCCTCCAGGATGCAGAAGCTTGGAGGAGGCACGGGGTTTAAGGGGAAGGAGTGGGGACAGTCCCCCAATGCTCCCTATTAAGTGCACGGCGGTGTGCTGGGGTCCTGTCACCATTCCTGTCCTGTGGGGAAAGCACTGGCCTAGTCCGCGAGTCCGCCTGAGCGCCAGAGTAAAAGGCCAAGCGATGCCTACACTGGGAGACGCTGGTGTGCATAGAGTGCCATCCAAGGCTACGCGCGCTATAGCAGCATTGTGGCTGTGTCTGCTTAGTTGGGCCTGGCAGGGTGATCTTAGGACGCGAACATGGAGCCCTGGAAAGCAAGGCCCAAGAGGCACCAGCTCTCCCGCAGCTCTTCTTTCCTGAGGCAACTGAAGTCTTGCTGAGGAAGCAGCAGCGAAGTGCTGTTCGCTCCAAGCCAAAGCCTCTGCGAAAGCACAGCATTCGCTGAGAAATGTTCTGTGGGCTGCTGCTGCTTGCCTGAGCCCAGTCTCACGGTGGGAGAAACCCGCATACAGCGAAAGTCTCTTTGCCTGGGTATCTCCCCTGTGAAAGCACTGCGTTCCTTGGGAAATCAGAGTTGGGTTAGGGGATGCTGCTACTGCTTGCCTGAGCTAGTCTCCGGAGCTCGGTGGAAGATACTCGCATGGAGCGAAATACCCTTTGCCCTAGCATACACTCTGCCTGAGAGAGAAGCCAAGAGTGGGGAAGGCTCAGCACGCCGCCCCCGGAGAAGAGAAGGAGCCGTTGTCCTTGGGGTCAGGAAACGCTCGGGAAGCAGGATAGCCTGCCGTGGCACTAACAGCAGGCCGGTGGAAAACAAGTGTCACCTGCTCCATGTGCGGAGCGATGGAACCCCGGCTGCTATGGAGACATGAGGGGACGACTAGGGCAGAGGAGCGTGAACCACTCTGAGGAAGGAGTCTGGGGAGAAGGCAGGCCTGTCCTGTGCCTCTGGTCCCAAGGGGAGATCATCTCCTTGGCCACCTGTCCCAAGGGCAGACTTGGGCTTGCCACCAGGTGCTCTACCCGGAACGCGCAGAAACAAACCCATGGAGAATCGGGCAGTCAGATGCCGTCTTCCACCAAGATGTGGCAGCGATGTGGGTGGCAGGGCGTGTACCGGGAAAGGAGTGGAGACTGTCCCCCACAGTTGCCCGTCCCAGTGCACGGGTTGTTTGCAGTGATCCTGTCGCTTCCTCTCTCCTGTGGTGAAGGCACTGGCCTAGACCCCGAGTCTGCCTGAGCGCCAGAGAAAAGGCAAAGCCTTTCTACCCCAGGAGATGGTAATAGGCATAGAGTGCCATGCTAAGACACGCACGCTGCTGCAGGGTTGTGACTGTGTCTGCTTAGTTCGGCATAACAAGGTGAACCCAGGGCGTGATCTTAAAGCCCGGGAAAGCAAGTCCCAAGAGGCACCAGCTCTCCCGCCTCTCTTCTTCCCTGCCGCGACAGAGTGAACACCCAAAGCCTTTCTGAGGAAACAGCAGCGAAGTGCGGTTCGTGCCAAGCTGAAAACCTCTGCGAAAGCATAGCAGTTGCGGGGAAATCAGAGTCGGTTCTGTGGGCTGCTTTTGTTGCTTGCCTTAGCCTAGTATTCGCAGCACTATGGGAGCATACGGCATAGAGCGAAATCCTCTTTGCCCTGGCATCCCCTCTGGGAAAGCATAGCATTCTTTGCGAAACCAGATTCGGGTCTGAGAGATTCTCCTGTTGCCTGAGCTGGTCTCCTCAGCACGGTGTAATAAACCCGCATGGAACGAAATCTTCTTTGCCTGTGCATCTCTCTGCCTGAGAGAGAAGCGAGCTTGCGCCTGTGGAAAGAGCCTTAAGGAAAGGGACATGTCTTTCACGGCGCTCCCCAGGAGCATGTCTGTGAAAGGTGCACCAAGCTGCCCAGTGAGAAGAGCAGGAGCCGTTGGCCTTCTGATCTGGAAAAGGTTGCTAAGCAGGAGAGCCTTCCCAGGCAGGCACAGCGGCCGGTGACAATACAAGTGTCACTAGCTCCCTGTGCAGAGAAGGAAGTCTGGCCAGTTAAGGAGACAGGAGGGGATGAGGTGGGCAGGGCGCGTGGTCCTCTCTTAGGAAGGAGTCTGGGCAGAGAGCATGCCTGTCGTGAGCCTCTGGGCTAATGGAGACAGCAGCTCCTTGGCCACCTGTCCCTGGGGCAGATATGCACTAGCCACCAGGCGCCTACCCTGAACTCGCAGAAACAGCTCCCTGAAATAACAGAGAGTCAGATGCCGACTTCCTCCAGGATGCAGAAGCTTGGAGGAGGCACGGGGTTTAAGGGGAAGGAGTGGGGACAGTCCCCCAATGCTCCCTATTAAGTGCACGGGCAGTATGCTGGGATCCTGTCACCTTTCCTGTCCTGTGGGGAAAGCACTGGCCTAGTCCGCGAGTCCGCCTGAGCGCCAGAGTAAAAGGCCAAGCGATGCCTACACTGGGAGATGCTGGTGTGCATAGAGTGCCATCCAAGGCTACGCGCGCTATAGCAGCATTGTGGCTGTGTCTGCTTAGTTGGGCCTGGCAGGGTGATCTTAGGACGCGAACATGGAGCCCTGGAAAGCAAGGCCCAAAAGGCACCAGCTCTCCCGCAGCTCTTCTTTCCTGAGGCAACTGAAGTCTTGCTGAGGAAGCAGCAGCGAAGTGCTGTTCGCTCCAAGCCAAAGCCTCTGCGAAAGCACAGCATTCGCTGAGAAATATTCTGTGGGCTGCTTATGCTTGCCTGAGCCCAGTCTCACGGTGGGAGAAACCCGCATACAGCGAAAGTCTCTTTGCCTGGGTATCTCCCCTGTGAAAGCACTGCGTTCCTTGGGAAATCAGAGTTGGGTTAGGGGATGCTGCTACTGCTTGCCTGAGCTAGTCTCCGGAGCTCGGTGGAAGATACTCGCATGGAGCGAAATACCCTTTGCCCTAGCATACCCTCTGCCTGAGAGAGAAGCCAAGAGTGGGGAAGGCTCAGCACGCCGCCCCCGGAGAAGAGAAGGAGCCGTTGTCCTTGGGGTCAGGAAACGCTCGGGAAGCAGGATAGCCTGCCGTGGCACTAACAGCAGGCCGGTGGCCAAACAAGTGTCACCTGCTCCATGTGCGGAGCGATGGAACCCCGGCTGCTATGGAGACATGAGGGGACGACTAGGGCAGAGGAGCGTGAACCACTCTGAGGAAGGAGTCTGGGGAGAAGGCAGGCCTGTCCTGTGCCTCTGGTCCCAAGGGGAGATCATCTCCTTGGCCACCTGTCCCAAGGGCAGACTTGGGCTTGCCACCAGGTGCTATACCCGGAACGCGCAGAAACAAAACCATGGAGAAACGGGCAGTCAGATGCCGTCTTCCACCAAGATGTGGCAGCGATGTGGGTGGCAGGGCGTGTGCCGGTAAAGGAGTGGAGACTGTCCCCCACAGTTGCCCGTCCCAGTGCACGGGCCGTGTGCAGTGATCCTGTCGCTTCCTCTCTCCTGTGGTGAAGGCACTGGCCTAGACCCCGAGTCTGCCTGAGTGCCAGAGAAAAGGCAAAGCCTAACCTACCCCAGGAGACGGTAATAGGCATAGAGTGCCATGCTAAGACACGCACGCTGCTGCAGGGTTGTGACTGTGTCTGCTTAGTTCGGCATAGCAAGGTGAACCCCGGGCGTGATCTTAAAGCCCGGGAAAGCAAGTCCCAAGAGGCACCAGCTCTCCCGCCTCTCTTCTTCCCTGCCGCGACAGAGTGAACACCCAAAGCCTTTCAGAGGAAACAGCAGCGAAGTGCGGTTCGTGCCAAGCTGAAAACCTCTGCGAAAGCATAGCAGTCGCGGGGAAATCAGAGTCGGTTCTGTGGGCTGCTTTTGTTGCTTGCCTTAGCCTAGTATTCGCAGCACTATGGGAGCATACGGCATAGAGCGAAATCCTCTTTGCCCTGGCATCCCCTCTGGGAAAGCATAGCATTCTTTGCGATACCAGATTCGGGTCTGAGAGATTCTCCTGTTGCCTGAGCTGGTCTCCTCAGCACGGTGTAATAAACCCGCATGGAACGAAATCTTCTTTGCCTGTGCATCTCTCTGCCTGAGAGAGAAGCGAGCTTGCGCCTGTGGAAAGAGCCTTAAGGAAAGGGACATGTCTTTCACGGCGCTCCCCAGGAGCATGTCTGTGAAAGGTGCACCAAGCTGCCCAGTGAGAAGAGCAGGAGCCGTTGGCCTTCTGATCTGGAAAAGGTTGCTAAGCCGGAGAGCCTTCCCAGGCAGGCACAGCGGCCGGTGACAATACAAGTGTCACTAGCTCCCTGTGCAGAGAAGGAAGTCTGGCCAGCTAAGGAGACAGGAGGGGATGTGGTGGGCAGGGCGCGTGGTCCTCTCTTAGGAAGGAGTCTGGGCAGAGAGCATGCCTGTCGTGAGCCTCTGGGCTAATGGAGACAGCAGCTCCTTGGCCACCTGTCCCTGGGGCAGATATGCACTAGCCACCAGGCGCCTACCCTGAACTCGCAGAAACAGCTCCCTGAAATAACGGAGAGTCAGATGCCGACTTCCTCCAGGATGCAGAAGCTTGGAGGAGGCACGGGGTTTAAGGGGAAGGAGTGGGGACAGTCCCCCAATGCTCCCTATTAAGTGCACGGCGGTGTGCTGGGGTCCTGTCACCATTCCTGTCCTGTGGGGAAAGCACTGGCCTAGTCCGCGAGTCCGCCTGAGCGCCAGAGTAAAAGGCCAAGCGATGCCTACACTGGGAGACGCTGGTGTGCATAGAGTGCCATCCAAGGCTACGCGCGCTATAGCAGCATTGTGGCTGTGTCTGCTTAGTTGGGCCTGGCAGGGTGATCTTAGGACGCGAACATGGAGCCCTGGAAAGCAAGGCCCAAGAGGCACCAGCTCTCCCGCAGCTCTTCTTTCCTGAGGCAACTGAAGTCTTGCTGAGGAAGCAGCAGCGAAGTGCTGTTCGCTCCAAGCCAAAGCCTCTGCGAAAGCACAGCATTCGCTGAGAAATGTTCTGTGGGCTGCTGCTGCTTGCCTGAGCCCAGTCTCACGGTGGGAGAAACCCGCATACAGCGAAAGTCTCTTTGCCTGGGTATCTCCCCTGTGAAAGCACTGCGTTCCTTGGGAAATCAGAGTTGGGTTAGGGGATGCTGCTACTGCTTGCCTGAGCTAGTCTCCGGAGCTCGGTGGAAGATACTCGCATGGAGCGAAATACCCTTTGCCCTAGCATACACTCTGCCTGAGAGAGAAGCCAAGAGTGGGGAAGGCTCAGCACGCCGCCCCCGGAGAAGAGAAGGAGCCGTTGTCCTTGGGGTCAGGAAACGCTCGGGAAGCAGGATAGCCTGCCGTGGCACTAACAGCAGGCCGGTGGAAAACAAGTGTCACCTGCTCCATGTGCGGAGCGATGGAACCCCGGCTGCTATGGAGACATGAGGGGACTACTAGGGCAGAGGAGCGTGAACCACTCTGAGGAAGGAGTCTGGGGAGAAGGCAGGCCTGTCCTGTGCCTCTGGTCCCAAGGGGAGATCATCTCCTTGGCCACCTGTCCCAAGGGCAGACTTGGGCTTGCCACCAGGTGCTCTACCCGGAACGCGCAGAAACAAACCCATGGAGAATCGGGCAGTCAGATGCCGTCTTCCACCAAGATGTGGCAGCGATGTGGGTGGCAGGGCGTGTACCGGGAAAGGAGTGGAGACTGTCCCCCACAGTTGCCCGTCCCAGTGCACGGGTTGTTTGCAGTGATCCTGTCGCTTCCTCTCTCCTGTGGTGAAGGCACTGGCCTAGACCCCGAGTCTGCCTGAGCGCCAGAGAAAAGGCAAAGCCTTTCTACCCCAGGAGATGGTAATAGGCATAGAGTGCCATGCTAAGACACGCACGCTGCTGCAGGGTTGTGACTGTGTCTGCTTAGTTCGGCATAACAAGGTGAACCCAGGGCGTGATCTTAAAGCCCGGGAAAGCAAGTCCCAAGAGGCACCAGCTCTCCCGCCTCTCTTCTTCCCTGCCGCGACAGAGTGAACACCCAAAGCCTTTCTGAGGAAACAGCAGCGAAGTGCGGTTCGTGCCAAGCTGAAAACCTCTGCGAAAGCATAGCAGTTGCGGGGAAATCAGAGTCGGTTCTGTGGGCTGCTTTTGTTGCTTGCCTTAGCCTAGTATTCGCAGCACTATGGGAGCATACGGCATAGAGCGAAATCCTCTTTGCCCTGGCATCCCCTCTGGGAAAGCATAGCATTCTTTGCGAAACCAGATTCGGGTCTGAGAGATTCTCCTGTTGCCTGAGCTGGTCTCCTCAGCACGGTGTAATAAACCCGCATGGAACGAAATCTTCTTTGCCTGTGCATCTCTCTGCCTGAGAGAGAAGCGAGCTTGCGCCTGTGGAAAGAGCCTTAAGGAAAGGGACATGTCTTTCACGGCGCTCCCCAGGAGCATGTCTGTGAAAGGTGCACCAAGATGCCCAGTGAGAAGAGCAGGAGCCGTTGGCCTTCTGATCTGGAAAAGGTTGCTAAGCCGGAGAGCCTTCCCAGGCAGGCACAGCGGCCGGTGACAATACAAGTGTCACTAGCTCCCTGTGCAGAGAAGGAAGTCTGGCCAGTTAAGGAGACAGGAGGGGATGAGGTGGGCAGGGCGCGTGGTCCTCTCTTAGGAAGGAGTCTGGGCAGAGAGCATGCCTGTCGTGAGCCTCTGGGCTAATGGAGACAGCAGCTCCTTGGCCACCTGTCCCTGGGGCAGATATGCACTAGCCACCAGGCGCCTACCCTGAACTCGCAGAAACAGCTCCCTGAAATAACGGAGAGTCAGATGCCGACTTCCTCCAGGATGCGGAAGCTTGGAGGAGGCACGGGGTTTAAGGGGAAGGAGTGGGGACAGTCCCCCAATGCTCCCTATTAAGTGCACGGGCAGTATGCTGGGATCCTGTCACCTTTCCTGTCCTGTGGGGAAAGCACTGGCCTAGTCCACGAGTCCGCCTGAGCGCCAGAGTAAAAGGCCAAGCGATGCCTACACTGGGAGATGCTGGTGTGCATAGAGTGCCATCCAAGGCTACGCGCGCTATAGCAGCATTGTGGCTGTGTCTGCTTAGTTGGGCCTGGCAGGGTGATCTTAGGACGCGAACATGGAGCCCTGGAAAGCAAGGCCCAAAAGGCACCAGCTCTCCCGCAGCTCTTCTTTCCTGAGGCAACTGAAGTCTTGCTGAGGAAGCAGCAGCGAAGTGCTGTTCGCTCCAAGCCAAAGCCTCTGCGAAAGCACAGCATTCGCTGAGAAATATTCTGTGGGCTGCTTATGCTTGCCTGAGCCCAGTCTCACGGTGGGAGAAACCCGCATACAGCGAAAGTCTCTTTGCCTGGGTATCTCCCCTGTGAAAGCACTGCGTTCCTTGGGAAATCAGAGTTGGGTTAGGGGATGCTGCTACTGCTTGCCTGAGCTAGTCTCCGGAGCTCGGTGGAAGATACTCGCATGGAGCGAAATACCCTTTGCCCTAGCATACCCTCTGCCTGAGAGAGAAGCCAAGAGTGGGGAAGGCTCAGCACGCCGCCCCCGGAGAAGAGAAGGAGCCGTTGTCCTTGGGGTCAGGAAACGCTCGGGAAGCAGGATAGCCTGCCGTGGCACTAACAGCAGGCCGGTGGCCAAACAAGTGTCACCTGCTCCATGTGCGGAGCGATGGAACCCCGGCTGCTATGGAGACATGAGGGGACGACTAGGGCAGAGGAGCGTGAACCACTCTGAGGAAGGAGTCTGGGGAGAAGGCAGGCCTGTCCTGTGCCTCTGGTCCCAAGGGGAGATCATCTCCTTGGCCACCTGTCCCAAGGGCAGACTTGGGCTTGCCACCAGGTGCTCTACCCGGAACGCGCAGAAACAAAACCATGGAGAAACGGGCAGTCAGATGCCGTCTTCCACCAAGATGTGGCAGCGATGTGGGTGGCAGGGCGTGTGCCGGTAAAGGAGTGGAGACTGTCCCCCACAGTTGCCCGTCCCAGTGCACGGGCCGTGTGCAGTGATCCTGTCGCTTCCTCTCTCCTGTGGTGAAGGCACTGGCCTAGACCCCGAGTCTGCCTGAGTGCCAGAGAAAAGGCAAAGCCTAACCTACCCCAGGAGACGGTAATAGGCATAGAGTGCCATGCTAAGACACGCACGCTGCTGCAGGGTTGTGACTGTGTCTGCTTAGTTCGGCATAGCAAGGTGAACCCCGGGCGTGATCTTAAAGCCCGGGAAAGCAAGTCCCAAGAGGCACCAGCTCTTCCGCCTCTCTTCTTCCCTGCCGCGACAGAGTGAACACCCAAAGCCTTTCAGAGGAAACAGCAGCGAAGTGCGGTTCGTGCCAAGCTGAAAACCTCTGCGAAAGCATAGCAGTCGCGGGGAAATCAGAGTCGGTTCTGTGGGCTGCTTTTGTTGCTTGCCTTAGCCTAGTATTCGCAGCACTATGGGAGCATACGGCATAGAGCGAAATCCTCTTTGCCCTGGCATCCCCTCTGGGAAAGCATAGCATTCTTTGCGATACCAGATTCGGGTCTGAGAGATTCTCCTGTTGCCTGAGCTGGTCTCCTCAGCACGGTGTAATAAACCCGCATGGAACGAAATCTTCTTTGCCTGTGCATCTCTCTGCCTGAGAGAGAAGCGAGCTTGCGCCTGTGGAAAGAGCCTTAAGGAAAGGGACATGTCTTTCACGGCGCTCCCCAGGAGCATGTCTGTGAAAGGTGCACCAAGCTGCCCAGTGAGAAGAGCAGGAGCCGTTGGCCTTCTGATCTAGAAAAGGTTGCTAAGCAGGAGAGCCTTCCCAGGCAGGCACAGCGGCCGATGACAATACAAGTGTCACTAGCTCCCTGTGCAGAGAAGGAAGTCTGGCCAGCTAAGGAGACAGGAGGGGATGTGGTGGGCAGGGGGCGTGGTCCTCTCTTAGGAAGGAGTCTGGGCAGAGAGCATGCCTGTCCTGAGCCTCTGGGCTAATGGAGACAGCAGCTCCTTGGCCACCTGTCCCTGGGGCAGATATGCACTAGCCACCAGGCGCCTACCCTGAACTCGCAGAAACAGCTCCCTGAAATAACGGAGAGTCAGATGCCGACTTCCTCCAGGATGCAGAAGCTTGGAGGAGGCACGGGGTTTAAGGGGAAGGAGTGGGGACAGTCCCCCAATGCTCCCTATTAAGTGCACGGCGGTGTGCTGGGATCCTGTCACCATTCCTGTCCTGTGGGGAAAGCACTGGCCTAGTCCACGAGTCCGCCTGAGCGCCAGAGTAAAAGGCCAAGCGATGCCTACACTGGGAGACGCTGGTGTGCATAGAGTGCCATCCAAGGCTACGCGCGCTATAGCAGCATTGTGGCTGTGTCTGCTTAGTTGGGCCTGGCAGGGTGATCTTAGGACGCGAACATGGAGCCCTGGAAAGCAAGGCCCAAGAGGCACCAGCTCTCCCGCAGCTCTTCTTTCCTGAGGCAACTGAAGTCTTGCTGAGGAAGCAGCAGCGAAGTGCTGTTCGCTCCAAGCCAAAGCCTCTGCGAAAGCACAGCATTCGCTGAGAAATGTTCTGTGGGCTGCTGCTGCTTGCCTGAGCCCAGTCTCACGGTGGGAGAAACCCGCATACAGCGAAAGTCTCTTTGCCTGGGTATCTCCCCTGTGAAAGCACTGCGTTCCTTGGGAAATCAGAGTTGGGTTAGGGGATGCTGCTACTGCTTGCCTGAGCTAGTCTCCGGAGCTCGGTGGAAGATACTCGCATGGAGCGAAATACCCTTTGCCCTAGCATACACTCTGCCTGAGAGAGAAGCCAAGAGTGGGGAAGGCTCAGCACGCCGCCCCCGGAGAAGAGAAGGAGCCGTTGTCCTTGGGGTCAGGAAACGCTCGGGAAGCAGGATAGCCTGCCGTGGCACTAACAGCAGGCCGGTGGAAAACAAGTGTCACCTGCTCCATGTGCGGAGCGATGGAACCCCGGCTGCTATGGAGACATGAGGGGACGACTAGGGCAGAGGAGCGTGAACCACTCTGAGGAAGGAGTCTGGGGAGAAGGCAGGCCTGTCCTGTGCCTCTGGTCCCAAGGGGAGATCATCTCCTTGGCCACTTGTCCCAAGGGCAGACTTGGGCTTGCCACCAGGTGCTCTACCCGGAACGCGCAGAAACAAACCCATGGAGAATCGGGCAGTCAGATGCCGTCTTCCACCAAGATGTGGCAGCGATGTGGGTGGCAGGGCGTGTACCGGGAAAGGAGTGGAGACTGTCCCCCACAGTTGCCCGTCCCAGTGCACGGGTTGTTTGCAGTGATCCTGTCGCTTCCTCTCTCCTGTGGTGAAGGCACTGGCCTAGACCCCGAGTCTGCCTGAGCGCCAGAGAAAAGGCAAAGCCTTTCTACCCCAGGAGATGGTAATAGGCATAGAGTGCCATGCTAAGACACGCACGCTGCTGCAGGGTTGTGACTGTGTCTGCTTAGTTCGGCATAGCAAGGTGAACCCCGGGCGTGATCTTAAAGCCCGGGAAAGCAAGTCCCAAGAGGCACCAGCTCTCCCGCCTCTCTTCTTCCCTGCCGCGAGAGTGAACACCCAAAGCCTTTCTCAGGAAACAGCAGCGAAGTGCGGTTCGTGCCAAGCTGAAAACCTCTGCGAAAGCATAGCAGTTGCGGGGAAATCAGAGTCGGTTCTGTGGGCTGCTTTTGTTGCTTGCCTTAGCCTAGTATTCGCAGCACTATGGGAGCATACGGCATAGAGCGAAATCCTCTTTGCCCTGGCATCCCCTCTGGGAAAGCATAGCATTCTTTGCGAAACCAGATTCGGGTCTGAGAGATTCTCCTGTTGCCTGAGCTGGTCTCCTCAGCACGGTGTAATGAACCCGCATGGAACGAAATCTTCTTTGCCTGTGCATCTCTCTGCCTGAGAGAGAAGCGAGCTTGCGCCTGTGGAAAGAGCCTTAAGGAAAGGGACATGTCTTTCACGGCGCTCCCCAGGAGCATGTCTGTGAAAGGTGCACCAAGCTGCCCAGTGAGAAGAGCAGGAGCCGTTGGCCTTCTGATCTGGAAAAGGTTGCTAAGCCGGAGAGCCTTCCCAGGCAGGCACAGCGGCCGGTGACAATACAAGTGTCACTAGCTCCCTGTGCAGAGAAGGAAGTCTGGCCAGTTAAGGAGACAGGAGGGGATGAGGTGGGCAGGGCGCGTGGTCCTCTCTTAGGAAGGAGTCTGGGCAGAGAGCATGCCTGTCGTGAGCCTCTGGGCTAATGGAGACAGCAGCTCCTTGGCCACCTGTCCCTGGGGCAGATATGCACTAGCCACCAGGCGCCTACCCTGAACTCGCAGAAACAGCTCCCTGAAATAACGGAGAGTCAGATGCCGACTTCCTCCAGGATGTAGAAGCTTGGAGGAGGCACGGGGTTTAAGGGGAAGGAGTGGGGACAGTCCCCCAATGCTCCCTATTAAGTGCACGGGCAGTATGCTGGGATCCTGTCACCTTTCCTGTCCTGTGGGGAAAGCACTGGCCTAGTCCGCGAGTCCGCCTGAGCGCCAGAGTAAAAGGCCAAGCGATGCCTACACTGGGAGATGCTGGTGTGCATAGAGTGCCATCCAAGGCTACGCGCGCTATAGCAGCATTGTGGCTGTGTCTGCTTAGTTGGGCCTGGCAGGGTGATCTTAGGACGCGAACATGGAGCCCTGGAAAGCAAGGCCCAAAAGGCACCAGCTCTCCCGCAGCTCTTCTTTCCTGAGGCAACTGAAGTCTTGCTGAGGAAGCAGCAGCGAAGTGCTGTTCGCTCCAAGCCAAAGCCTCTGCGAAAGCACAGCATTCGCTGAGAAATATTCTGTGGGCTGCTTATGCTTGCCTGAGCCCAGTCTCACGGTGGGAGAAACCCGCATACAGCGAAAGTCTCTTTGCCTGGGTATCTCCCCTGTGAAAGCACTGCGTTCCTTGGGAAATCAGAGTTGGGTTAGGGGATGCTGCTACTGCTTGCCTGAGCTAGTCTCCGGAGCTCGGTGGAAGATACTCGCATGGAGCGAAATACCCTTTGCCCTAGCATACCCTCTGCCTGAGAGAGAAGCCAAGAGTGGGGAAGGCTCAGCACGCCGCCCCCGGAGAAGAGAAGGAGCCGTTGTCCTTGGGGTCAGGAAACGCTCGGGAAGCAGGATAGCCTGCCGTGGCACTAACAGCAGGCCGGTGGCCAAACAAGTGTCACCTGCTCCATGTGCGGAGCGATGGAACCCCGGCTGCTATGGAGACATGAGGGGACGACTAGGGCAGAGGAGCGTGAACCACTCTGAGGAAGGAGTCTGGGGAGAAGGCAGGCCTGTCCTGTGCCTCTGGTCCCAAGGGGAGATCATCTCCTTGGCCACCTGTCCCAAGGGCAGACTTGGGCTTGCCACCAGGTGCTATACCCGGAACGCGCAGAAACAAAACCATGGAGAAACGGGCAGTCAGATGCCGTCTTCCACCAAGATGTGGCAGCGATGTGGGTGGCAGGGCGTGTGCCGGTAAAGGAGTGGAGACTGTCCCCCACAGTTGCCCGTCCCAGTGCACGGGCCGTGTGCAGTGATCCTGTCGCTTCCTCTCTCCTGTGGTGAAGGCACTGGCCTAGACCCCGAGTCTGCCTGAGTGCCAGAGAAAAGGCAAAGCCTAACCTACCCCAGGAGACGGTAATAGGCATAGAGTGCCATGCTAAGACACGCACGCTGCTGCAGGGTTGTGACTGTGTCTGCTTAGTTCGGCATAGCAAGGTGAACCCCGGGCGTGATCTTAAAGCCCGGGAAAGCAAGTCCCAAGAGGCACCAGCTCTCCCGCCTCTCTTCTTCCCTGCCGCGACAGAGTGAACACCCAAAGCCTTTCAGAGGAAACAGCAGCGAAGTGCGGTTCGTGCCAAGCTGAAAACCTCTGCGAAAGCATAGCAGTCGCGGGGAAATCAGAGTCGGTTCTGTGGGCTGCTTTTGTTGCTTGCCTTAGCCTAGTATTCGCAGCACTATGGGAGCATACGGCATAGAGCGAAATCCTCTTTGCCCTGGCATCCCCTCTGGGAAAGCATAGCATTCTTTGCGATACCAGATTCGGGTCTGAGAGATTCTCCTGTTGCCTGAGCTGGTCTCCTCAGCACGGTGTAATAAACCCGCATGGAACGAAATCTTCTTTGCCTGTGCATCTCTCTGCCTGAGAGAGAAGCGAGCTTGCGCCTGTGGAAAGAGCCTTAAGGAAAGGGACATGTCTTTCACGGCGCTCCCCAGGAGCATGTCTGTGAAAGGTGCACCAAGCTGCCCAGTGAGAAGAGCAGGAGCCGTTGGCCTTCTGATCTAGAAAAGGTTGCTAAGCAGGAGAGCCTTCCCAGGCAGGCACAGCGGCCGGTGACAATACAAGTGTCACTAGCTCCCTGTGCAGAGAAGGAAGTCTGGCCAGCTAAGGAGACAGGAGGGGATGTGGTGGGCAGGGCGCGTGGTCCTCTCTTAGGAAGGAGTCTGGGCAGAGAGCATGCCTGTCGTGAGCCTCTGGGCTAATGGAGACAGCAGCTCCTTGGCCACCTGTCCCTGGGGCAGATATGCACTAGCCACCAGGCGCCTACCCTGAACTCGCAGAAACAGCTCCCTGAAATAACGGAGAGTCAGATGCCGACTTCCTCCAGGATGCAGAAGCTTGGAGGAGGCACGGGGTTTAAGGGGAAGGAGTGGGGACAGTCCCCCAATGCTCCCTATTAAGTGCACGGCGGTGTGCTGGGATCCTGTCACCATTCCTGTCCTGTGGGGAAAGCACTGGCCTAGTCCGCGAGTCCGCCTGAGCGCCAGAGTAAAAGGCCAAGCGATGCCTACACTGGGAGACGCTGGTGTGCATAGAGTGCCATCCAAGGCTACGCGCGCTATAGCAGCATTGTGGCTGTGTCTGCTTAGTTGGGCCTGGCAGGGTGATCTTAGGACGCGAACATGGAGCCCTGGAAAGCAAGGCCCAAGAGGCACCAGCTCTCCCGCAGCTCTTCTTTCCTGAGGCAACTGAAGTCTTGCTGAGGAAGCAGCAGCGAAGTGCTGTTCGCTCCAAGCCAAAGCCTCTGCGAAAGCACAGCATTCGCTGAGAAATGTTCTGTGGGCTGCTGCTGCTTGCCTGAGCCCAGTCTCACGGTGGGAGAAACCCGCATACAGCGAAAGTCTCTTTGCCTGGGTATCTCCCCTGTGAAAGCACTGCGTTCCTTGGGAAATCAGAGTTGGGTTAGGGGATGCTGCTACTGCTTGCCTGAGCTAGTCTCCGGAGCTCGGTGGAAGATACTCGCATGGAGCGAAATACCCTTTGCCCTAGCATACCCTCTGCCTGAGAGAGAAGCCAAGAGTGGGGAAGGCTCAGCACGCCGCCCCCGGAGAAGAGAAGGAGCCGTTGTCCTTGGGGTCAGGAAACGCTCGGGAAGCAGGATAGCCTGCCGTGGCACTAACAGCAGGCCGGTGGAAAACAAGTGTCACCTGCTCCATGTGCGGAGCGATGGAACCCCGGCTGCTATGGAGACATGAGGGGACGACTAGGGCAGAGGAGCGTGAACCACTCTGAGGAAGGAGTCTGGGGAGAAGGCAGGCCTGTCCTGTGCCTCTGGTCCCAAGGGGAGATCATCTCCTTGGCCACCTGTCCCAAGGGCTGACTTGGGCTTGCCACCAGGTGCTCTACCCGGACCGCGCAGAAACAAACCCATGGAGAATCGGGCAGTCAGATGCCGTCTTCCACCAAGATGTGGCAGCGATGTGGGTGGCAGGGCGTGTACCGGGAAAGGAGTGGAGACTGTCCCCCACAGTTGCCCGTCCCAGTGCACGGGTTGTTTGCAGTGATCCTGTCGCTTCCTCTCTCCTGTGGTGAAGGCACTGGCCTAGACCCCGAGTCTGCCTGAGCGCCAGAGAAAAGGCAAAGCCTTTCTACCCCAGGAGATGGTAATAGGCATAGAGTGCCATGCTAAGACACGCACGCTGCTGCAGGGTTGTGACTGTGTCTGCTTAGTTCGGCATAACAAGGTGAACCCAGGGCGTGATCTTAAAGCCCGGGAAAGCAAGTCCCAAGAGGCACCAGCTCTCCCGCCTCTCTTCTTCCCTGCCGCGACAGAGTGAACACCCAAAGCCTTTCTGAGGAAACAGCAGCGAAGTGCGGTTCGTGCCAAGCTGAAAACCTCTGCGAAAGCATAGCAGTTGCGGGGAAATCAGAGTCGGTTCTGTGGGCTGCTTTTGTTGCTTGCCTTAGCCTAGTATTCGCAGCACTATGGGAGCATACGGCATAGAGCGAAATCCTCTTTGCCCTGGCATCCCCTCTGGGAAAGCATAGCATTCTTTGCGAAACCAGATTCGGGTCTGAGAGATTCTCCTGTTGCCTGAGCTGGTCTCCTCAGCACGGTGTAATAAACCCGCATGGAACGAAATCTTCTTTGCCTGTGCATCTCTCTGCCTGAGAGAGAAGCGAGCTTGCGCCTGTGGAAAGAGCCTTAAGGAAAGGGACATGTCTTTCACGGCGCTCCCCAGGAGCATGTCTGTGAAAGGTGCACCAAGATGCCCAGTGAGAAGAGCAGGAGCCGTTGGCCTTCTGATCTGGAAAAGGTTGCTAAGCCGGAGAGCCTTCCCAGGCAGGCACAGCGGCCGGTGACAATACAAGTGTCACTAGCTCCCTGTGCAGAGAAGGAAGTCTGGCCAGTTAAGGAGACAGGAGGGGATGAGGTGGGCAGGGCGCGTGGTCCTCTCTTAGGAAGGAGTCTGGGCAGAGAGCATGCCTGTCGTGAGCCTCTGGGCTAATGGAGACAGCAGCTCCTTGGCCACCTGTCCCTGGGGCAGATATGCACTAGCCACCAGGCGCCTACCCTGAACTCGCAGAAACAGCTCCCTGAAATAACGGAGAGTCAGATGCCGACTTCCTCCAGGATGCAGAAGCTTGGAGGAGGCACGGGGTTTAAGGGGAAGGAGTGGGGACAGTCCCCCAATGCTCCCTATTAAGTGCACGGGCAGTATGCTGGGATCCTGTCACCTTTCCTGTCCTGTGGGGAAAGCACTGGCCTAGTCCGCGAGTCCGCCTGAGCGCCAGAGTAAAAGGCCAAGCGATGCCTACACTGGGAGATGCTGGTGTGCATAGAGTGCCATCCAAGGCTACGCGCGCTATAGCAGCATTGTGGCTGTGTCTGCTTAGTTGGGCCTGGCAGGGTGATCTTAGGACGCGAACATGGAGCCCTGGAAAGCAAGGCCCAAAAGGCACCAGCTCTCCCGCAGCTCTTCTTTCCTGAGGCAACTGAAGTCTTGCTGAGGAAGCAGCAGCGAAGTGCTGTTCGCTCCAAGCCAAAGCCTCTGCGAAAGCACAGCATTCGCTGAGAAATATTCTGTGGGCTGCTTATGCTTGCCTGAGCCCAGTCTCACGGTGGGAGAAACCCGCATACAGCGAAAGTCTCTTTGCCTGTGTATCTCCCCTGTGAAAGCACTGCGTTCCTTGGGAAATCAGAGTTGGGTTAGGGGATGCTGCTACTGCTTGCCTGAGCTAGTCTCCGGAGCTCGGTGGAAGATACTCGCATGGAGCGAAATACCCTTTGCCCTAGCATACCCTCTGCCTGAGAGAGAAGCCAAGAGTGGGGAAGGCTCAGCACGCCGCCCCCGGAGAAGAGAAGGAGCCGTTGTCCTTGGGGTCAGGAAACGCTCGGGAAGCAGGATAGCCTGCCGTGGCACTAACAGCAGGCCGGTGGCCAAACAAGTGTCACCTGCTCCATGTGCGGAGCGATGGAACCCCGGCTGCTATGGAGACATGAGGGGACGACTAGGGCAGAGGAGCGTGAACCACTCTGAGGAAGGAGTCTGGGGAGAAGGCAGGCCTGTCCTGTGCCTCTGGTCCCAAGGGGAGATCATCTCCTTGGCCACCTGTCCCAAGGGCAGACTTGGGCTTGCCACCAGGTGCTATACCCGGAACGCGCAGAAACAAAACCATGGAGAAACGGGCAGTCAGATGCCGTCTTCCACCAAGATGTGGCAGCGATGTGGGTGGCAGGGCGTGTGCCGGTAAAGGAGTGGAGACTGTCCCCCACAGTTGCCCGTCCCAGTGCACGGGCCGTGTGCATTGATCCTGTCGCTTCCTCTCTCCTGTGGTGAAGGCACTGGCCTAGACCCCGAGTCTGCCTGAGTGCCAGAGAAAAGGCAAAGCCTAACCTACCCCAGGAGACGGTAATAGGCATAGAGTGCCATGCTAAGACACGCACGCTGCTGCAGGGTTGTGACTGTGTCTGCTTAGTTCGGCATAGCAAGGTGAACCCCGGGCGTGATCTTAAAGCCCGGGAAAGCAAGTCCCAAGAGGCACCAGCTCTCCCGCCTCTCTTCTTCCCTGCCGCGACAGAGTGAACACCCAAAGCCTTTCAGAGGAAACAGCAGCGAAGTGCGGTTCGTGCCAAGCTGAAAACCTCTGTGAAAGCATAGCAGTCGCGGGGAAATCAGAGTCGGTTCTGTGGGCTGCTTTTGTTGCTTGCCTTAGCCTAGTATTCGCAGCACTATGGGAGCATACGGCATAGAGCGAAATCCTCTTTGCCCTGGCATCCCCTCTGGGAAAGCATAGCATTCTTTGCGATACCAGATTCGGGTCTGAGAGATTCTCCTGTTGCCTGAGATGGTCTCCTCAGCACGGTGTAATAAACCCGCATGGAACGAAATCTTCTTTGCCTGTGCATCTCTCTGCCTGAGAGAGAAGCGAGCTTGCGCCTGTGGAAAGAGCCTTAAGGAAAGGGACATGTCTTTCACGGCGCTCCCCAGGAGCATGTCTGTGAAAGGTGCACCAAGCTGCCCAGTGAGAAGAGCAGGAGCCGTTGGCCTTCTGATCTAGAAAAGGTTGCTAAGCAGGAGAGCCTTCCCAGGCAGGCACAGCGGCCGGTGACAATACAAGTGTCACTAGCTCCCTGTGCAGAGAAGGAAGTCTGGCCAGCTAAGGAGACAGGAGGGGATGTGGTGGGCAGGGCGCGTGGTCCTCTCTTAGGAAGGAGTCTGGGCAGAGAGCATGCCTGTCCTGAGCCTCTGGGCTAATGGAGACAGCAGCTCCTTGGCCACCTGTCCCTGGGGCAGATATGCACTAGCCACCAGGCGCCTACCCTGAACTCGCAGAAACAGCTCCCTGAAATAACGGAGAGTCAGATGCCGACTTCCTCCAGGATGCAGAAGCTTGGAGGAGGCACGGGGTTTAAGGGGATGGAGTGGGGACAGTCCCCCAATGCTCCCTATTAAGTGCACGGCGGTGTGCTGGGATCCTGTCACCATTCCTGTCCTGTGGGGAAAGCACTGGCCTAGTCCGCGAGTCCGCCTGAGCGCCAGAGTAAAAGGCCAAGCGATGCCTACACTGGGAGACGCTGGTGTGCATAGAGTGCCATCCAAGGCTACGCGTGCTATAGCAGCATTGTGGCTGTGTCTGCTTAGTTGGGCCTGGCAGGGTGATCTTAGGACGCGAACATGGAGCCCTGGAAAGCAAGGCCCAAGAGGCACCAGCTCTCCCGCAGCTCTTCTTTCCTGAGGCAACTGAAGTCTTGCTGAGGAAGCAGCAGCGAAGTGCTGTTCGCTCCAAGCCAAAGCCTCTGCGAAAGCACAGCATTCGCTGAGAAATATTCTGTGGGCTGCTTATGCTTGCCTGAGCCCAGTCTCACGGTGGGAGAAACCCGCATACAGCGAAAGTCTCTTTGCCTGGGTATCTCCCCTGTGAAAGCACTGCGTTCCTTGGGAAATCAGAGTTGGGTTAGGGGATGCTGCTACTGCTTGCCTGAGCTAGTCTCCGGAGCTCGGTGGAAGATACTCGCATGGAGCGAAATACCCTTTGCCCTAGCATACCCTCTGCCTGAGAGAGAAGCCAAGAGTGGGGAAGGCTCAGCACGCCGACCCCGGAGAAGAGAAGGAGCCGTTGTCCTTGGGGTCAGGAAACGCTTGGGAAGCAGGATAGCCTGCCGTGGCACTAACAGCAGGCCGGTGGCCAAACAAGTGTCACCTGCTCCATGTGCGGAGCGATGGAACCCCGGCTGCTATGGAGACATGAGGGGACGACTAGGGCAGAGGAGCGTGAACCACTCTGAGGAAGGAGTCTGGGGAGAAGGCAGGCCTGTCCTGTGCCTCTGGTCCCAAGGGGAGATCATCTCCTTGGCCACCTGTCCCAAGGGCAGACTTGGGCTTGCCACCACGTGCTATACCCGGAACGCGCAGAAACAAAACCATGGAGAAACGGGCAGTCAGATGCCGTCTTCCACCAAGATGTGGCAGCGATGTGGGTGGCAGGGCGTGTGCCGGGAAAGGAGTGGAGACTGTCCCCCACAGTTGTCCGTCCCAGTGCACGGGCCGTGTGCAGTGATCCTGTCGCTTCCTCTCTCCTGTGGTGAAGGCACTGGCCTAGACCCCGAGTCTGCCTGAGCGCCAGAGAAAAGGCAAAGCCTAACCTACCCCAGGAGACGGTAATAGGCATAGAGTGCCATGCTAAGACACGCACGCTGCTGCAGGGTTGTGACTGTGTCTGCTTAGTTCGGCATAGCAAGGTGAACCCCGGGCGTGATCTTAAAGCCCGGGAAAGCAAGTCCCAAGAGGCACCAGCTCTCCCGCCTCTCTTCTTCCCTGCCGCGACAGAGTGAACACCCAAAGCCTTTCAGAGGAAACAGCAGCGAAGTGCGGTTCGTGCCAAGCTGAAATCCACTGTGAAAGCATAGCAGTCGCGGGGAAATCAGAGTCGGTTCTGTGGGCTGCTTTTGTTGCTTGCCTTAGCCTAGTATTCGCAGCACTATGGGAGCATACGGCATAGAGCGAAATCCTCTTTGCCCTGGCATCCCCTCTGGGAAAGCATAGCATTCTTTGCGAAACCAGATTCGGGTCTGAGAGATTCTCCTGTTGCCTGAGCTGGTCTCCTCAGCACGGTGTAATAAACCCGCATGGAACGAAATCTTCTTTGCCTGTATATCTCTCTGCCTGAGAGAGAAGCGAGCTTGCGCCTGTGGAAAGAGCCTTAAGGAAAGGGACATGTCTTTCACGGCGCTCCCCAGGAGCATATCTGTGAAAGGTGCAGCAAGCTGCCCAGTGAGAAGAGCAGGAGCCGTTGGCCTTCTGGTCTGGAAAAGGTTGCTAAGCAGGAGAGCCTTCCCAGGCAGGCACCGTGGCCGGTGACAATACAAGTGTCACTAGCTCCCTGTGCAGAGAAGGAAGTCTGGCCAGCAAAGGAGACAGGAGGGGATGAGGTGGGCAGGGCGCGTGGTCCTCTCTTAGGAAGGAGTCTGGGCAGAGAGCATGCCTGTCCTGAGCCTCTGGGCTAATGGAGACAGCAGCTCCTTGGCCACCTGTCCCTGGGGCAGACATGCACTAGCCACCAGGCGCCTACCCGGGACTCGAAGAAACAGCTCCCTGAAATAACGGAGAGTCAGATGCCGACTTCCTCCAGGATGCGGAATCTTGGAGGAGGCACGGGGTTTAAGGGGAAGGAGTGGGGACAGTCCCCCAATGCTCCCTATTAAGTGCACGGCGGTGTGCTGGGATCCTGTCACCATTCCTGTCCTGTGGGGAAAGCACTGGCCTAGTCCGCGAGTCCGCCTGAGCGCCAGAGTAAAAGGCCAAGCGATGCCTACACTGGGAGATGCTGGTGTGCATAGAGTGCCATCCAAGGCTACGCGCGCTATAGCAGCATTGTGGCTGTGTCTGCTTAGTTGGGCCTGGCAGGGTGATCTTAGGACGCGAACATGGAGCCCTGGAAAGCAAGGCCCAAGAGGCACCAGCTCTCCCGCAGCTCTTCTTTCCTGAGGCAACTGAAGTCTTGCTGAGGAAGCAGCAGCGAAGTGCTGTTCGCTCCAAGCCAAAGCCTCTGCGAAAGCACAGCATTCGCTGAGAAATGTTCTGTGGGCTGCTGCTGCTTGCCTGAGCCCAGTCTCACGGTGGGAGAAACCCGCATACAGCGAAAGTCTCTTTGCCTGGGTATCTCCCCTGTGAAAGCACTGCGTTCCTTGGGAAATCAGAGTTGGGTTAGGGGATGCTGCTACTGCTTGCCTGAGCTAGTCTCCGGAGCTCGGTGGAAGATACTCGCATGGAGCGAAATACCCTTTGCCCTAGCATACCCTCTGCCTGAGAGAGAAGCCAAGAGTGGGGAAGGCTCAGCACGCCGCCCCCGGAGAAGAGAAGGAGCCGTTGTCCTTGGGGTCAGGAAACGCTCGGGAAGCAGGATAGCCTGCCGTGGCACTAACAGCAGGCCGGTGGCCAAACAAGTGTCACCTGCTCCATGTGCGGAGCGATGGAACCCCGGCTGCTATGGAGACATGAGGGGACGACTAGGGCAGAGGAGCGTGAACCACTCTGCGGAAGGAGTCTGGGGAGAAGGCAGGCCTGTCCTGTGCCTCTGGTCCCAAGGGGAGATCATCTCCTTGGCCACCTGTCCCAAGGGCAGACTTGGGCTTGCCACCAGGTGCTCTACCCGGAACGCGCAGAAACAAACCCATGGAGAATCGGGCAGTCAGATGCCGTCTTCCACCAAGATGTGGCAGCGATGTGGGTGGCAGGGCGTGTACCGGGAAAGGAGTGGAGACTGTCCCCCACAGTTGCCCGTCCCAGTGCACGGGTTGTTTGCAGTGATCCTGTCGCTTCCTCTCTCCTGTGGTGAAGGCACTGGCCTAGACCCCGAGTCTGCCTGAGCGCCAGAGAAAAGGCAAAGCCTTTCTACCCCAGGAGATGGTAATAGGCATAGAGTGCCATGCTAAGACACGCACGCTGCTGCAGGGTTGTGACTGTGTCTGCTTAGTTCGGCATAGCAAGGTGAACCCCGGGCGTGATCTTAAAGCCCGGGAAAGCAAGTCCCAAGAGGCACCAGCTCTCCCGCCTCTCTTCTTCCCTGCCGCGACAGAGTGAACACCCAAAGCCTTTCTGAGGAAACAGCAGCGAAGTGCGGTTCGTGCCAAGCTGAAAACCTCTGCGAAAGCATAGCAGTTGCGGGGAAATCAGAGTCGGTTCTGTGGGCTGCTTTTGTTGCTTGCCTTAGCCTAGTATTCGCAGCACTATGGGAGCATACGGCATAGAGCGAAATCCTCTTTGCCCTGGCATCCCCTCTGGGAAAGCATAGCATTCTTTGCGAAACCAGATTCGGGTCTGAGAGATTCTCCTGTTGCCTGAGCTGGTCTCCTCAGCACGGTGTAATGAACCCGCATGGAACGAAATCTTCTTTGCCTGTGCATCTCTCTGCCTGAGAGAGAAGCGAGCTTGCGCCTGTGGAAAGAGCCTTAAGGAAAGGGACATGTCTTTCACGGCGCTCCCCAGGAGCATGTCTGTGAAAGGTGCACCAAGCTGCCCAGTGAGAAGAGCAGGAGCCGTTGGCCTTCTGATCTGGAAAAGGTTGCTAAGCCGGAGAGCCTTCCCAGGCAGGCACAGCGGCCGGTGACAATACAAGTGTCACTAGCTCCCTGTGCAGAGAAGGAAGTCTGGCCAGTTAAGGAGACAGGAGGGGATGAGGTGGGCAGGGCGCGTGGTCCTCTCTTAGGAAGGAGTCTGGGCAGAGAGCATGCCTGTCGTGAGCCTCTGGGCTAATGGAGACAGCAGCTCCTTTGCCACCTGTCCCTGGGGCAGATATGCACTAGCCACCAGGCGCCTACCCTGAACTCGCAGAAACAGCTCCCTGAAATAACGGAGAGTCAGATGCCGACTTCCTCCAGGATGCAGAAGCTTGGAGGAGGCACGGGGTTTAAGGGGAAGGAGTGGGGAGAGTCCCCCAATGCTCCCTATTAAGTGCACGGGCAGTATGCTGGGATCCTGTCACCTTTCCTGTCCTGTGGGGAAAGCACTGGCCTAGTCCGCGAGTCCGCCTGAGCGCCAGAGTAAAAGGCCAAGCGATGCCTACACTGGGAGATGCTGGTGTGCATAGAGTGCCATCCAAGGCTACGCGCGCTATAGCAGCATTGTGGCTGTGTCTGCTTAGTTGGGCCTGGCAGGGTGATCTTAGGACGCGAACATGGAGCCCTGGAAAGCAAGGCCCCAAAGGCACCAGCTCTCCCGCAGCTCTTCTTTCCTGAGGCAACTGAAGTCTTGCTGAGGAAGCAGCAGCGAAGTGCTGTTCGCTCGAAGCCAAAGCCTCTGCGAAAGCACAGCATTCGCTGAGAAATATTCTGTGGGCTGCTTATGCTTGCCTGAGCCCAGTCTCACGGTGGGAGAAACCCGCATACAGCGAAAGTCTCTTTGCCTGGGTATCTCCCCTGTGAAAGCACTGCGTTCCTTGGGAAATCAGAGTTGGGTTAGGGGATGCTGCTACTGCTTGCCTGAGCTAGTCTCCGGAGCTCGGTGGAAGATACTCGCATGGAGCGAAATACCCTTTGCCCTAGCATACCCTCTGCCTGAGAGAGAAGCCAAGAGTGGGGAAGGCTCAGCACACCGCCCCCGGAGAAGAGAAGGAGCCGTTGTCCTTGGGGTCAGGAAACGCTCGGGAAGCAGGATAGCCTGCCGTGGCACTAACAGCAGGCCGGTGGCCAAACAAGTGTCACCTGCTCCATGTGCGGAGCGATGGAACCCCGGCTGCTATGGAGACATGAGGGGACGACTAGGGCAGAGGAGCGTGAACCACTCTGCGGAAGGAGTCTGGGGAGAAGGCAGGCCTGTCCTGTGCCTCTGGTCCCAAGGGGAGATCATCTCCTTGGCCACCTGTCCCAAGGGCAGACTTGGGCTTGCCACCAGGTGCTATACCCGGAACGCGCAGAAACAAAACCATGCAGAAACGGGCAGTCAGATGCCGTCTTCCACCAAGATGTGGCAGCGATGTGGGTGGCAGGGCGTGTGCCGGGAAAGGAGTGGAGACTGTCCCCCACAGTTGCCCGTCCCAGTGCACGGGTTGTGTGCAGTGATCCTGTCGCTTCCTCTCTCCTGTGGTGAAGGCACTGGCCTAGACCCCGAGTCTGCCTGAGCGCCAGAGAAAAGGCAAAGCCTTACCTACCCCAGGAGATGGTAATAGGCATAGAGTGCCATGCTAAGACACGCACGCTGCTGCAGGGTTGTGACTGTGTCTGCTTAGTTCGGCATAGCAAGGTGAACCCCGGGCGTGATCTTAAAGCCCGGGAAAGCAAGTCCCAAGAGGCACCAGCTCTCCCGCCTCTCTTCTTCCCTGCCGCGACAGAGTGAACACCCAAAGCCTTTCTGAGGAAACAGCAGCGAAGTGCGGTTCGTGCCAAGCTGAAAACCTCTGCGAAAGCATAGCAGTTGCGGGGAAATCAGAGTCGGTTCTGTGGGCTGCTTTTGTTGCTTGCCTTAGCCTAGTATTCGCAGCACTATGGGAGCATACGGCATAGAGCGAAATCCTCTTTGCCCTGGCATCCCCTCTGGGAAAGCATAGCATTCTTTGCGAAACCAGATTCGGGTCTGAGAGATTCTCCTGTTGCCTGAGCTGGTCTCCTCAGCACGGTGTAATGAACCCGCATGGAACGAAAACTTCTTTGCCTGTGCATCTCTCTGCCTGAGAGAGAAGCGAGCTTGCGCCTGTGGAAAGAGCCTTAAGGAAAGGGACATGTCTTTCACGGCGCTCCCCAGGAGCATGTCTGTGAAAGGTGCACCAAGCTGCCCAGTGAGAAGAGCAGGAGCCGTTGGCCTTCTGATCTGGAAAAGGTTGCTAAGCCGGAGAGCCTTCCCAGGCAGGCACAGCGGCCGGTGACAATACAAGTGTCACTAGCTCCCTGTGCAGAGGAGGAAGTCTGGCCAGTTAAGGAGACAGGAGGGGATGAGGTGGGCAGGGCGCGTGGTCCTCTCTTAGGAAGGAGTCTGGGCAGAGAGCATGCCTGTCGTGAGCCTCTGGGCTAATGGAGACAGCAGCTCCTTGGCCACCTGTCCCTGGGGCAGATATGCACTAGCCACCAGGCGCCTACCCTGAACTCGCAGAAACAGCTCCCTGAAATAACGGAGAGTCAGATGCCGACTTCCTCCAGGATGCAGAAGCTTGGAGGAGGCACGGGGTTTAAGGGGAAGGAGTGGGGACAGTCCCCCAATGCTCCCTATTAAGTGCACGGGCAGTATGCTGGGATCCTGTCACCTTTCCTGTCCTGTGGGGAAAGCACTGGCCTAGTCCGCGAGTCCGCCTGAGCGCCAGAGTAAAAGGCCAAGCGATGCCTACACTGGGAGATGCTGGTGTGCATAGAGTGCCATCCAAGGCTACGCGCGCTATAGCAGCATTGTGGCTGTGTCTGCTTAGTTGGGCCTGGCAGGGTGATCTTAGGACGCGAACATGGAGCCCTGGAAAGCAAGGCCCAAAAGGCACCAGCTCTCCCGCAGCTCTTCTTTCCTGAGGCAACTGAAGTCTTGCTGAGGAAGCAGCAGCGAAGTGCTGTTCGCTCGAAGCCAAAGCCTCTGCGAAAGCACAGCATTCGCTGAGAAATATTCTGTGGGCTGCTTATGCTTGCCTGAGCCCAGTCTCACGGTGGGAGAAACCCGCATACAGCGAAAGTCTCTTTGCCTGGGTATCTCCCCTGTGAAAGCACTGCGTTCCTTGGGAAATCAGAGTTGGGTTAGGGGATGCTGCTACTGCTTGCCTGAGCTAGTCTCCGGAGCTCGGTGGAAGATACTCGCATGGAGCGAAATACCCTTTGCCCTAGCATACCCTCTGCCTGAGAGAGAAGCCAAGAGTGGGGAAGGCTCAGCACACCGCCCCCGGAGAAGAGAAGGAGCCGTTGTCCTTGGGGTCAGGAAACGCTCGGGAAGCAGGATAGCCTGCCGTGGCACTAACAGCAGGCCGGTGGCCAAACAAGTGTCACCTGCTCCATGTGCGGAGCGATGGAACCCCGGCTGCTATGGAGACATGAGGGGACGACTAGGGCAGAGGAGCGTGAACCACTCTGCGGAAGGAGTCTGGGGAGAAGGCAGGCCTGTCCTGTGCCTCTGGTCCCAAGGGGAGATCATCTCCTTGGCCACCTGTCCCAAGGGCAGACTTGGGCTTGCCACCAGGTGCTATACCCGGAACGCGCAGAAACAAAACCATGCAGAAACGGGCAGTCAGATGCCGTCTTCCACCAAGATGTGGCAGCGATGTGGGTGGCAGGGCGTGTGCCGGGAAAGGAGTGGAGACTGTCCCCCACAGTTGCCCGTCCCAGTGCACGGGTTGTGTGCAGTGATCCTGTCGCTTCCTCTCTCCTGTGGTGAAGGCACTGGCCTAGACCCCGAGTCTGCCTGAGCGCCAGAGAAAAGGCAAAGCCTTACCTACCCCAGGAGATGGTAATAGGCATAGAGTGCCATGCTAAGACACGCACGCTGCTGCAGGGTTGTGACTGTGTCTGCTTAGTTCGGCATAGCAAGGTGAACCCCGGGCGTGATCTTAAAGCCCGGGAAAGCAAGTCCCAAGAGGCACCAGCTCTCCCGCCTCTCTTCTTCCCTGCCGCGACAGAGTGAACACCCAAAGCCTTTCTGAGGAAACAGCAGCGAAGTGCGGTTCGTGCCAAGCTGAAAACCTCTGCGAAAGCATAGCAGTTGCGGGGAAATCAGAGTCGGTTCTGTGGGCTGCTTTTGTTGCTTGCCTTAGCCTAGTATTCGCAGCACTATGGGAGCATACGGCATAGAGCGAAATCCTCTTTGCCCTGGCATCCCCTCTGGGAAAGCATAGCATTCTTTGCGAAACCAGATTCGGGTCTGAGAGATTCTCCTGTTGCCTGAGCTGGTCTCCTCAGCACGGTGTAATGAACCCGCATGGAACGAAAACTTCTTTGCCTGTGCATCTCTCTGCCTGAGAGAGAAGCGAGCTTGCGCCTGTGGAAAGAGCCTTAAGGAAAGGGACATGTCTTTCACGGCGCTCCCCAGGAGCATGTCTGTGAAAGGTGCACCAAGCTGCCCAGTGAGAAGAGCAGGAGCCGTTGGCCTTCTGATCTGGAAAAGGTTGCTAAGCCGGAGAGCCTTCCCAGGCAGGCACAGCGGCCGGTGACAATACAAGTGTCACTAGCTCCCTGTGCAGAGAAGGAAGTCTGGCCAGTTAAGGAGACAGGAGGGGATGAGGTGGGCAGGGCGCGTGGTCCTCTCTTAGGAAGGAGTCTGGGCAGAGAGCATGCCTGTCGTGAGCCTCTGGGCTAATGGAGACAGCAGCTCCTTGGCCACCTGTCCCTGGGGCAGATATGCACTAGCCACCAGGCGCCTACCCTGAACTCGCAGAAACAGCTCCCTGAAATAACGGAGAGTCAGATGCCGACTTCCTCCAGGATGCAGAAGCTTGGAGGAGGCACGGGGTTTAAGGGGAAGGAGTGGGGACAGTCCCCCAATGCTCCCTATTAAGTGCACGGGCAGTATGCTGGGATCCTGTCACCTTTCCTGTCCTGTGGGGAAAGCACTGGCCTAGTCCGCGAGTCCGCCTGAGCGCCAGAGTAAAAGGCCAAGCGATGCCTACACTGGGAGATGCTGGTGTGCATAGAGTGCCATCCAAGGCTACGCGCGCTATAGCAGCATTGTGGCTGTGTCTGCTTAGTTGGGCCTGGCAGGGTGATCTTAGGACGCGAACATGGAGCCCTGGAAAGCAAGGCCCAAAAGGCACCAGCTCTCCCGCAGCTCTTCTTTCCTGAGGCAACTGAAGTCTTGCTGAGGAAGCAGCAGCGAAGTGCTGTTCGCTCGAAGCCAAAGCCTCTGCGAAAGCACAGCATTCGCTGAGAAATATTCTGTGGGCTGCTTATGCTTGCCTGAGCCCAGTCTCACGGTGGGAGAAACCCGCATACAGCGAAAGTCTCTTTGCCTGGGTATCTCCCCTGTGAAAGCACTGCGTTCCTTGGGAAATCAGAGTTGGGTTAGGGGATGCTGCTACTGCTTGCCTGAGCTAGTCTCCGGAGCTCGGTGGAAGATACTCGCATGGAGCGAAATACCCTTTGCCCTAGCATACCCTCTGCCTGAGAGAGAAGCCAAGAGTGGGGAAGGCTCAGCACACCGCCCCCGGAGAAGAGAAGGAGCCGTTGTCCTTGGGGTCAGGAAACGCTCGGGAAGCAGGATAGCCTGCCGTGGCACTAACAGCAGGCCGGTGGCCAAACAAGTGTCACCTGCTCCATGTGCGGAGCGATGGAACCCCGGCTGCTATGGAGACATGAGGGGACGACTAGGGCAGAGGAGCGTGAACCACTCTGCGGAAGGAGTCTGGGGAGAAGGCAGGCCTGTCCTGTGCCTCTGGTCCCAAGGGGAGATCATCTCCTTGGCCACCTGTCCCAAGGGCAGACTTGGGCTTGCCACCAGGTGCTATACCCGGAACGCGCAGAAACAAAACCATGCAGAAACGGGCAGTCAGATGCCGTCTTCCACCAAGATGTGGCAGCGATGTGGGTGGCAGGGCGTGTGCCGGGAAAGGAGTGGAGACTGTCCCCCACAGTTGCCCGTCCCAGTGCACGGGTTGTGTGCAGTGATCCTGTCGCTTCCTCTCTCCTGTGGTGAAGGCACTGGCCTAGACCCCGAGTCTGCCTGAGCGCCAGAGAAAAGGCAAAGCCTTACCTACCCCAGGAGATGGTAATAGGCATAGAGTGCCATGCTAAGACACGCACGCTGCTGCAGGGTTGTGACTGTGTCTGCTTAGTTCGGCATAGCAAGGTGAACCCCGGGCGTGATCTTAAAGCCCGGGAAAGCAAGTCCCAAGAGGCACCAGCTCTCCCGCCTCTCTTCTTCCCTGCCGCGACAGAGTGAACACCCAAAGCCTTTCTGAGGAAACAGCAGCGAAGTGCGGTTCGTGCCAAGCTGAAAACCTCTGCGAAAGCATAGCAGTTGCGGGGAAATCAGAGTCGGTTCTGTGGGCTGCTTTTGTTGCTTGCCTTAGCCTAGTATTCGCAGCACTATGGGAGCATACGGCATAGAGCGAAATCCTCTTTGCCCTGGCATCCCCTCTGGGAAAGCATAGCATTCTTTGCGAAACCAGATTCGGGTCTGAGAGATTCTCCTGTTGCCTGAGCTGGTCTCCTCAGCACGGTGTAATGAACCCGCATGGAACGAAAACTTCTTTGCCTGTGCATCTCTCTGCCTGAGAGAGAAGCGAGCTTGCGCCTGTGGAAAGAGCCTTAAGGAAAGGGACATGTCTTTCACGGCGCTCCCCAGGAGCATGTCTGTGAAAGGTGCACCAAGCTGCCCAGTGAGAAGAGCAGGAGCCGTTGGCCTTCTGATCTGGAAAAGGTTGCTAAGCCGGAGAGCCTTCCCAGGCAGGCACAGCGGCCGGTGACAATACAAGTGTCACTAGCTCCCTGTGCAGAGAAGGAAGTCTGGCCAGTTAAGGAGACAGGAGGGGATGAGGTGGGCAGGGCGCGTGGTCCTCTCTTAGGAAGGAGTCTGGGCAGAGAGCATGCCTGTCGTGAGCCTCTGGGCTAATGGAGACAGCAGCTCCTTGGCCACCTGTCCCTGGGGCAGATATGCACTAGCCACCAGGCGCCTACCCTGAACTCGCAGAAACAGCTCCCTGAAATAACGGAGAGTCAGATGCCGACTTCCTCCAGGATGCAGAAGCTTGGAGGAGGCACGGGGTTTAAGGGGAAGGAGTGGGGACAGTCCCCCAATGCTCCCTATTAAGTGCACGGGCAGTATGCTGGGATCCTGTCACCTTTCCTGTCCTGTGGGGAAAGCACTGGCCTAGTCCGCGAGTCCGCCTGAGCGCCAGAGTAAAAGGCCAAGCGATGCCTACACTGGGAGATGCTGGTGTGCATAGAGTGCCATCCAAGGCTACGCGCGCTATAGCAGCATTGTGGCTGTGTCTGCTTAGTTGGGCCTGGCAGGGTGATCTTAGGACGCGAACATGGAGCCCTGGAAAGCAAGGCCCAAAAGGCACCAGCTCTCCCGCAGCTCTTCTTTCCTGAGGCAACTGAAGTCTTGCTGAGGAAGCAGCAGCGAAGTGCTGTTCGCTCGAAGCCAAAGCCTCTGCGAAAGCACAGCATTCGCTGAGAAATATTCTGTGGGCTGCTTATGCTTGCCTGAGCCCAGTCTCACGGTGGGAGAAACCCGCATACAGCGAAAGTCTCTTTGCCTGGGTATCTCCCCTGTGAAAGCACTGCGTTCCTTGGGAAATCAGAGTTGGGTTAGGGGATGCTGCTACTGCTTGCCTGAGCTAGTCTCCGGAGCTCGGTGGAAGATACTCGCATGGAGCGAAATACCCTTTGCCCTAGCATACCCTCTGCCTGAGAGAGAAGCCAAGAGTGGGGAAGGCTCAGCACACCGCCCCCGGAGAAGAGAAGGAGCCGTTGTCCTTGGGGTCAGGAAACGCTCGGGAAGCAGGATAGCCTGCCGTGGCACTAACAGCAGGCCGGTGGCCAAACAAGTGTCACCTGCTCCATGTGCGGAGCGATGGAACCCCGGCTGCTATGGAGACATGAGGGGACGACTAGGGCAGAGGAGCGTGAACCACTCTGCGGAAGGAGTCTGGGGAGAAGGCAGGCCTGTCCTGTGCCTCTGGTCCCAAGGGGAGATCATCTCCTTGGCCACCTGTCCCAAGGGCAGACTTGGGCTTGCCACCAGGTGCTATACCCGGAACGCGCAGAAACAAAACCATGCAGAAACGGGCAGTCAGATGCCGTCTTCCACCAAGATGTGGCAGCGATGTGGGTGGCAGGGCGTGTGCCGGGAAAGGAGTGGAGACTGTCCCCCACAGTTGCCCGTCCCAGTGCACGGGTTGTGTGCAGTGATCCTGTCGCTTCCTCTCTCCTGTGGTGAAGGCACTGGCCTAGACCCCGAGTCTGCCTGAGCGCCAGAGAAAAGGCAAAGCCTTACCTACCCCAGGAGATGGTAATAGGCATAGAGTGCCATGCTAAGACACGCACGCTGCTGCAGGGTTGTGACTGTGTCTGCTTAGTTCGGCATAGCAAGGTGAACCCCGGGCGTGATCTTAAAGCCCGGGAAAGCAAGTCCCAAGAGGCACCAGCTCTCCCGCCTCTCTTCTTCCCTGCCGCGACAGAGTGAACACCCAAAGCCTTTCTGAGGAAACAGCAGCGAAGTGCGGTTCGTGCCAAGCTGAAAACCTCTGCGAAAGCATAGCAGTTGCGGGGAAATCAGAGTCGGTTCTGTGGGCTGCTTTTGTTGCTTGCCTTAGCCTAGTATTCGCAGCACTATGGGAGCATACGGCATAGAGCGAAATCCTCTTTGCCCTGGCATCCCCTCTGGGAAAGCATAGCATTCTTTGCGAAACCAGATTCGGGTCTGAGAGATTCTCCTGTTGCCTGAGCTGGTCTCCTCAGCACGGTGTAATGAACCCGCATGGAACGAAAACTTCTTTGCCTGTGCATCTCTCTGCCTGAGAGAGAAGCGAGCTTGCGCCTGTGGAAAGAGCCTTAAGGAAAGGGACATGTCTTTCACGGCGCTCCCCAGGAGCATGTCTGTGAAAGGTGCACCAAGCTGCCCAGTGAGAAGAGCAGGAGCCGTTGGCCTTCTGATCTGGAAAAGGTTGCTAAGCCGGAGAGCCTTCCCAGGCAGGCACAGCGGCCGGTGACAATACAAGTGTCACTAGCTCCCTGTGCAGAGAAGGAAGTCTGGCCAGTTAAGGAGACAGGAGGGGATGAGGTGGGCAGGGCGCGTGGTCCTCTCTTAGGAAGGAGTCTGGGCAGAGAGCATGCCTGTCGTGAGCCTCTGGGCTAATGGAGACAGCAGCTCCTTGGCCACCTGTCCCTGGGGCAGATATGCACTAGCCACCAGGCGCCTACCCTGAACTCGCAGAAACAGCTCCCTGAAATAACGGAGAGTCAGATGCCGACTTCCTCCAGGATGCAGAAGCTTGGAGGAGGCACGGGGTTTAAGGGGAAGGAGTGGGGACAGTCCCCCAATGCTCCCTATTAAGTGCACGGGCAGTATGCTGGGATCCTGTCACCTTTCCTGTCCTGTGGGGAAAGCACTGGCCTAGTCCGCGAGTCCGCCTGAGCGCCAGAGTAAAAGGCCAAGCGATGCCTACACTGGGAGATGCTGGTGTGCATAGAGTGCCATCCAAGGCTACGCGCGCTATAGCAGCATTGTGGCTGTGTCTGCTTAGTTGGGCCTGGCAGGGTGATCTTAGGACGCGAACATGGAGCCCTGGAAAGCAAGGCCCAAAAGGCACCAGCTCTCCCGCAGCTCTTCTTTCCTGAGGCAACTGAAGTCTTGCTGAGGAAGCAGCAGCGAAGTGCTGTTCGCTCGAAGCCAAAGCCTCTGCGAAAGCACAGCATTCGCTGAGAAATATTCTGTGGGCTGCTTATGCTTGCCTGAGCCCAGTCTCACGGTGGGAGAAACCCGCATACAGCGAAAGTCTCTTTGCCTGGGTATCTCCCCTGTGAAAGCACTGCGTTCCTTGGGAAATCAGAGTTGGGTTAGGGGATGCTGCTACTGCTTGCCTGAGCTAGTCTCCGGAGCTCGGTGGAAGATACTCGCATGGAGCGAAATACCCTTTGCCCTAGCATACCCTCTGCCTGAGAGAGAAGCCAAGAGTGGGGTAGGCTCAGCACGCCGCCCCCGGAGAAGAGAAGGAGCCGTTGTCCTTGGGGTCAAGAAACGCTCGGGAAGCAGGATAGCCTGCCGTGGCACTAACAGCAGGCCGGTGGCCAAACAAGTGTCACCTGCTCCATGTGCGGAGCGATGGAACCCCGGCTGCTATGGAGACATGAGGGGACGACTAGGGCAGAGGAGCGTGAACCACTCTGCGGAAGGAGTCTGGGGAGAAGGCAGGCCTGTCCTGTGCCTCTGGTCCCAAGGGGAGATCATCTCCTTGGCCACCTGTCCCAAGGGCAGACTTGGGCTTGCCACCAGGTGCTATACCCGGAACGCGCAGAAACAAAACCATGGAGAATCGGGCAGTCAGATGCCGTCTTCCACCAAGATGTGGCAGCGATGTGGGTGGCAGGGCGTGTGCCGGGAAAGGAGTGGAGACTGTCCCCCACAGTTGCCCGTCCCAGTGCACGGGTTGTGTGCAGTGATCCTGTCGCTTCCTCTCTCCTGTGGTGAAGGCACTGGCCTAGACCCCGAGTCTGCCTGAGCGCCAGAGAAAAGGCAAAGCCTTACCTACCCCAGGAGATGGTAATAGGCATAGAGTGCCATGCTAAGACACGCACGCTGCTGCAGGGTTGTGACTGTGTCTGCTTAGTTCGGCATAGCAAGGTGAACCCCGGGCGTGATCTTAAAGCCCGGGAAAGCAAGTCCCAAGAGGCACCAGCTCTCCCGCCTCTCTTCTTCCCTGCCGCGACAGAGTGAACACCCAAAGCCTTTCTGAGGAAACAGCAGCGAAGTGCGGTTCGTGCCAAGCTGAAAACCTCTGCGAAAGCATAGCAGTTGCGGGGAAATCAGAGTCGGTTCTGTGGGCTGCTTTTGTTGCTTGCCTTAGCCTAGTATTCGCAGCACCATGGGAGCATACGGCATAGAGCGAAATCCTCTTTGCCCTGGCATCCCCTCTGGGAAAGCATAGCATTCTTTGCGAAACCAGATTCGGGTCTGAGAGATTCTCCTGTTGCCTGAGCTGGTCTCCTCAGCACGGTGTAATAAACCCGCATGGAACGAAATCTTCTTTGCCTGTGCATCTCTCTGCCTGAGAGAGAAGCGAGCTTGCGCCTGTGGAAAGAGCCTTAAGGAAAGGGACATGTCTTTCACGGCGCTCCCCAGGAGCATGTCTGTGAAAGGTGCACCAAGCTGCCCAGTGAGAAGAGCAGGAGCCGTTGGCCTTCTGATCTGGAAAAGGTTGCTAAGCCGGAGAGCCTTCCCAGGCAGGCACAGCGGCCGGTGACAATACAAGTGTCACTAGCTCCCTGTGCAGAGGAGGAAGTCTGGCCAGTTAAGGAGACAGGAGGGGATGAGGTGGGCAGGGCGCGTGGTCCTCTCTTAGGAAGGAGTCTGGGCAGAGAGCATGCCTGTCGTGAGCCTCTGGGCTAATGGAGACAGCAGCTCCTTGGCCACCTGTCCCTGGGGCAGATATGCACTAGCCACCAGGCGCCTACCCTGAACTCGCAGAAACAGCTCCCTGAAATAACGGAGAGTCAGATGCCGACTTCCTCCAGGATGCAGAAGCTTGGAGGAGGCACGGGGTTTAAGGGGAAGGAGTGGGGACAGTCCCCCAATGCTCCCTATTAAGTGCACGGGCAGTATGCTGGGATCCTGTCACCTTTCCTGTCCTGTGGGGAAAGCACTGGCCTAGTCCGCGAGTCCGCCTGAGCGCCAGAGTAAAAGGCCAAGCGATGCCTACACTGGGAGATGCTGGTGTGCATAGAGTGCCATCCAAGGCTACGCGCGCTATAGCAGCATTGTGGCTGTGTCTGCTTAGTTGGGCCTGGCAGGGTGATCTTAGGACGCGAACATGGAGCCCTGGAAAGCAAGGCCCAAAAGGCACCAGCTCTCCCGCAGCTCTTCTTTCCTGAGGCAACTGAAGTCTTGCTGAGGAAGCAGCAGCGAAGTGCTGTTCGCTCCAAGCCAAAGCCTCTGCGAAAGCACAGCATTCGCTGAGAAATATTCTGTGGGCTGCTTATGCTTGCCTGAGCCCAGTCTCACGGTGGGAGAAACCCGCATACAGCGAAAGTCTCTTTGCCTGGGTATCTCCCCTGTGAAAGCACTGCGTTCCTTGGGAAATCAGAGTTGGGTTAGGGGATGCTGCTACTGCTTGCCTGAGCTAGTCTCCGGAGCTCGGTGGAAGATACTCGCATGGAGCGAAATACCCTTTGCCCTAGCATACCCTCTGCCTGAGAGAGAAGCCAAGAGTGGGGTAGGCTCAGCACGCCGCCCCCGGAGAAGAGAAGGAGCCGTTGTCCTTGGGGTCAGGAAACGCTCGGGAAGCAGGATAGCCTGCCGTGGCACTAACAGCAGGCCGGTGGCCAAACAAGTGTCACCTGCTCCATGTGCGGAGCGATGGAACCCCGGCTGCTATGGAGACATGAGGGGACGACTAGGGCAGAGGAGCGTGAACCACTCTGCGGAAGGAGTCTGGGGAGAAGGCAGGCCTGTCCTGTGCCTCTGGTCCCAAGGGGAGATCATCTCCTTGGCCACCTGTCCCAAGGGCAGACTTGGGCTTGCCACCAGGTGCTATACCCGGAACGCGCAGAAACAAAACCATGGAGAAACGGGCAGTCAGATGCCGTCTTCCACCAAGATGTGGCAGCGATGTGGGTGGCAGGGCGTGTGCCGGGAAAGGAGTGGAGACTGTCCCCCACAGTTGCCCGTCCCAGTGCACGGGTTGTGTGCAGTGATCCTGTCGCTTCCTCTCTCCTGTGGTGAAGGCACTGGCCTAGACCCCGAGTCTGCCTGAGCGCCAGAGAAAAGGCAAAGCCTTACCTACCCCAGGAGATGGTAATAGGCATAGAGTGCCATGCTAAGACACGCACGCTGCTGCAGGGTTGTGACTGTGTCTGCTTAGTTCGGCATAGCAAGGTGAACCCCGGGCGTTATCTTAAAGCCCGGGAAATCAAGTCCCAAGAGGCACCAGCTCTCCCGCCTCTCTTCTTCCCTGCCGCGACAGAGTGAACACCCAAAGCCTTTCTGAGGAAACAGCAGCGAAGTGCGGTTCGTGCCAAGCTGAAAACCTCTGCGAAAGCATAGCAGTTGCGGGGAAATCAGAGTCGGTTCTGTGGGCTGCTTTTGTTGCTTGCCTTAGACTAGTATTCGCAGCACTATGGGAGCATACGGCATAGAGCGAAATCCTCTTTGCCCTGGCATCCCCTCTGGGAAAGCATAGCATTCTTTGCGAAACCAGATTCGGGTCTGAGAGATTCTCCTGTTGCCTGAGCTGGTCTCCTCAGCACGGTGTAATAAACCCGCATGGAACGAAATCTTCTTTGCCTGTGCATCTCTCTGCCTGAGAGAGAAGCGAGCTTGCGCCTGTGGAAAGAGCCTTAAGGAAAGGGACATGTCTTTCACGGCGCTCCCCAGGAGCATGTCTGTGAAAGGTGCACCAAGCTGCCCAGTGAGAAGAGCAGGAGCCCTTGGCCTTCTGGTCTGGAAAAGGTTGCTAAGCAGGAGAGCCTTCCCAGGCAGGCACAGCGGCCGGTGACAATACAAGTGTCACTAGCTCCCTGTGCAGAGAAAGAAGTCTGGCCAGCTAAGGAGACAGGAGGGGATGTGGTGGGCAGGGCGCGTGGTCCTCTCTTAGGAAGGAGTCTGGGCAGAGAGCATGCCTGTCGTGAGACTCTGGGCTTATGGAGACAGCAGCTCCTTGGCCACCTGTCCCTGGGGCAGATATGCACTAGCCACCAGGCGCCTACCCTGAACTCGAGAAACAGCTCCCTGAAATAACGGAGAGTCAGATGCCGACTTCCTCCAGGATGCAGAAGCTTGGAGGAGGCACGGGGTTTAAGGGGAAGGAGTGGGGACAGTCCCCCAATGCTCCCTATTAAGTGCACGGGCAGTATGCTGGGATCCTGTCACCTTTCCTGTCCTGTGGGGAAAGCACTGGCCTAGTCCGCGAGTCCGACTGAGCGCCAGAGTAAAAGGCCAAGCGATGCCTACACTGGGAGATGCTGGTGTGCATAGAGTGCCATCCAAGGCTACGCGCGCTATAGCAGCATTGTGGCTGTGTCTGCTTAGTTGGGCCTGGCAGGGTGATCTTAGGACGCGAACATGGAGCCCTGGAAAGCAAGGCCCAAAAGGCACAAGCTCTCCCGCAGCTCTTCTTTCATGAGGCAACTGAAGTCTTGCTGAGGAAGCAGCAGCGAAGTGCTGTTCGCTCGAAGCCAAAGCCTCTGCGAAAGCACAGCATTCGCTGAGAAATATTCTGTGGGCTGCTTATGCTTGCCTGAGCCCAGTCTCACGGAGGGAGAAACCCGCATACAGCGAAAGTCTCTTTGCCTGGGTATCTCCCCTGTGAAAGCACTGCGTTCCTTGGGAAATCAGAGTTGGGTTAGGGGATGCTGCTACTGCTTGCCTGAGCTAGTCTCCGGAGCTCGGTGGAAGATACTCGCATGGAGCGAAATACCCTTTGCCCTAGCATACCCTCTGCCTGAGAGAGAAGCCAAGAGTGGGGAAGGCTCAGCACGCCGCCCCCGGAGAAGAGAAGGAGCCGTTGTCCTTGGGGTCAGGAAACGCTCGGGAAGCAGGATAGCCTGCCGTGGCACTAACAGCAGGCCGGTGGCCAAACAAGTGTCACCTGCTCCATGTGCGGAGCGATGGAACCCCGGCTGCTATGGAGACATGAGGGGACGACTAGGGCAGAGGAGCGTGAACCACTCTGAGGAAGGAGTCTGGGGAGAAGGCAGGCCTGTCCTGTGCCTCTGGTCCCAAGGGGAGATCATCTCCTTGGCCACCTGTCCCAAGGGCAGACTTGGGCTTGCCACCAGGTGCTATACCCGGAACGCGCAGAAACAAAACCATGGAGAAACGGGCAGTCAGATGCCGTCTTCCACCAAGATGTGGCAGCGATGTGGGTGGCAGGGCGTGTGCCGGGAAAGGAGTGGAGACTGTCCCCCACAGTTGCCCGTCCCAGTGCACGGGTTGTGTGCAGTGATCCTGTCGCTTCCACCCTCCTGTGGTGAAGGCACTGGCCTAGACCCCGAGTCTGCCTGAGTGCCAGAGAAAAGGCAAAGCCTTACCTACCCCAGGAGATGGTAATAGGCATAGAGTGCCATGCTAAGACACGCACGCTGCTGCAGGGTTGTGACTGTGTCTGCTTAGTTCGGCATAGCAAGGTGAACCCCGGGCGTGATCTTTAAGACCGGGAAAGCAAGTCCCAAGAGGCACCAGCTCTCCCGCCTCTCTTCTTCCCTGCCGCGACAGAGTGAACACCCAAAGCCTTTCAGAGGAAACAGCAGCGAAGTGCGGTTCGTGCCAAGCTGAAAACCTCTGCGAAAGTATAGCAGTTGCGGGGAAATCAGAGTCGGTTCTGTGGGCTGCTTTTGTTGCTTGCCTTAGCCTAGTATTCGCAGCACTATGGGAGCATACGGCATAGAGCGAAATCCTCTTTGCCCTGGCATCCCCTCTGGGAAAGCATAGCATTCTTTGCGAAACCAGATTCGGGTCTGAGAGATTCTCCTGTTGCCTGAGCTGGTCTCCTCAGCACGGTGTAATAAACCCGCATGGAACGAAATCTTCTTTGCCTGTGCATCTCTCTGCCTGAGAGAGAAGCGAGCTTGCGCCTGTGGAAAGAGCCTTAAGGAAAGGGACATGTCTTTCACGGCGCTCCCCAGGAGCATGTCTGTGAAAGGTGCACCAAGCGGCCCAGTGAGAAGTGCAGGAGCCGTTGGCCTTCTGATCTGGAAAAGGTTGCTAAGCAGGAGAGCCTTCCCAGGCAGGCACAGCGGCCGGTGACAATACAAGTGTCACTAGCTCCCTGTGCAGAGAAAGAAGTCTGGCCAGCTAAGGAGACAGGAGGGGATGAGGTGGGCAGGGCGCGTGGTCCTCTCTTAGGAAGGAGTCTGGGCAGAGAGCATGCCTGTCGTGAGCCTCTGGGCTAATGGAGACAGCAGCTCCTTGGCCACCTGTCCCTGGGGCAGATATGCACTAGCCACCAGGCGCCTACCCTGAACTCGCAGAAACAGCTCCCTGAAATAACGGAGAGTCAGATGCCGACTTCCTCCAGGATGCAGAAGCTTGGAGGAGGCACGGGGTTTAAGGGGAAGGAGTGGGGACAGTCCCCCAATGCTCCCTATTAAGTGCACGGCGGTGTGCTGGGATCCTGTCACCATTCCTGTCCTGTGGGGAAAGCACTGGCCTAGTCCGCGAGTCCGCCTGAGCGCCAGAGTAAAAGGCCAAGCGATGCCTACACTGGGAGACGCTGGTGTGCATAGAGTGCCATCCAAGGCTACACGCGCTATAGCAGCATTGTGGCTGTGTCTGCTTAGTTGGGCCTGGCAGGGTGATCTTAGGACGCGAACATGGAGCCCTAGAAAGCAAGGCCCAAGAGGCACCAGCTCTCCCGCAGCTCTTCTTTCCTGAGGCAACTGAAGTCTTGCTGAGGAAGCAGCAGCGAAGTGCTGTTCGCTCCAAGCCAAAGCCTCTGCGAAAGCACAGCATTCGCTGAGAAATATTCTGTGGGCTGCTTATGATTGCCTGAGCCCAGTCTCACGGTGGGAGAAACCCGCATACAGCGAAAGTCTCTTTGCCTGGGTATCTCCCCTGTGAAAGCACTGCGTTCCTTGGGAAATCAGAGTTGGGTTAGGGGATGCTGCTACTGCTTGCCTGAGCTAGTCTCCGGAGCTCGGTGGAAGATACTCGCATGGAGCGAAATACCCTTTGCCCTAGCATACCCTCTGCCTGAGAGAGAAGCCAAGAGTGGGGAAGGCTCAGCACGCCGCCCCCGGAGAAGAGAAGGAGCCGTTGTCCTTGGGGTCAGGAAACGCTCGGGAAGCAGGATAGCCTGCCGTGGCACTAACAGCAGGCCGGTGGCCAAACAAGTGTCACCTGCTCCATGTGCGGAGCGATGGAACCCCGGCTGCTATGGAGACATGAGGGGACGACTAGGGCAGAGGAGCGTGAACCACTCTGAGGAAGGAGTCTGGGGAGAAGGCAGGCCTGTCCTGTGCCTCTGGTCCCAAGGGGAGATCATCTCCTTGGCCACCTGTCCCAAGGGCAGACTTGGGCTTGCCACCACGTGCTATACCCGGAACGCGCAGAAACAAAACCATGGAGAAACGGGCAGTCAGATGCCGTCTTCCACCAAGATGTGGCAGCGATGTGGGTGGCAGGGCGTGTGCCGGGAAAGGAGTGGAGACTGTCCCCCACAGTTGCCCGTCCCAGTGCACGGGCCGTGTGCAGTGATCCTGTCGCTTCCTCTCTCCTGTGGTGAAGGCACTGGCCTAGACCCCGAGTCTGCCTGAGCGCCAGAGAAAAGGCAAAGCCTAACCTACCCCAGGAGACGGTAATAGGCATAGAGTGCCATGCTAAGACACGCACGCTGCTGCAGGGTTGTGACTGTGTCTGCTTAGTTCGGCATAGCAAGGTGAACCCCGGGCGTGATCTTAAAGCCCGGGAAAGCAAGTCCCAAGAGGCACCAGCTCTCCCGCCTCTCTTCTTCCCTGCCGCGACAGAGTGAACACCCAAAGCCTTTCTGAGGAAACAGCAGCGAAGTGCGGTTCGTGCCAAGCTGAAAACCACTGCGAAAGCATAGCAGTCGCGGGGAAATCAGAGTCGGTTCTGTGGGCTGCTTTTGTTGCTTGCCTTAGCCTAGTATTCGCAGCACTATGGGAGCATACGGCATAGAGCGAAATCCTCTTTGCCCTGGCATCCCCTCTGGGAAAGCATAGCATACTTTGCGAAACCAGATTCGGGTCTGAGATTCTCCTGTTGCCTGAGCTGGTCTCCTCAGCACGGTGTAATAAACCCGCATGGAACGGAATCTTCTTTGCCTGTGCATCTCTCTGCCTGAGAGAGAAGCGAGCTTGCGCCTGTGGAAAGAGCCTTAAGGAAAGGGACATGTCTTTCACGGCGCTCCCCAGGAGCATATCTGTGAAAGGTGCACCAAGCTGCCCAGTGAGAAGAGAAGGAGCCGTTGGCCTTCTGGTCTGGAAAAGGTTGCTAAGCAGGAGAGCCTTCCCAGGCAGGCACAGCGGCCGGTGACAATACAAGTGTCACTAGCTCCCTGTGCAGAGAAGGAAGTCTGGCCAGCTAAGGAGACAGGAGGGGATGTGGTGGGCAGGGCACGTGGTCCTCTCTTAGGAAGGAGTCTGGGCAGAGAGCATGCCTGTCCTGAGCCTCTGGGCTTATGGAGACAGCAGCTCCTTGGCCACATGTCCCTGGGGCAGACATGCACTAGCCACCAGGCGCCTACCCTGAACTCGCAGAAACAGCTCCCTGAAATAACGGAGAGTCAGATGCCGACTTCCTCCAGGATGCGGAAGCTTGGAGGAGGCACGGGGTTTAAGGGGAAGGAGTGGGGACAGTCCCCCAATGCTCCCTATTAAGTGCACGGGCAGTATGCTGGGATCCTGTCACCTTTCCTTTCCTGTGGGGAAAGCACTGGCCTAGTCCGCAA